>NC_090370.1:8423138-8726955 GCF_035084215.1 Heptranchias perlo
TTGGCAACTTCTTCACCAGGTACTGCTCTATAACGTATTGTCTGATAATGGGTATGGCACATTTCCAGCTACGAATTTCAAGCAGTTTCTGAAGAAAGCCTCGGGATATTTGAAATCTGTTTTTTGAAGCTGAACAAAATATTGGCAAGCCCGTTTGTACTGCAGACTTAATGGGGTAAAAGTGCTTTGAAGTGGGTAGAATTCTCCACGGCATTGACACTGCCAATGAGTGAACATGTATTCATGAATATATTTGCATTAAAGGTGCATCGCCCGGCAACAGACCAGGACTCTCCGACCAGTTGCATGAAACAGAGGTGCAGAGTGATGCAGTTAGTGACGTGACAACACTGCGCCATTGACCATGTGCACATTCAAAATAACTCTGGTGCGGTATGGAACATTACAAGCCAGGAAGGAAACTCAGGTTTGATCCTGAGATTAGCTAATCTCAGCTGGGCCAGGATTCCTGCTCCTGATCGCTATTCGGCGGCCCTGCTGTAAAACACCCTTGTGGTCGTCTGGTGCAGACAAGATTGGGTGCGTCCGTGATGCCCCTGCGGTCAAACAGCCACCTACGCTTGCTCTCCAGGTGCACACGTGAAGAACAGGCAAGGTATTCGAGAGCTGCTGTTTGCTGTGGAGCCAACATCACAGTAGGAGCCAACACCTTCAGGAGAGGAGGGGTAAGGGGACACGGTAAAAGGAAAAATACATGAGGGGAAAAGTACTTGACAAGGAAAACATTGCAGGACTATAGGGAAAGAGCAGGGGAATGGGATGAATTGGAGAACTCTTTCAAAGAGCCGGCAGATACACAATGGGCTGAATGGCCTCCTTCTGGGCGACAAGATTCTATGATTTAAGCATTTTGCCTGCATTCCGATGCTGATTTGCAGCACACTGTGCACGGATCTTAAGTATGCCTGCCCAATGCTCTGCTTTCCCCTGATTTGAGGGTGTGCGGAGTTGGCAGTATAACTCCGTGCTTTTAGCCCGCACCACACTAAAAGCAGGCATAGTATAAAGGTGGCATTATCCTTGTCCATCTTTGTTTCTACGGAGATCATAATCGGTAAGATCAGTTCCCATCCTCATGATACTGGTCCGTGGTCCTCTCGGATTCTTGCCAGACGTTGAACCAGGGTTCAGGGAAGAAGAGCAAAGGGTCCGTAAACAATCTCTCCCCGCTATCGATCCAGCTGGGGTGGATGGGTGGGAATGGGTCAACATTCCCGACTGCAACAAACTGTTTTAGCAAACAGTCGCTATGTGTAGTTACAGCTCACTGCAATTTTAAAATGTGCGTCAATCGGGGACTGCCACTTTAATTCCTGCTTTAAACAAAGGTATAATTAAGTGTTTGAGATAGACAACAAGACAGCTCATTACATGCACAACACCAGCAAGGCTGCCGAGGTTGATGCATTAATATCCAAAGTGCTGCTGATCCGTTTTAAAGCGTCTTTGACTGATAATAGACTCTGATGAGGTGTGACACTTGGTGTTATTTATCATTAATTGGAATAATTTGTAGTGAACACAGGCTCGGCACTACCGGAGCGTCACAGCCTGATGGAACGGAGCAAGTGCGCACAATTTTTGAAAGTTCATTTCTCTTTGAGTTGAGACCATAATTACATTTCATCTTATATCTTGTCCTCTTGGTGCAGGGATTGGCAGGAATCTTGAGCATATCTGATTTAATTTGCCCGGGCAAGAACCACCTCTCCATGATTTAATTATCGTGCCGAGAGTGATTTTTCAATTAATTCGCCGTGTCCTTTTTGCACAGTGTACAGTACATTGTATGTCCCCCAAACTACGAGGATTTGGACAGGAAACTTGAAATGAGTGCTCACTGAGACGATACGACAACACCTTGATTTTAAATTCTCATCCTTGTTTTCAAATCCCTCCATGGCCTCGCCCCTCCCTATCTCTGTAACCTCCTCCAGCCCTACAATCCTCCAAGATCTCTGCACTCCTCCAATTCTGGCCTCTTGCGCATCCCCAGTTTTCATCACTCCAGCCTAGGCCCTAAGCTCTGGAATTCCCTCCCTAAACCTCTCCGCCTCTCTACCTCTCTCTCCTCCTTTAAGACAGTCCTTAAAACCTACCTCTTTGTCACCTGTCCTAATATCTCCTTATGGGGCTTGTTTGATAATCTGAAGGGACGTTTTACTGAGTTAAAGGCGCTGTATAAATGCAAGTTGTTGTTGAAACAAGTTGCTCCAGCCTGTCTAGATTATTGGAATTGGGAATATTGGGGTAAATGCAGTGGCCACAGAGAGTGCATTGCAGGAAAGTGAGGGTGTGGCCCTGTGATTTTCCGTCAATTCATTTTAACAGGCGGAGTTTCAAAGGCTGTGCGCACGTGATTTCCCACAATGCACTCCCTACGAGCGCCACTCTCCGCCCGAAGCATGGAATCAGTTCTATAGTGCACAGTTTAGGGCTCCCTACCTTCAAAAGGAGAGTACTAATGAGAGTGATGGGCATCGTTCCAGGCTTTAAGGCTGTCAGTTATGAGAAGAGATCACACATCGTAGGAGAACGGAAGACTGAGAGGGGACATGATCCAGGTTTTTACAATATTAAGAGGAATGCAGATGGAAATAAGTTGCTTAACTTGGACTGTGAGCACAGACTTATAGAGGGCATGGGGATACAATGAGCAGGCCTCAAGCAAGGCTTGAGATTAGAAGGAACCTTTTGACCCCCACAGTGTAGTGGAGATACAGCGAGGGAACAGAAATTATCCAGCCAGAATTCCTGCTCCTGATCACCACCCAGTGATACCTGTGTATGGACAACAGAGGCGGAATCTTTTGCTCCCATTCCACCAGATTTAGGGCAGGTGGAAGCAGGGAATCAGACAGGGAGCCATTCCATTGACTCCCTGCCTACTTACCACCAGAAATGCCATTGGCTGTTGAATATCCCCAAATATAGGTGGGCACGTTACAAGTAGGTGGTAATGATGAGATGATACGCACAGAATATTTCTAGTCATTGCTGCCACGGCAGTGTTGGATGCAAGGAACGCCAGTCCATTGTGGGCGATTCCTCTTCAGCCTCCACGCAGGCAAGTTTGAAAACCAGTGCACCAAGTGGGAGAGGGGTTGCAGGGAATCGCACCGCACTGCACCAGTCTGAGCTGCAGCAAATGCATTGCTCGTCGCGAAATTACTCTTGCAGGCAGCGCAGCTGAGTTTTTCCTCTCAGGCCCATTCATGATTTCTCCAGCAACTCTTCACAGGCGCAAGCAAAAATTGTCAATCCAGCTTTAAATGGAGAGAAGAGTAATGAAACTAAGTAATGTCGCAAAAAGTGCTGCTGGGATTTAATTTTTCCTTTACAGTCACTTTTCCTCAGCAGGGATTCTTAATGGAACTGAGTAGAATTGAGCTTCCAATTTTTGATCGACTCATGCAGATTGATTGTCCGTCTAAACAGCGGAAAATGTACATTTGGATTTTTTTTCAAGGTGAAGGATGTTCATGCTGTTCAGGCAACCCGATCTTTATGATGGTCCTGGGCTGGGATGACTTGTGGGAACAGCCAGCGACTCTATCACTCCTTAAATCCCATGCTTGCGGGCTCATACGTAGGGTAATGTTGGGAAGAATCAGATTCAATGGATGGTCGTCAATGGTCTGAACGCTTGAAGCATGGGATAATTTAACAGTTGCTAGAACGCACTCAGCACGATCTACAGCAACCATGACAGGAGGGTTTAGTTATGATAAAAAAGCTCTATAGTGTTAATTGTATCCATGTGATTTATATCAATTCGTGTTAATTGTATTCGGGTGTGTATCAATTGGGAACTCTTGTATTCATTTATAATGATGTGGAGATGCCGGTGATGGACTGGGGTTGACAATTGTAAACAATTTTACAATTTTACAATAACTTGGTGTTGTAAAATTGTTTACAATTCATTTATAAGAGAGCTGATCTAGGGAGTGAGGTGGGTGTAATGTGGAACAATACAATATTACAATATCAAAAAGCCTTGAGCTTCAGCGAGTACTGCTTTTTCTGGAGAACAAATCCAAACGGTGGCATTTCTTTAGCCAACTATAACCACAAAGGAAAAACAGGGTCATTTTGGTGCAGCTCCTTTCTCAAAACCTCACACTCCACGGTACAACTCTCCCTAAATTAGGACAGGCACCCCTCATGTTCCAAGTGTTGGGCGGCCCCCTTTTATCCAACGGTTATCGAATTCCCTGTAGTTTGGGATAAAACCAACGTCAAATTGAAGGAATTTTCATGTTTTAATCCGGTTCCACAGGGGGACACGAGGGGCAAGAGACCCTTGACGTTTACTCTACACGTATCACGATTTTTGATTTAATGCACATTTTGCTTTAGTTTGGATGGAAGTGCAGAAATGCTGGGGGCAATTTTAACCTAACCCACCCATCGGGAAACTGACGGGATTGGGCGCAACACTGGTTTGACACCCCGCCCGATTTTAGTCTCCGTTGAAGTCAACCGAGAGCGATATCGGGCGGGGCATTCTACCCGGTCCCGTGGGCTTCCCACCTGGCGAATTAGGTTAAAATTACCCCCGCTGTTTCAGTTTGTAGCAGAGCCCTGCTCAGACTCAAACCCCTTTCAGAATTTCCCCTTACTATATCGGTGTTGATGTTGGCATGTGTTAGCACTCGGTGCCATGCTGCCACAGCAGATGCAGGTTCGATGTGAGCCATGCTGGGTGGGGAGGCGCTGAGCATCCCATTATCTCCTCCCGCCCCCCCCCCCCCAAACCCATTGCCACCGGAATCCTGGCCAGCTTCATTGGAATCTGCCTGATTACAGGCAGGATCGCAGAGGAAAATCCAGCCAGTCATCTGAGAGACGATCCCCAAGACAATGCAGCACTCCCACAGAACGACATTAGAGGGTCATGCTAGATAATTGGGTAATCTAGGACCTCAAACTTTGGGAATAAGGCTCGATCCCACAACCTTTTTGCCCCAGAAGCAAATTTGCTACCAACGGAGTCCAGGTCCACAGCTTTATATCCATTAGAAGGTGCAAATAACCTGATTCTGCCTGCAGATTAGTACTTGTTGGAGAGTCCAAAACTAGGTGCTAAAAATATAAGATAATCACCAATAAATCCAATAGGGAATTCAGAAGGAACTTCTTTACCCAGAGAGTACTTAGAATGTGGACTACGTAACCAGGTCGTTGAGGCGAATAGTGTAGATGCATTGAAGGGGAAGCGAGATAAACACATGAGGGAGAAAGGAATAGAAGGTTCTGCTGATCGGGTTAGATGAAGAGGGGTGGGAGAAGGCTCATGTGAAGTATAAACAACGACGTGAACCAGTTGGGCCGAATGGCCTGTTTCTGTGCTGTAAATTCTATGTAATATGTAAAGACTCCCAATATAGAGCACAAGCAGGGAACTTTTGGTCCAGCAGAACTTATTAACGTAACCTCTGCAGTTAGAGTGGAATTCTCCCTTTTAATAAAACCAAAGGTTCAAACTCTTTCAGACGTATTTTGATTCAGAATGATTTTGTTATGGGATATTTGATTTCCCAATGTGTAACTTTAACTATTTTTTTCCCTGCAGGTGTTTACAAGATATGGCAAGTGCTACACTTTTAACTCGGGGCAGATTAAAGACCAACCAATACTGACAACATTGAAGGGAGGAACAGGGAACGGTCTGGAATTGATGTTAGACATCCAGCAAGATGAATACCTTCCAGTCTGGGGCGAAACAGGTAACAACTGTTTGATCCAAGAGTTAGTAGTCTTAGAAGCTGCATGCAACGGAGGTTATTGCTGAATGCAGGTGTGCCCTGGTGTATCCAGAATTTCAATCTATTATGCAAGACTGTACCATGTAGTGCCCTGGTACTGCAACTAGATGTCACTAGTGCACACCGTTAAAAGAAATAGCATAGTATAAAGCATCATGAGCCAATGACGATGCTGTTATGATATCACATGATTGATAATGTTTATAGAATGTTGGAGATAACCCAGATTTTAAATTAGCCAATCTGAATTGTATCATTGGGTGCTGATTGAATGGCCCTCACATCAAAATTTAGGAGTTCCCCGTTTAACTAAAACATTGGGAGTCAGAAGCAAAGACATTAAAGTCACAGTAAGTTTGTTAACACAGTCAATACGTCGCTGTGTTTAATATAACAGATTATGACAAAAATAAAATGGCTGCATATAGTGACACCACAAGTCCCGGCCAGAATGGAGATGACTGGGTAATTCCCCCGTCAATCACGCCTGGAGATCACACTGCTGTAAGTGACTGGGATTGATTTTACGCACATAATTTGTATTATATAACTATCCTCCACTCATTGCATTTTGTTAGAGAAATAACCCTGCTTTTATCGGGAGACTTTGCTGTAGTTCCGGTTGTGAGTTCTATTTGCTGGAGTTCATAGAGACTCTGTTTAAATAGACTCTTTTTGCTGAGTAAATAGACTGTTTGCTGTATTGCGCTGTTAAGATAGACTCTGTTTGCTGTTTGCTGAGTAAATAGATTTTGTTTGCTGTAAAATAGACTGTTTGCTGCGAGTCCTGCTGAAAGTCCCGCCCCACCACCAACTCATTGGCTGACACAGTGATGTCAATAGTGCTTCAAAATAAAACAGCAGACTAACAAACGCATTTCTCAAAGTGACCATTTTACATTGTCCCCTCAATCCTAATAAGCTTCCACAGTCATTGGAACTGCCGGATCTGAAGGGAAAATCTTTAATGGCTTGGAAAAGAAATTATTTTATTTATCACTGTGAGGATAACACATTCTCTTTCTTTTCAACTTATTTCTTCTCTTCCCCACTATTCACTATCCAGGGCTGAGAGGAGGCCCGTTTCCTAGGCCTTTGCCAAACAGGTCAGAAAGCAGCCACTGGAAGCTGCATCTCAGTCCTCCCTTACAATAATTTCCCACCTCCATCTTGTTGCAGACCCTGTAGCCTCTGCGTCACCTTTCTCACAGTATGGAAGATCACAAACGTGAACCTGCAGCCTAACACTCCACTCCACTGGTATCTCCAACCATGCTAATGTACAATGGAATTGCAGTTTACACTTGTAGTGCAAGGAAGAGCCCATAATGAGGAAGGAAGGCTGAAAAAATGGGCATTGATGGTGAAGAGCTGGACATGATATACCTGGGTGGTTGTAGGTTCAACAAAGGGGAATGCAAGAAGGAGACGAGCAAATGCATTGCTTTGGCTGGAAATGTTTTTGATGGAAAACATTTTGAAAGAGGAAACACATATTATGGGATATCCCGAAGATGGGATATAACCGAGGGAGCTGAATAGATTGAACAATTCTTCCACCTGAAACCTACAGAATACCGTACAGAGACGAGCTTGTATCCCTTTGATTAAAGAATTGGATGATTGTACGACTTTAGTCAATACATTCTTAGCTTGGAATATGTAAAAGATGATGGGATATCAAGGCTGCAGTGATATTACAGATACCAGTGTGAGCAATGAAAGTAATAATTGAATTGTGCCGGTGGAGTGCGGTGCTCAGTCAGCAGACCTGAGTTACACTGCTGACTGTGCCTTGCACTGGGATTTGTGACAAAGGAACCCTGTGCATGCGTGTTTGGTGCATATACTGCGGAGCTCTGCTCCCTGGGTGGCTAGCTGGAGGGAACGCATTGTATGGGATGTGAAAAGGAGATTGTATCAGGCTAGATTCAGTCGACACTTCTGTGTGATGGTGAGCATTAGACCATGGCGAAGACACAGCAGCAGAGCCCTGGCGGTTTTGGAAGGAGGATGTTGGGTCAAATCCAGGCTCAAACCTGGACTCTTCCTTTCAATTGGAATTTAATTGCCAGATCCACCTGCTTCAGATAAGAAAGGATTCATTGGAGGCAATCTCTGAATAAACTAAAAAAAAACACATACTCTTGTTATTTCTTTGGAGTGGAATAGAAATGCCAGGGCAGTTTTTAAAGCATTAATGGTATGAATAGTATTAATAAAGTGTCGACATAAATAATGACATGAGACACAGGAACTGCAATGCAGCAGCAATTAACATGAGTAATGCAGACGGAGCTGCTATTTACAATGATGCAGTTTAATCAATGCCATACTAAATTGTAAAACCTTCTTCTGGCAACAGTGGACTCTATATATGCTGGCAGTTGGAACAGCTTGCAGTGGAGTAACTGTGATCTGATGGGATAATATAGGAGGAGGCAGCAAGAACTACTCCCAATTCTACATTCTGAAGTAGACCGGCCTAGAAATTTGGGCACGCCAATTTTTGGGTGGGAGGGGTGCAGGATACAGTCCCTGAATGATGAGACCTGAGGCGCCCCCAATATTAAGCCGACGAGTAAGAGGCAGCTCGCCTGGCGAAGCTCGTTTGAAGATCAGGCCACGACGGCCTTCAGATAAGTGAGCGGGGTGGGGGCGACTGGATCGGGAGGTATCAGTAGCCGGGGAGGAGGGGTGGGGAGGGGACGTCGCTGGCCGCGGCCGCGGCAACCTGCGTTCTTTGAACGTGGGATCGGGAGAAGCCCTCCTGCAAACTCAGGGCAACCTTGCAGTGGGGGATGTACAAGGGGCCAGAACTGGAGGAGCGCAGAGATCTCGGAGGGATGTAGGAGGTTACAGAGATAGGGAGGGGCGAGGGCCATGGAGGGATTTGAAAACCAGGATGAGAATTTTAAAATCGAGGCATTGCCGGACCGGGAGCCAATGTAGGTCAGCGAGCACAGGGGTGATGGGTGATTACCCTTGGGTCTTGGTAACCATTACTGGACAAAGTACTCAAGGTGTGGTGTGACTAGAGCACGATTCCTTCTGACTTATACTCTACTGATTTATCAACATAATTCAGTATTCCATTGACTTTATTGATGGCCCATAAAGAGTGGAGGAATGAGCCTCACTCACAAATTAAATCCAGTGCTTCCAGTTATCAAGGGCTTACTCCTATCTCTGTGCTGATCAATACCCACACATGTAACCCTTTTATATTACAGACACTGTTCCAGTGGAAATGGTTCTATCACTAGTTCCTGCTGTTGCTGAACCGGCCTCATTTATAATGTGCAGCAGATTCAGTAACAACAGGACAACTGTTCATGCACAGCTGCTTCGAAATTGTGAGCATGACTTTAGAGGAACTGTACATGGGCAGTTCGTGCAAGGTCATGTATAAAGGGAAGGAAAATTGAATACACAACCTGCACTAGGACGCTCTTGCAGCCAGCTAAACATGGAGCTGGCAGTGGCTGAAGACAAACTATTCTCTTTGCTTTTTCTTGGAACCAAGCGGTGTGTAGCCTGGGAGGAGGCAACCAGCAAGGAAGAAATTTTGAACATCTCCTCGCACAGGAGAACCTCAGGCACAATTAAGAATGCGTCAATGCTGTTTTACCATGGTGCCAGCCTTGGTTCAGTGGGTACCACTCTCACCTCTGAGTCAGAAAGTTGTAGGTTCAAGTCTTGAGCACAAAATCTAGGCTGACACTCCCAGTGCAGTACTGAGGGAGTGCTGCACTGTCGGAGGTGCTGTCTTTTGGATGAGACGTTAAACCGAGGTCCCATCTGCCCTCTCAGGTGGATGGAAAAGATCCCATGGTCCGATTTCGAAGAAGAGCAGGGGAGTTCTCCCCGGTGTCCTGGCCAATATTTATCCCTCAACCAACATCACTAAAACAGATTATCTGGACATTGCTGTTTGTGGGACCTTGCTGTGTGCAAATTGGCTGCTGCCACATTTATTACAACAGTGACTACACTTCAAAAGTACTTCATTGGCTGTAAAGCGCTTTGGGACATCCTGAGGTCGTGAAAGGCACTATATAAATGCAAGTCTTTCTTTCTTTCATTGTGTAAGCCTGTGCCAGTGCGATTGGTGAGTGTTATCCCCTCAATATTCCTACATCCCAAAGTCTAAACTTTTTTTTTCCCTTCCCTTCCTCCCTCTCCATGTTTCTCCCCTCTTCTCCTGAATGCGTAGACCTGTGCTGAGGTATGGGTTCCACTGGGTACCAAACGTCCTCTGGTACCTCCCCGTCAAGTGGCCCCAACTGCCCACTCTTTCATTAGGGAACCCAGACAGTGGGTCTCAATTGGATATTTCCCCGTCGTAGGCATCATAGCCAAGCTCAGCCCGGTCCTCACCTGACACCCAGGCACACATACCTTCCAGGAGGGATCAGAAACCAGAACTCCGACTAATGTTCCCCCTCCTGCATAGCTGGGAGACTCTGAATCCAATTGTTGTGCTCCAACTGAGATCGGCTAACGTGGAATCAAGGGTTGGTCCACTGATGCAGCACAGATTGGGGATTAAGCTGAGAACCTTCTTGTCCTGCATGGCTCAGTTTTGATTTGTACATTCTTGCAACAAAGTGTAATATTGGTTTGCCGCTCAAAGTAACTTCAAGCCCCTGGATTTCTTGTTTCCCATCTTCCTCACAGAAAGCTTGCCCTGCCCAGAGACTTATCCCGGTTACACCAATAACTCATGGCCAGGAACCTAAGTTCTTGCTTCTGGTATGCCCTTCTTTTCACTTTATTTTCCTCTTCCTCTATTCTCTGATCGACCATAATTAATTCGGGTAAAATATCACCCCAGGGCAGTTGGCAGCAAAGTGATTTAGTTGAGCGGCATTTATAAAAAGGAGCGAATGGAACAAAAAATGGATGATGTGCTTCGAAAACTGATGTCAGTTAATCTCTGCTGCATCCCCTTGCACAGGCAGCGGACTCCCAGTATTCGCTCTGTCTTCCTGACTGATAGCTCACGTCTCATCTCGCATTACGTGTCCTCATTCATTGCCATCCTCTTTAATTCACCCTACCGGATAACATTGCACATCAATGTCATGGAGGACTTTGACAATCGGCGTTAGCACTGATGAAGCAAATCTGAATAATTCATTTACTGTCTGGGAGCAGCAGAAGAGGCTTGGTTTAGTGGTTCCTGTCAGTCACATTCCCAGGGTGACTCACTCAACTCAAGTGCTAGATCTGGGAATTCTTAACTGTTTTCCTTTTGAACGACCCTCTTTCCAATGTATGTTTTCCACCTCTTTTGGCTCTTCTGCTCTATGCACAATATGAGGACAGCTGAGTGACCTACTCCCAGAACCCCATCACGAATTTGATTGAGTTTTTTGAAGGAGTAACCAAGAAGATAGATGAGGGCTGTGCAGTAGACGTGGTCTACGTGGACTTTAGCAAAGCCTTTGACAAGGTACCGCATGGTAGGTTGTTACATAAGGTTAAATCTCACGGGATCCAAGGTGAGGTAGCCAATTGGATACAAAATTGGATTGACGACAGAAGACAGAGGGTGGTTGTAGAGGGTTGTTTTTCAAACTGGAGGCCTGTGACCAGCGGTGTGCCTCAGGGATCGGTGCTGGGTCTGCTGTTATTTGTTATTTATATTAATGATTTGGATGAGAATTTAGGAGGCATGGTTAGTGAGTTTGCAGATGACACCAAGATTGGTGGCATTGTGGACAGTGAAGAAGGTTATCTAGGATTGCAACGGGATCTTGATAAATTGGGCCAGTGGGCCGATGAATGGCAGATGGAGTTTAATTTAGATAAATGTGAGGTGATACATTTTGGTAGATCGAATCGGGCCAGGACCTACTCCGTTAATGGTAGCGCGTTGGGGAGAGTTATAGAACAAAGAGATCTAGGAGTACAGGTTCATAGCTCCTTGAAAGTGGAGTCACAGGTGGATAGGGTGGTGAAGAAGGCATTCAGCATGCTTGGTTTCATTGGTCAGAACATTGAATACAGGAGTTGGGATGTCTTGTTGAAGTTGTACAAGACATTAGTAAGGCCATACTTGGAATACTGTGTACAGTTCTGGTCACCCTATTATAGAAAGGATATTATTAAACTAGAAAGAGTGCAGAAAAGATTTACTAGGATGCTACCGGGACTTGATGGTTTGACTTATAGGGAGAGGTTGGATAGACTGAGACTTTTTTCCCTGGAGAGTAGGAGGTTTAGGGGTGATCTTATAGAAGTCTATAAAATAATGAGGGGCATAGATAAGGTAGATAGTCAAAATCTTTTCCCAAAGGTAGGGGAGTCTATAACGAGGGGGCATAGATTTAAGGTGAGAGGGGAGAGATACAAAAGGGTCCAGAGGGGCAATTTTTTCACTCAAAGGGTGGTGAGTGTCTGGAACGAGCTGCCAGAGGCAGTAGTAGAGGCGGGTACAATTTTGTCTTTTAAAAAGCATTTGGACAGTTACATGGGTAAGATGGGTATAGAGGGTTATGGGCCAAGTGCAGGCAACTGGGACTAGCTTAGTGGTATAAACTGGGCGACATGGACATGTTGGGCCGAAGGGCCTGTTTCCATGTTGTAAACTTCTATGATTCTATAAGGCACTGAACTGCTAAGCAAGTGAGATAAAAAGAAAAAAAAAAGGCATTTATAAAGCATCTTTCACAATCTCAGGATGTCCCAAAGCGCTTTCCAGCCAATTAAGCACTTTTGTAGTCACTGTTGTAATGTTTTTATGTTTCTAATCCTGGGGGTCACCATTGACCAGAAACTTAACTGGACCAGCCATACAAATACTGTGGCTACAAGAGCAGGTCAGAGGCTGGGTATTCTGCGGCGAGTGACTCACCTCCTGACTCCCCAAAGCCTCTCCACTATCTACAAGGCACAAGTCAGGAGTGTGATGGAATACTCTCCACTTGCCTGGATGAGTGCAGCTCCAACAACACTCAAGAAGCTCGACACCATCCAGGACAAAGCAGCCCGCTTGATTGGCACCCCATCCACCACCCTAAACATTCACTCCCTCCACCACCGGCGCAATGTGGCTGCAGTGTGTACCATCCACAGGATGCACTGCAGCAACTCGCCAAGGCTTCTTCGACAGCACCGCCCAAACCCGCGACCTCTACCACCTGGAAGGAAAAGGGAAGCAGG
The DNA here is from genome assembly GCF_035084215.1 of Heptranchias perlo. Classification (NCBI taxonomy): domain Eukaryota; kingdom Metazoa; phylum Chordata; class Chondrichthyes; order Hexanchiformes; family Hexanchidae; genus Heptranchias; species Heptranchias perlo. The sequence continues at coordinate 8,436,101 of NC_090370.1, forward strand.
CACATGGGAACAACACCACCTGCACATTCCCCTCCAAGTCACACACCATCCCGACTTGGAAATATATCGCCGTTCCTTCATCGTCGCTGGGTCAAAATCCTGGAACTCCCTTCCTAACAGCACTGTGGGAGAACCTTCACCACACGGACTGCAGCGGTTCAAGAAGGTGGCTCACCACCACCTTCTCAAGGGCAATTAGGGATGGGCAATAAATGCTGGCCTTGCCAGCGATGCCCACATCCCATGAACGAATGAAAAAAAAATGTCGGAAACGCGGCAGCCAATTTGCACACAGCAAGGTCCCACAAACAGCAATGTGATAATGACCAGATCAGCTGTTTTAGTGTTGTTGGCTGAGGGATAAATATTGGCCAGGACACTGGCAGATAGTGATCTGGCAATTGGCACACACACCATTTTCTCTTCCTCCTGTTGGCATGGCTGAGTTTATGAGAAACACGTCATGGAGTGAAGGGTATGGGTTTTATGCCTGCTATTCCCTTTACACCAAGTTCCCACCCTCGGCAGTGCCATCAAGAGAGAGATACACAGGACAGGCCGCAGGGGGAGAGGGAAGCTTAGAAGGTGAATCATGCTGTGGTGTCTCTTGTGCATGTTTTAGCAAGTAGCTTATGTACCTTGGAGGCATTTACCGATGGTACTGCTTAGTCAATCAGGAGGAAGCATGTGAAGAAGTAAGTGCCTCAATTTTCCTCCCACCTTCCCTTTGGAGAAGTGCTTGGTATCTGCTTTGTTCTACTTCCTGATGGCACATGCTAGATTGGGAACTTTCTGGATGGGGAATTTGTGGCATGAATTGTGCCAGTCTGTGGCACATTGGGTTGAAGGAACCAATTTGCGATGCTGACCATTTTTGGCCATCATCCAAAAGACGGCACCTCAGACAGTGCAGCACTCCATCAGTACCGCATTGAAGTGTCAGCCTGGATTTTGTGTTCAAGTCTCTGGAGGGGGACTTGAACCCACAACTTTCTGACTCAGAGACGAGATTGCTACCAACTGAGCCACGACTGAAAGAAGAGGGGGACGTGAACAAAGAGCTCTGATGATACAAACCTTCACTGGAGCTCAGGGTGTGACAAGGCATCTCAGTGAAGAGTCTGATGGGGGGGTCAGCAAGTCAAGTTAGGATTAAGTTTTCAAGTGTCTGAAGTGTAGTATTTCATGGTTGGCGTGGCACAAGATGAAAAATAGGCATGCCAGGCAGATCAGTAGGCACCAGAACCAGATCACTTACATCTGCCGTTGTGCCACCAACTGTATCTGTGGGCTCTGGTACACCTACCTGGCAATGACCGTGACTAATTCCTGCCAGGCTAGCTGCACTGCTGTCCGCTGGAGAGGGTGCCCTGGAGCGCTCAATCAGGCAACCCTCCTCAGACCCATCTCATGCAGCAGCACTTCCACCCTGCCAGTCATCAAAAAGAGAGCTGTGCCACTCCATTACTTTCCCACCGACCCCATTTCCTGCCGACACATTTATTTTGCCAGCCATTTTTTTTTTTGTTCTTCTTGCCCCAAACAGCCTTTGGAAAGGCTGCAAGGTATTTTGCTCCCACATGCAGCCACTTAAGTGGCCGCACCCCACAAACTTTTACCAGCAGCCCTTTAAAGACTGCTCGCTCACACAATTTCCTCTCCCCACCCCTTTTGGTGCGTTCCCAGGCGCAACACGGGTGCTTCTGGGAGATCAGCACAGCTTAAAGTCGGGGAGCGATAATTTCTCTCCTCTGTAAATCGGCTTTATTTTGGCACTGTCGAAAATCTGCCTTTATGTCCACATGTTGATTCCAGCTTTTTGTAAATTCAGTTATCCCCCGACATGAATGAATGGAATGGGCTTGTCTTGGCTGCGATTTCTGACAGATAATATTCATTATGTGGGATCAAGCATATTAAGATCTCAGTCACGTGATTTCTATAAGACTGTCACAACTTTTTGAGATCCTGGAACTTTCACTATTATTTATATGTGAAACTCCATCCCTCCCTTCTCCCCCAGCTGCCACTTGCAAATAAAACAATCCTTCAATTGGTGTAAACACAAGTGATCTACTTTTGTTGATAACGGTTAACGATAATAATTTGCTTTCAGAATTTCACCAAACATGTCAACAGATTTGCCAACATCCAGTGCCTTGCTGTGTGAGAGCTACAAAACCCATAATCAGTGCTTGTGAATCTCATTAACAGAGAACCCAGACAACATCCCATTTGTACGTCACACCTTCAACACTGGATAATATACTTTTAAGTGGCTCCCCAATAGCTCTTTGTCAGCCCATGGCCCGAGTTTGGCAATGCCCCAGCTTCTGGTGGTGCCAACATCCCCCCTGGTGCCCACTGTAAGCTGCTCTTACATTGCATGAGACCTGTGCCATTGCATGCTGGCTGCCAATGCAAGGGGCCTTGCACATCCAGTGAGCACCTCACAGTAAACTTGCCGAATTCACTCGGGTTGGTCCCCTGCAAGACCTGGTTAAATAAAAATGGATTTCCCTATACACCAGCTTTAGAGAATCCAGACATTGTTTTCGGCTGGCAGGGGCGGGGGAGGGGTTTGCCATTGGTTCCGCTAGAGTCACGTGCTGGAGCTGTCGGCATTAGTGTGGCATATAACAACAGCAACTTACATTTATATAGCGACTTTAACGTAGTAAAACATCCCAAGGCACTTCACAGGAGCGATTATCAGACAAAATTCGACACCGAGCGACAAGGGGAGATGTTAGGACAGGTGACCAAAAGCTTGGTCAAAGAGGTAGGTTTTAAGGAGCATCTTAAAGGAGGAGAGAGAGGCGGAGAGGTTTAGGGAGGGAATTCCAGAGCTCAGGGCCTAGGCAGCTGAAGGATCGGCCACCAATTATAATCCAATATAAAAGCAGCTCTAAAGGTTGTCTTCAGAGACCCAATCCATCCATTCTAGCCACTAGCAGCCTGACACATAGGGTCGCCAACCCTCCTGGATCTCCGGGAATCTCCCGGAATTGAGGATTGATCTCTTGGGCGCTGCTGAGAGCAAACCAGAAGAGAAGTCTAGCTTTGCGCCTGTCGACTTTCTTCACCTCTTCTCAGAACCTCTCGCGGGACAGCTGCTGGCGTAAAACAACGAGCAGAGACACTCAACTACAGTGACTCAACCTTTGTAAGGTAAATGCAATGACAGTTGCAAGCTGCGGGCAAGAGTCACGCGACCAGACGTCACGCGACCAAACCTCCAAGAATAGGTCCAACGAGAGTTGCCAATCCTACATCCATCCAGGCTTATCAAAGGAGGTTATTCGGTTCCTGGCCTCTACTTACCTTCAGATACATCCCAGAGCACCAGGGACTGTGGGTATTTCAGAACCACTTCTTTGTAATGCAGTTCTACAAAGTGAAGTGGCTACAGAAAAGTCTTAAAAGGGTACTCGGCATTATTATCCAGTGTTATAGTCACCAGCAGTGCGCGGCCAGAGTCAGATATTTCTATGGTGCCTTTTGGTCCCACGCTTAAACATCAGGTTACGGGATTCTGCTTCAGGAGAGTGACCTCTGTGCGCCACTTGACCATTTGCATCTGCAGGCCAAAGAGCCAGCGAGCAAGCGTATGGCGCTGGCTCCCTGCGTTTTTAGTTTACTACCAAGACGCAGCCTTCACCTGATGGCGGAATTGTAAACCCCCCCCCGCCTTGCGTGGGTCGACGGTGGTCTTGGCTCCAGAAACCTGCGGTTGCTTACATCTGGAGTGCAGCTGGCAGAGAGACTCCCTCACATCTGCAGTCAGCTGCACTCCTGTCGTGCAAAAGTGCTTCTTGTCGCTTCACATCACAAATATACAAATGATGTTCACAAAATTTATTCAGCACTTTGAAGGTGGGATATAACTGAGGGAGCTGAATAGATTGAACAATTATTTCATCTGAAACCTACAGAATACCGTACAGAGACGAGCTTGTATCCCTTTGATTAAAGAACTGGATGATCGTATGACTTTAGTCAATACATTCTTCGCTTGGAATATGTAAAAGATTATGGGATATCAAGGCTGCAGTTATATTACAGATACCAGTGTGAGCAATGAAAGTATTAATTGAATTTTGCCGGTAGAGTATGGTGCTCAGTCAGCAGACTTGAGTTATACTGTTGACTGTGCCTTGCACCGAGATTTGTGACAAATGAACTGTGTGCATGCGTGTTTGGTTACATGTGCTGCAGAGCTCTGCTCCCTGGGTGGCAAGCTTCTAATGTCACAAGCTAGATAGCCCGGTGGTGAAGGATAGAATACTGGAGCCTGGTCTTCAGTTGCTTCCAAGCCTCTATTCACAGAGATCCATATGAACCACATCACACCCTAGATAAGCTCTCTTATAAATGGATATGAGAGAGTTCCCATTTGATACGCACCACCCAAATACAATTAACACTAATTGATATAAATTGCATGGATACAATTAACAGTAATGTTATAAGAGCTGGAGTTAAATCACAGCCCCCCACAGTCCCAATGTAGCGAGAGTACCTGTTAGAAGTGGCCTCACATATATATCTTGGCATTAGTGTTCCAGAGTCAGATCAGGACCTGACTCATGAGTTATACTGCCACTTTCATGGCCTCTCCCTTCCCTATCCCTGTAACCTCTTCTAGCCCTACAACCCTCCGAGATCTCTGTGCTCCTCCAATTCTGGCCTCTTGCGCATCCCTGATTTTAATCGCTCCACCATTGGCGGCCTTCAGCTGCCTAAGTCCTAAGCTCTGGAATTCCCTCCCTAAACCTCTCCACCTCTCTACCTCTCTCTCCTCCTTTAGGAAGCTCCTTAAAACCTATCTCTTTGACCAAGTTTTTGATCACCTGTCCTAATATCTCCTTATGTGGCTCGGTGTCAAATTTTGTTTGATAATCACTCCTGTGAAGCGCCTTGGGACGTTTTACTACGTTAAAGGCGCTATATAAATGCAAGTTGTTGTTGTTGTTTCACATCAGTGTGCTTCGGAAACCAACTTTGTATCAGTGCAAAATTGGCAGTATAATTTCAACGTAAGATAACTGCATGCCTCCTTGCCCGAGATCAATCTGCTCAAAAATCTTTTTTTAAAAATAATAATCCAACTGCAAGGATAGTCTTTATTCAGTGGTGGATTGAAGCCCTTCCTGGCTGATCCTTGTGTGTTTGCATTTGTACCTTGGGAGAGTTTATGGAAGCTCTGTATGGTTTTATACCGAGGTGGTTTTGTTTTATCATCGTCTTAAAGTTGACGTTCTGCGGGCCTGGCTGCTGACTGGCATATACTGCACAGCCATCCTAAGAGCTGCATTTCCACGGGTATTGCACAGTCAGCTCTGGAGAGCTGGTAGCTGGCAGCAAGTCAGGAGGTAGTAGTTCAATTGAATGGTTCTAACGATGACATAGACCATGAGAGCAAAGCCAAAGGGGTTTCTGAATGTAACACAAAGAGTCCTGAGAAGGAATTTCTGCCTTAAACCTGCTGCCAGCTCTTTACATAGTGTGAACTTCAATTTTACATTTTCAACTTTTTGATACCATTTTGCTGGAGGTGTCACATTGGAAATGGTGTGAGCTCGCTCAAAAGGTGATGAAACGGATAATGACATAGAAGCATCACAAGACCAGCACTGTAACCTCCTAAGAATGTATTGCCTGTAGAGATTAACAAGAAATAAATTGCACCAAATATATACATTGTGTACCACATAGTACATACTATACGATGCAATAGGTTACACACTGTGTGACAAACTACAAAATGTATCTTTATAATGTGTTGTCTGCCAATATAAATGATACAATATTAGTAACAATGGCATTAACCTGTACATATCAGTTTCCTCTGTATGCTATTTTAAGAAAGGTGTTACCTGTTTAAAATAAATGGGTTAAATCCTTTTGTACGGTAGTGGATAAGGCAATTTTATACAAACTTGTTAATATGTTCATTACTGGTATCACATAATTTCAATCCAGATATAGTATAATTAGCTGGACCCTGCATGTAATAATTAAAGTTATATACTTCATAACATATATCATGTAACATGCACTGTGTATAATATATTGTATATTTTACAATAAACTATACACTATTGTATAATTTAATATACAACATAAAACATTTCAACTATATAATTAACTGCACATTATTCCATGATTCCAATCAGGGAATCAGCCCTTATATAAATATATTGTATTCTATATAACATATTGTGATCTGTGTGATATACTCTATACAATATAATATTTCATATGTATTATACACTGCAATAAACTGTACACTATATATGAAATTGTCAGGAATGACTGAAACATGATTTGAATCTGTGCACTCAAAAGCAGAAACATATAGCTCCATGCAAAATGGGCAAAGTAGTTGGTTACCTAGCAACCATAGACTGTTGTACTGTGTATTGTACTTTTGATTTCTGATATACGGAAGTATAATGACGGTTCCCGCTGGGTGCCACAAAGATAGAGATACCACGCAGAGAGGGAATGAATCCTGAGAGAATCAGGATGAAGGACTCCAGAGATTGAGAGATGGAGAGATTCTGGCTTCGGGTTGATTAATGTATTTTGGCTGATTATAGTGACACCACTATTCCCGGCCAAAATGGAGACGATTGGGTAATTCTCCCGTCAATCACGCCTGGAGTCCGCACTGCTGTAAGTGACTGGGATTGATTTTACACACATAATTTGTATTATGTAACTATCCTGCAGCCCACTCACTGCATTTTGCTGGAGAAATCACCCTGCTTTTATCGTGAGACGTTACTACAGTTTTGATCATGAGCTCTGTTTGCTGCAGTTCATGGAGACTCTTTTTAAATAGACTCCGTAGACTGTTTGCTGTAGTGCACTGTTCAAACAGACTCCGTTTGCTGAGTAAATAGACTCTGTTTGCTGTAAAATAGACTGTTTGCTGAGAGTCCTGCTGTAAGTCCCACCCTGCCTCCAACTCATTAGCTGACACAGTGGTGTCAATAGACACTCTGTTGCATTTTTCCTTCTGGATCCTATTCTGACTTGTACCTGTTCACTGTCATGTATCAGCCAAAGGGTTTGATTGCTTCTGACTGTGTGAGATTGCGTTGGAGTTAAAGACTGGGAGTCTTTTGTTCAATACTCATCACTTGCAGTGTTTTACTGTGCAGTGCAGAGGGTGAGTGGTGTGGATTTAACTTTGAATGACACCATAGAGCTACATAGACTGAGAATTACTTTAGAAAGGGAAATCTCCCAGTCCTAAGGTTAAGGTTAGTTTGAGTGGTTGATGATTGCAGAATAAGAGCTCATTAATTTAGCATTAAAGCTTGTCTACTCTGTTCTCCCGACAGATGAAACCTCCTTTGAAGCTGGTATAAAGGTTCAGATTCACAGTCAGAATGAGCCGCCATTTATCGACCAGCTGGGTTTTGGAGTGCCACCTGGATTTCAAACATTTGTGTCCTGTCAAGAACAGCGGGTATGAGGAAATGAGATCAAACTGTGATTCTAGTCGTTTAGTATCAGCTACATCATCTTAAAAACTCCTGGCTTTGTTCAAGGCCATTTTGGTGCATCCCAGCCCAGGTTGTTGCCAATAACAAGTATTCGAGAGTTAGCAACACACTCGTTCCACCACTTCCACCAATCTGTTACACATTCTTGCCACCCTTTTAGCAAAAAAAAGTTCCTCCTGCATTTCCTATTTTCTTTTGTTGTCCTTCATTTGTAAATATGACCCCGAGTGCTTAAATTCTGTACACAGCGCAGAAGCTTACTTGGATCCAATTTGTCCAAACCTTTTGTAATTTTACTCACTTCCATCATACAGGGGACATAATTTCAAAGTTTGCAGATGATAAAACTTGGAAATGTAGTAAACAGTGAGGATAGTAGCAGACTTCAGGGGGGCGTAGATCGACTGGTGAATTGGGCAGACACATGGCAGATTAAATTTAATGCAGAGAAGTGTGAAGTGATTCATTTTGGGAGGAAGAATGAGGAGAGGCAATATAAACTAAATGGTACAATTTTAAAGGGGTTGCAAGAACAGAGAGACCTGGGGATTCACATACACAAATCTATGAAGGTGGCAGGGCAAGTTGATAAAGCTGTTAAAAAGGCATACGGGATCCTGGGCTTTATAAATAGAGGCATAGAGTACTAAAGCAAGGAAGTTGCTAAACCATTATAAAACACTGGTTAGGCCTCAGCTGTCCAATTCTGGGCACCACACTTTAGGAAGGATGCCAAGGCCTTGGAGAGGGTGCAGAGGAGATTTACTGGAATGATACCAGGAATGAGGGACTTTCGTTATGTGGAGAGACTGGAGAAACTGGGGTTGTTCCCCTTAGAACAGGGAAGGTTGAGGGGAGATTCAATGGAGATGTTAAAAATTAAGAGGGGTTTTGATGGAGTAAATAAGGAGAAACTGTTTCGACTGGCAGAAGGGTCAATAACCAGAGGACACAGATTTAAGGTAATTGGCAAAAAAAAACAGAGGGGAGATGAGGAGAAATGTTTTTACACAATGAGTTGTTCTGATCTGGAATGCACTGCCTGAAAGGGAGGTGGAAGCAGATTCAATAGTAACTTTCAGATAGGAATTGGATAGATACTTGAAAAGGGGAAATTTACAAGACTATGGGGAAAGAGCAGTGGAATGGGACTAATTGGATAGCTCTTTCAAAGAGCTGGCACAGGCACGATGGGCCGAATGGCCTCCTTCTGTGCTGTAAGATTCTATGATGATTCTGTGATATCCCCTCTCAGTCTTTTTTCAAGAGAGAATAGACCAAGGTAGTCAGTTTTTCCTCGTACATTATTCCCTTAAGTAATCAACTATGCAGCCCCTCTCTGTACTTATTTATCCCTTTCCCATTTCAAGTGCCCAGTGCCAGCATTAAGCATTCCTTGGCCGAGAAAAGGGAAAAAAAATGTCAGACTGGTGCAGTAAGCAGTGCTCTTCCGAGGCTGCTGTTAAGATACATTGTTAGGGCAACTTTCCTTCCATCTGACTATGCCGTGCCTACCATGGGAGTGCTTGATGCTGAAGCAAAGGGCTATATTTTCCTCCACTCACTAATGTGAGTGAAAAAGTCAGTGCACGTTTAAAACAAGAGAACCTGTGAGTGACCAAAGCAAAGCATAAGAAATGAGTGCTCAAAGTCGATAAAGGTCCCATTTTCCAGGACAGAGATCCCTCACATATATTCAAATTTTCCAGTACGAAAGTTAATTCTCACATAACCGAGGTGAAGGATGATTAAAGCACATCACAAATTGAGCTGGGGGATTGGGAGGGAATTCTTTTTTGTTTGGGACTTCTCTCGTAAAAATGTATCACAATCATGAGTGTTGCTACACGGCACTGTGAATAAAACCATAGCAGTGGTCTATATATAGATCATACCATCTGGGTCCCAGCAAGATGCTACGTTCATACAGCAACTGGGAGCACCACATGAGGAGCAAACTCACGAGTGCTGTTCGTCTGGAGTTGGATACATGTGGTGTCATGTACCTGAAGGTACAATTCACAGGGCCAGCTGCCTTGTGGTACCTCGCCCCAGTGCCCATTCTTCATGCATGAGTCTGGGCAATGAGTGTCCGGCATGGTGGGGTGGACATCACAGTTAAGCTCTGTTTTTGCCCAGTGTCCACACCCATGCGCTTTCCAATCGGTTTCACTGGATAGCGAGCAGGAACTAGAACCCTGGCTGATTTTTAGTTACACCTCCCACTCCACCCTGCCAACACAGGGGCAGTGAGACCAACTGTAACGCCCCAACTGGCACCCTTGAGATGATCTAACTATGAACAGACCAAAATCCCCGTGGGGAGGCAAGTTTAACAAATAAGCCATTTGGTTTGGAAAAAAAGCTGTCTTTGATTGTCAGGTTATCTTGTTATAGCCTCTATTGTGTGTTCCACCCATTTAACCCCCCACCAGTCTCTTGTACAAGCCACACTGGTATACAAAATGTAATCCTGCTCATAAAGCTCTGACAAATTGTGTTTAGAAAAAAGGAAATCTGACAGCGTCCCATCTACACCAGGTTATGCGATATAATGATTTTTAAAAATATGTTTTATCGAAATGCCTTCTGAATATTCCTCAATTTTTATGCTCTTCTTCCTCTCAGCTCATCTACTTGCCTCCTCCCTGGGGGGACTGCAAATCTACCCCAATGGACTCGGACTTCTTTGACACTTACAGTATCACCGCTTGTCGAATCGACTGTGAAACTCGGTACCTGGTTGAAAACTGTAACTGTCGGATGGTGCACATGCCAGGTAAATTACTACGGCATGCTTTGGTTTAGTGGAGTCGGAGATCAAGTCTCTTCGTAATTGGTATCAACTTGTATTTTCTATACAGAAAAATAGATTGGAAGGAATTATGACAAGGAGTTCATCTAGTCTAACACTCATTATCTCTCCTCAGTCTTCCTTTCCTCCCACACTAAAATCTTTTGAAGCCCGAGCTTGCTATCATCTGACCACTACATTGTGATTGACCTCATCTTCTCTTCTACTCTTTTCAACCTTGGCGCACACTTGGCCTTTTAGACACTTGAGAATTAACAGGTCAGGTCATAGGGTAGAAATCACATAAATTGCAGCTCACAACCTGTCTCCAGTACCTGTGGACCTCAGACCTGCTGTTCCGTGCGAGACAGAGAGAGAGAAAGAGAGAGAGACAGAGAGAGAGAGTCAGAGACCGAGAGAGAGATGAAATCCCTCCCTACATTATTTTCAGCCTACTGTTAACATATTAGCATCAAATTGTTATGTGTGCTTTTTTATAATACTCTGCAATTTCACAGTTCTTTCCAATAGTCTGCTGCATAAATTAATTTTGTCACCCTTAAGAGCCAATTCTTCAATATAAAGATATAGCTTCTGAAATACAGTTCCAGAGAAAGCCCCATGCTGTCATTTTCTTACTTGCAAGCACTAAAATATCAGACTTTGAACACAGGCACAATGATCCTGCTTGCTATTATAGTGGTGCATATATTACCATTAATAATGATGGCAATAGATTGAATCTCCCCAGTTTGTGCAATGAACAGTGTTTTGAAGGGAGACCGTAGCAGGTTCTTCATAAATGGATGAAAATCTGTCGAGTCCCTTTGGGTTAAAATATTGTCGCTGTCTCATTTTCTCTGCCACCTTCTGAGGTCGCTAAATAGGCCGACACAACAGCAGGAAACATCTGGAGTGTCTCTGCTGCGACCGCAACTGTGACCACAGATCAGCTGGTGATGGCACAGAGCCATCAGAGTCACTAATGATTGGGATTGTTCGCTGAGACTTTCAAAAAACGTGGCTTTCTAATCAATTGTAGGTGAGCCACAAAATGTTATTTACCAGTAGAGATGAACAGGGATCTGAGGCTAGATAGTCCTGTAGTCTGGTGACACAAAGTCGGTGTTCTCTGGGTAGCCGGGGGAGGAATTTGTGATGGGACCAGGTCCCTGCCCATTGTTTGCACTGGTGCAAATTCCACAGGAAGTGAGGGGCGGGCACAAGAAGCCCTTCTAGTCGTACCATCGCTGGAGGAGGCAGGGATTGGCGTGATGGCATCAGACATCCTAATTCCCATCAGTTCTGCCTCAATTGCCTATACCCCAGACCCCTCAAAAAAAGGGCATATAATGACACAGATTTGGGAGATTATAATCTTAATTTAAGATAATTGGCAAAAGAACCAGAGGCCACATGAGGAAAACATTTTTTAAGCAGTGAGTTGTTATGATCTGGAATGCACTGCCTGACAGGGTGGTGGAAGGAGATTCAATAATAACTTTCAAAAGGGAATTGAATAAATACTTGAAGGGAAAAAAATTACAGGGCTTTGGAGAAAGAGCAGGGGGAGTGGGACTAATTGGATAGCTCTTTCAAAGAGCCGACACAGGCACGATGGGCTGAATGGCCTCCTTCTGTGCTGTATCATTCTATGATTCAGTGATAACAGGACAATCCTTTGGCCTGGTAAAGCAATATTTCTGGATTAGCAGCAACCTGACGGCGCCTTTCAGTATGACCTGGAGTGAGCCAGCAGAATAATTGTAGAATTCGCCACTGAATTCGCAGTGTGGAATTCGCCACTGAACAAGGCATATGCTTACTTGCCCAAGAGGAGCTGCAATAACAAGCCAGGCCCCATTGAAGAGGACGAGTGATAACACAAAGTCCCCGCTTTACAACAGCCAGTTCCCACAGGTGTGCATCATGATTTTCTCCCCTTTCTGCCCACAGAAGGACCAAATTCAGACATTTGTAAATACATTTGAACCAAAGTTGACTGGCTGTTCTCTATTCTTTTAATATATAAAAAGTTGTACTTTTGGGGGGAGATTTTTAATAAAAGAATAATGATTTCAATCTTTAGAGTGTTGAGCATTTGCTTTTATTAATGTACAGTTATGTTCAACGTGATGTGCTACTCATACTAGAGGGCCAGGTCGTTTCATGTGTACCACTCCTAACTTAAGCCCTATTGAAAAAAGTAGCAATGGAGGTCTCCTCAGGATCTGTTTGCAATTCCACCGGCTGCTTATCTTTATGTTGTAGACCCAGATGGTCCCACCTGTGTGTATCCTATTCCAGCTGAGCGGCCAGCATGACTTCAGATGCTTCTTCTGCTGCTTACCCAGAGGCATGTGCTGCCAATGGACTGGCAATGAATTGACAGCCAGCCACCTGTCCCTATGTTTCTGCACACCTCTTGCTGTTGGAGACCAAGTCCTAATGACAGCCACTGATCTCTCTGAACAGACACCTTTACATTTGCTAACAGATCTCTGAATTCCCCCTTCTTGTTAGCTTGAGCACATTTCCGGCCTTTATTAGGCTTGGAATGTGGGCCTTGACACCTTGGCTTGATCAATGGAAGTATTTCTGAAAGACACGCCCAACTGTACTTACCACCTGTGTGCCAGAGGTGAAGATGGCATTGATGTTGCTTCCTGCTCAATGACGGTCCACCATATTGCCCAACTATGTGGTAGAATCCAGAACTCTACCCAGTACAATTTGCATTGTCCTGTGCAGGAAGACAAGTTAGTTGTTCACCGGTTCAAGTTCATGAAGTATCTTCCTTGTCCACGCTGTACTATTGCTCAGCAGCAGTTGTCCTCTCTCTATCCATGCCTCTGCCCCTTCCTCACCCATGATCCTTAAATCACCCAGTGTTCCCTCCTCACTAAGATCTTCTGACGTGCCTGTGCCTGGGCTGGTGCCTGTGTCGAGCGATGTAGATGACACCGAGAGCGTGAGTGAGCATTTACATCCTGAGACACCAGCTTCCTTCTCCTGGGCTTGCGACCTTTTAGATAGAAAGGAGATACACAGGATGAGCACATAGGTCTTGTTGTGCGTATAGTTGTTGCAAATTCCAATGTAACCAAGTGTAAGCATTTTTATCTAAGATTGAGCATGATATTGGCTTTATTAATTCTGTCACAGTGTATAAGGAGTTAAAAACCAGCTTCACTCATAGAAATCAAATCCCAGCTTAACTGATGCAATTGCTACAATTAGATTGCTTCAGCAAATTCAAGGGTTGGGGACAGAAAATGATAGAGGGGTACGGGAGGTGTAGTGGGATATTTCCTAGACACTGGAACCGACCAGATGAACCGTAATGGTCCTTTTCCCTGTCCGTACGTTCCTGTGTAAACCATTTATATAAATGCAGCGTCAGAGTGCCATTTTCTTCTGTAAGTCTAACCATCAATCCGAGAACCATTTTATTTGCTTGCATCTCGGAAAGCAGTTTACCTTGCTAACGGATTAACGTCCTCTATCAAGATTAGAGCAAATTAAACAATTAATCACCGCGCGGAGACTTTGACTATGCATTGTTCTGAGAGAGCATTAGTCCCACTCTCAATTAGCCAGAGGGATCTGTGCGAATGAACAGCAGCAAGCTACACATTAAAACATCCGTGACGGGTTCAGTGAATTTGCTGGGGGAAAGAAAATCTATCTTGGAGATGGTCAGAGAGAGCAAACGAATGATTGCCCAGATTGTGGCCATTTGCTAGAGCTTATCGACTTTGACATGGGCTAAATCACCATCCATCACAGTAATAACTGTCTTTTACAAAGAGAGATTGAGCACTTATTTCTTATATTGTATATTGTACAATCAGCCCTTCCACTTATTTCAGCCGAAAATTATTCCTTTTGATCCTCCGTAACTCAGTTACCTGTTTTTCAAATCAAAGTTGGTGAAACTGTTGATTAGGTTCAGTGGTACACTTTAATGGTCATTAAGAAGAGAGTTGACAGAGAGCAAAGAAGAGGCACAGATGATTTTTCTTTTCTGCCCATGGTGAAGGGTTATGGCAGCACAGTTCAGATTGGGCTGGAGACAGACAAATCTTTCTCTTGCTCACTATTTAGATCAGGTTGCCCTCGGAGTATTTGCACTGAGCTCTTCCTCTACGTCCTGGATAATAATTTTTTTTTTAGTGACGCTAATGGATCTCCTGTGGCATTGCACAAGGGTGATCCGGAGCACAGTCGTGATGTCCATGTGCTAATCCGGCCTGTACCTTTAAGGCTACTGCTCCAAATAGGCAAATCCAGGTACCTAATGAATTGTTTGAGGGCAATTTTAACCTCTTGTAAATGTCAGGCTCCAGGTCAATGACTGTCTTTCATTCTCTTTTTCTAAAATGATTGTGCATTTGGAACAAAGTGAAATGTAACATCTGGATTGTGAGTGCCAGGCACAAGTCTTTTATATATAGGTTTTTGTGATATTACCACTCATAAAAGGTGAGGGATGTCAATGCTGTAAAATATAGGGGGTGGGAAGAGAACATTATTGGCACCCCCAGGTGTGAGAAAGTAAAGCTCCCGTCTTTCTGCCCCAGTATTGTCCCCAACCTCAATGCACCAGTGTGATATTTCCATTTTCAACTGACCCTTACATTCTCTCTGAGAAAGGCCGCCAATTTAGCGATACAAAACCCTGGTTAGACCGCACCTGGAGTACTGTGAGCAGTTCTGGGCACCGCACCTTCGGAAGGACATATTGGCCTTGGAGGGAGTGCAGCGTAGGTTTACTGGAATGATACCCGGACTTCAAGGGTTAAGTTACGAGGAGAGATTACACAAATTGGGACTGTATTCTCTAGAGTTTAGAAGGTTAAGGGGTGATCTGATCGAAGTTTATAAGATATTAAGGGGAATGGATAGGGTGGATAGAGAGAAACTATTTCCGCTGGTTGGGGATTCTAGGAGTAGGGGGCACAGTCTAAAAATTAGAGCCAGACCTTTCAGGAGTGAGATTAGAAAACATTTCTACACACAAAGGGTGGTAGAAGTTTGGAACTCTCTTCCACAAACGGCAATTGATACTAGCTCAATTGCTAAATTTAACTCTGAGATAGATAGCTTTTTGGCAACCAAAGGTATTAAGGGATATGGGCCAAAGGCAGGTATATGGAGTTAGATCACAGATCAGCCATGATCTTATCAAATGGCGGAGCAGGCACGAGGGGCTGAATGGCCGACTCCTGTTCCTATATTCCTATGTTCCTAATTTGTGCTGAATTGTGGGCAGTTCTGTGCCGTGGACTTGCACCTATGAGGAACTGGGCTGAAACTGCTCCCCATCTCATTTCTGAGATTGGGGCAGAGGAGAAGGCGCTTCACTCTGCATCTCACCTTTCTATGTCTGATCTTGGGGTGATTGATGCTCATACTGGGTACCAAAAGTGGAGAAAATGGGCCATTAACCAACCCTACCATCCCTCACATTGATAAGCATGAAAATTGACTAAAAATATAAACTGGGAGAGGGGGGTAAATTGCATAAAACTACAGTCACCATGGTCCGTTTATGCAAAATCAAAACAGACCACAGAGACAGGAAATATAGGCTGAAGGAAGAGTGATCGAATGGGTAAGAGGACATAAGAACAAAATGAGAAAAGGCCATTCAGCCCATCAAGCCCATCCTCTTCATAGACCAAATGCAATCCGCTCCATCATGGACCCGATTCCAACCCACAGGGAAGGGTCTGTGAAGTTTCTCACCATCTCCAAAGATAAAGCAAACAAAAAACCCACACTACCCATCTGACCGTACATCCTTTACAGGAATAAAACCAACTTCCATGGCACAAGAAATGTATGAGCTGGTTTTTTAAAAGCCAAGAGATTTATGGTCATCGAAGGATGATAATATGATATAAGGTGGAAGCAGTCAATAATGCTCTATTTTATTGCTTGCCCCATGAAGCTCGCTGGATGCTGTGATTGATTTAGAGTCAGGCAGAAATACATTAATTTAGTCTCCGCACCTGTGACACTCAGCGAATCGCCAAGAAAACCATTATCGCATAAACAGTTACATTCAAGTGGAATAACCTTATCGCAGGGAACAACCATACTGTCACAGAGATATAGTGCTGGACAATTAATGACGTCAACCTCTCCACTGCCTCTGATTTGTCACACTGCTTGTCCGACATCCAGTATTGGATGAGCAGAAATTTCTTTCAATGAAATATTGGGAAGACCAAAGCCATTGTCTTCAACTCCCCCGCCACAAAATCTGTTCCCTAGCTACCGATTCCATCCCCCACCCTGGCCACTGTCTGAGGCTGAACCAAACTGTTCGCAGCCTCGGCATTCTATTTGACCCCGAGCTGCTCACGGACCAACGTGGTCTCCCGGTCCCTGAACGTCTCCATTTTACAAATTCTCATCCTTGTTTTCAAATCCCTCCATGGCCTCACCCCTCCCTATCTCTGTAACCTCCTCCAACGCTACAACCCTCCGGGAACTCTGCATTCCAACAATTCTGGCCTCTTGTGCATCCCTGATTTTAATCGCTCCACCATTGGCGGCCGTGCCTTCAGCTGCCTAGGCCCTAAGCTCTGGAATTCCCTCCCTAAATCTCTCCGCCTCTCTACCTCTCTCTCCTCCTTTAAGACACTCCCTTAAAACCTACCTCTTTGACCAAGCTTTTGGTCACCTGTCCTAATATCTCCTTATGTGGCTCGGTGTCAAATTTTGTCTGATAATCGTTCCTGTGAAGCACCTTGGGATGTTTTATTGAGGCGCTATATAAATGCAAGTTGTTGTAATGCTTATGTTGTTCTGCAATGTGTTAAAGCTACTGGTATTCCGAATTTGCCCCGTTTACTTTGCAAGCCAAAATTCAGGGCACTGACAGCCAAGGTTGAAGTGACTGCACCTGCGCAAGATCATGCATGCACAGTTGCTTCCAAGTTGCATGTCTGGCTTAAAGTTTCTCGGGTCCGGGCTCTCTCTAACCCTATCCACTCGTCTGTTGACGATCATGCTCTGCATTCACCAACTTCCTCGAGATCGCACATCATCAGTGTTGGAGACCTCTATCCTCTTCCAGTGCAATGACTGAATCGTTGTATCTTTATCTCCTCACATGCCCCTCACTGGGGCAGTGTAAACCTTGTTTCTTTCAATTCTTCAAAGACACAGGGGGTCATTTTCAACTTCAGCGGGGGTGGAAAACCGATGGTAGTGGATTGGTTTCAACTGAAAGGAGAATCGGGTGGGCTGTATAACGGGTGGCCGATCTGATACCTTTAGCTTTCCACCTCTGTCAAAGTTGAAATTAACCCCACAGTTTCTTTGTGCCTCTTGCAAATCCAACCAACATCTCCCACCTCTCACCTCTGGTGCCCCCTCCTTTAGGTCTTCTTCATCTATCAATATTCTTGCCTCACTCTCTCCTCTGACCTCAAATGGGACTCTCACATCCTTCCAAAAACAAGTCCCTCGAAGACTAGAATATTCTTCCCGTATGTGGGGCAGATCCTCCAACCCCTCTCTCACACTCCTGGACAGGATACAGGTAAAGCTTATCATCTAATAGGTGATTCTTCCCTTACCCTTCCTGCTTCCAACCTTTTTCTCATTGAAATGTTTCTTTCTTGTCTCTATTTCATTGATGCGACTGTGTTCAGTGTTGCTCTGGATTTTTCTCTCTGGTCCCGTCTAATTCTAAATACCCTGTTCTCTACATTCTTCCTCCTCCCTGCATCCTCACAGTGTTGAAATCAAGACTCATTGTATCCTATCCTACTATTAACTCATTCTCTGGGACTCAAAGCTGTGCATTTTCTTCCCTCCCTCAGTGTCTCCTTCCTAATCTGCAGGCTTTTAAAACCCAAGCTTGCTGTTACCTAAGCACCACTTCCTGATTCAGTTCATCTTTTCTCCTACACTCGGTAGTGCCTGCACTGCAAGTCTTGGCCCTTGGTTTCTGAATAAAGAAAAACTTCAAGATAAGACTCCACAGTAGCCTACTCCAGAGTATTGTATTTAAACAATGGTGTATGGTAAACTGAGGACAGGGCAGAATGACGATGGCTCTTTGTCGATATTTTTGTTAAAGGGATTGTCTGGTAGATGGAGTTAAGATACAGATCAGTCATGATCTAATTGAGTGGCAGAACAGGCTCGAGGGGCTGAATGGCCTTTTTTTTTATTCGTTCATGGGATGTGGGCGTTACTGGCGAGGCCGGCATTTATTGCCCATCCCTAATTGCCCTTGAGAAGGTGGTGGTGAGGGGCCTTCTTGAACCGCTGCAGTCCATGTGGTGAAGGTTCTCCCACAGTGCTGTTAGGAAGGGAGTTCCAGGATTTTGACCCAGTGACGATGAAAGAACGGCAATATATTTCCAAGTCGGGATGGTGTGTGACTTGGAGGGGAACGTGCAGGTGGTGTTATTCCCATGTGCCTGCTGCTCTTGCCCTTCTAGATGGTAGAGGTCGCGGGTTTGGGAGGTGCTGTCGAAGAAGCCTTGGCGAGTTGCTGCAGTGCATCCTGTGGATGGTACACATTGCAGCCACCGTGTGCCGGTGGTGAAGGGAGTGAATGTTTAGGGTGGTGGATGGGGTGCCAATCAAGCGGGCTGCTTTATCTTGGATGGTGTCAAGCTTCTTGAGTGTTGTTGGAGCTGCACTCATCCAAGCAAGCGGAGAGTATTCCATCACACTCCTGACTTGTGCCTTGTAGATGGTGGAAAGGCTTTGGGGAGTCAGGAGGTGAGTCACTCGCCGCAGAAGACCCAGCCTCTGACCTGCTCTTGTAGCCACAGTATTTATATGGCTGGTCCAGTTAAGTTTCTGGTCAATGGTGACCCCCAGGATGTTGATGGTGGGGGATTCGGCGATGGTAATGCCGTTGAATGTCAAGGGGAGGTGGTTAGACTCTCTCTTGTTGGAGATGGTCATTGCCTGGCACTTATCTGGCGCGAATGTTACTTGCCACTTATGAGCTCAAGCCTGGATGTTGTCCAGGTCTTGCCGCATGCAGACAAGGACTGCTTCATTATTTGAGGGGTTGCGAATGGAACTGAACACTGTGCAATCATCAGCGAACATCCCCATTTCTGACCTGTTCCTATGTTCCGATGTCAAATTTAAGGTCAGAAGTGTTTGAATCAGTCCAGATTTTTGATATTTGCTGAATTCAATGTGATTGGGTAGGGTAGTGTAGTGGTTATGTTACTAGACTCGTAATCTAGAGGCCTGGACTAATAAATCTCAGAGAAAGTGAGTTCAAATCACACCATGGGCAATTTGAATTCAGGTTTTTAAAATAATCTGGAAATAAAAAGCTGGTATCAGTAAAAGTGACCATGAAGGTATCGGATTGTCATAATAAACCCAACTGGTTCACTAATGTCCTTTAGGGAAGGAAACCTGCCGTCCTCACCCGGTCTGGGCATATATGTGACTCCAGTCTCACACCAACGTGGTTGACTCTTAACTGCCCTCTGAAGTGGCCTAGCAAGTCACTCAGTTGTATCAAACTGCTACTAAGAATAACAAGCAGCACTGTGGGAGCACCTTCACCACGAGGACTGCAGCGGTTCAAGAAGAAGGCTCACCACCACCTTCTCAAGGGGCAACTTAGGATGGGCAATAAATGCCGGCCTTGCCAGCGATGCCCACATCCCAAGAATGAATAAAACTAACACTAACTAAGCAGCCCAGCTCAGGCTATTTTAAATTTGCAGCTTTGTTCAGCTCTCCTTGTTTGCTCTTTTCTTAGTTTCTTTGAAGATAGTGGCCGAGGTTCCCCTCTTGTGTCTTGATGCTCCGTGATGTCAATCACACAGGACGTTCATCCCAATCCACCTTGTATGATCTGCGGCTGGGAATTAACGCCTTTAGTCAGCTATCAAAGACTGTCTGATAAATTGACACCAATGATTTTGTTTCCAATCCTAACAAAAATAAAGACGCTTCATTTTTGCTGGAATGACTCTGCCCCTTGATAGAATTCATTGCCAGCTTCTGCCGGAGAGCAAGAAGGGAAGGTACAGCACCGTCTCCCAGCTCAGCCACCACCCCACTCCCTGAGCAGCCCATGAGCCCAGCTCAGGACAGTTTGAATCAGCTCTCCTTCTTAGCTCTTTTCTTAGTTTCTTTGAAGTTAATGTCCGAAGTTTTCTCTCTTGTGTTCGCCAGCCTGTGATTGTCTTGCAGTTTGTTTTAATGAACAGAGAAATGGTGAGCTAGCATGTGCACAAGTGGAAAAGCCAGCTTAGCTCCTCCCTTTCTTAATCAGTTTAACTTCTATCAGAATTATATTTGCACTTTTTGCAATCGATGATGCTTGAGAGCTTTGGAAGAAAGCAATTATAAAACAGAGTGAATGCTCGAATATATAAGACAGAACAGCAGGAAGCTAGGCTAATGTCCTGGAACTTGATTCAATTTAGTGTTGTAAATAGCATTTTGAAATATCTTTTATGATCACCTACAGACAGAGAACGAGTGCGATTCTGCATTGAAGGTTTGGAGAAAACACAAGGGAAAGGAGGGAACCATTCTCATCTGATTAGGGATGCTCACTAACATGGGCCAAGGGTCACCATCCTGAGCAGTGCCACTCGCACAGACCTACTGTAGAAACTCCTTGTTCGTGTTTATCTTTAAATGTTTACAATTTTTCTTTTTTGTAAAAGAAAATTGGCGCTCTTTAACAGGCAAACATTGTTGGGTGAAAATACCATTTGGTACATTTTCCTTCAAGCGAGAGCTGGACCTGTTTCTGGCTGGGGAGGAGATCACCTTGTACAAGAGGTAGGTAATGTATAACATTAATCAAGGCCAGAGTGACCTCCTGGACTAGTTACTATCGCCTAAAACGGGGGAGGGGGGGGCGTCGAAGTGGAATTTCCCAGATCCCTGCGGCAGCAACTTCAAGGGGAGGTGTGCTTTTGGAGTGAAGGTTTGGAAATGATGACATTCCAACAGGAAAATAACGGCAGCAGGAATTACCCAAAGCACCGACATTTCCTGACAGTGCAATGGAAAACCTATTGGAGCAAATGTGGCGGAGGAGGTTGACATTGTTTGGCACTCCAGGCATCGTGACCACAAACAAGCAACATTAAGTGGCTTGAGAGGAGATGGTGCTTTATTTAAATGCAGAGCCCAACACTCATGGAGACCTGGCAGCAAGTGCGCAAAAAGTTTAGCGATTTCCTCCTGATCTGCCAAGGTAGGACTTCCCACCGTGATTTTCTATTAATTAGTTGTCCAGGGTACACATGACACGAATGTTTCCTCCTCCTCCTCGCAATCATATCCTGAAAGGGATTCCACCCAGAACCAATCCTTTCTTCTCAGTGCAGCTGAACGATGCATGCACACGCAATCACGCCCATTATGGGCCGCACAGTGACACTTACTTAGAATTGTTGGTCCTCTCGGCAGTTTGAACTTTTCACCTCTGCTTCTTTGCTTTCAGGAAAAGACTGCACATGACAGGAGAGGACAGACCCCAAACAGGAGCAGACCCCCCACCCCTCCTACCCCAACTTCAAGGCCTCCATTGGTTTTGAGGAGACCATTCTCCAGGTCATTGGGCAAGCGACTGGTGGTATGGTTGGAGGCTCTCCCCCACACCTCAAGCTCGAGCTCTTTCCCTCTCAAGCTCTTCCTTCTCACCTTAATCACGCACTGGCACCAAAGGATATGCTGAAGTATAATACCATGTGATCCATTATGTTGTAAGCTGTATTTCAAAGGTTGCCATGGTGACAACATCATAATCTATGTACCTCTTCTCTTTCTCCAGGCGTGCCTCAGGAAGCAGTGCTGTTGGCGAGTGGCCCAGGCAACCTTAGAGCATCCAGTGTCACTCACTCCTACCGTCACAAACAACAGCTCAGGTACATTCACAAACAACAGCTCAGGTACATTCACAAACAACAGCTCAGGTACATTCACAAACAACAGCTCAGGTACATTCACAAACAACAGCTCAGGTACATTCACAAACAACAGCTCAGGTACATTCACAAACAACAGCTCAGGTACATTCACAAACAACAGCTCAGGTACATTCACAAACAACAGCTCAGGTACATTCACAAACAACAGCTCAGGTACATTCACAAACAACAGCTCAGGTACATTCACAAACAACAGCTCAGGTACATTCACAAACAACAGCTCAGGTACATTCACAAACAACAGCTCAGGTACATTCACAAACAACAGCTCAGGTACATTCACCCCAGGGGACTTAGATACTGAGTTGGAGGAGGGTGCACTGGGTGATACAGAGGCAGATGGTGGAGGAGGAAGAGCAGGGATCTGGACCTCACAGGCCCTGCTTTTAAAAGAAGGATGCTTTCTGAGCACAAAGCTTTGCTACAGTCATCGGAGACCGTACCAGCCAATGTGCATCAGCTGATGGCTCTTGGAGGAGTCCACTTCCTGCATTTGTGCAGTGCTAACATTAATGGATGGAGTCTCAGAACTACCGACCACCATGAAATGTGTGGCATCTCCACGGAGCTCTGTGGCAGAGCCCACTGACACAGGTCTCAATGCCAGTCGTTGGCATCTCTTATGAATGCTCAGTTTGTTGCTATGGAGACCTTGGGCTTCAGGATGGAGGGGTGCTCTCTTCCTGCTGCTCAGGGATCACACTGAGAGAACCCTTCCTGGGCTTTACAGATCGCATCAATGCCTGCAGTTGCACTGCCATGCTGCTCACTATCCACGACGAGGCAGTCCCCAGTAGTAGAGGCATAGCTCGTGTTGGTAAAGATGAAGAGGTGGTCTCTCAGGAGGATGGCAAATTACGCCCTCAAGCCACCCCACTCGATTGACTGTACACAAAGCAGGACCAGGCAGTGCCCACAGCTGCAGGCACGGGAGAGCCAGTAGTTTGGCCATTGTATGACCCAGCTCTAGGAGGTAAGGAGCCACCTCACTCCATTGATGCACAGCACCCGGATGCCTCACAGATTCCTGCCACGAGGGGACCACCTAGAAGGAACACAAGGTTAGGGTCCAGAGCACACATGCCATAGAAGGGTAAATTCACTGATCCGGTGATCTCAGGATGGAGCCCTGCTCAAAGGGAGCATATGTTGCAGATAAGGCTACAGCACTGTCATACTGATTCTTCCACCTGCTCTCCATTCGAGTGCGGCCGGGAGAACAAGATTGGTGATTTTACTCTATAGCGTAAACAAAGGGAAGAACGGGATTGCTGAGGACCAGTGACACACATGGCAGTTTTAAGGAATTAAAATGTGATTGCACTAACAGTGTCCAGTGAGTGTTCTTGGTGTGATGTTTGATAATGTATCCTCTGGTGACAGGAACGGAATCCTAATTAGCTTATTTGCAGCTAAGGGCAATGTAGGTAAATATGTTGGTGACAGCATAGTAAAGATGGATAAAAGTCTCTCGATATGATGGGTGGATGGAGGACTTAGGAGAAGGTCTCATCAATGAAAGCCTGCAAGGGTCTTCAACCATTGCAGCCTTCTGGCTCCTGATCATCTTCTTCATCTCCTTACTGGAGTTACTGTCCTTCTCCTCTGGATGCTCCACAATTGCACCTCATTGGACGATGAAGCTGTGCAGCATGCAGTAAACCACGATAATCCTGGAGATTTTGGCTGAGGTGTATTGTAAAACACTTCCTGATCGGTCAAGGCATCTGAAGCACTGCCTCAAGATACCAATGGTGTTTATCGGTCATGATTCTGGTAGCTGCATGCACCTCATGGTCTCTGTGCTTGATACCTGTTCATGGCTATCATAGAGGTGTCATGTGACAGGGCTGAGAGTGCATCCTTTTTTCCAAGGAGCCAATCATGCATTCTTCCTTGTGGATCGAATAATAGTGGCACAGTGAATTGACCTTAAAATAAAGGTATCTTGATTGCTGCCTGAGAAGCAAGCGTTGACCTACATCCTTCTGTGCTGGTGGTCAAAGGCGGAATAGAGCTGTTATATA
This sequence comes from Heptranchias perlo, assembly GCF_035084215.1. Classification (NCBI taxonomy): domain Eukaryota; kingdom Metazoa; phylum Chordata; class Chondrichthyes; order Hexanchiformes; family Hexanchidae; genus Heptranchias; species Heptranchias perlo. Next base: position 8,460,402 of record NC_090370.1, read on the forward strand.
CAGGAGCCCTAAGTGCCATTAACGATGCCCTGCACTTCAGGGAACCCTGCCACTTGGAAAAAGGGCAGGCTCTCTCATGCTGTTGCTGGTTGTCCATAGAGTAAGTGGTGTGATTGCTTGCTCTGACAAACAAGGAATCAGTCACCTATTTGATATAGTTGCGCACTGCAGATTGATTGATCTTCTGTGGTCATCTTGACAGCCACTGGCAACGCTGTGCCAGTGGTGGAATTTGGCTGGAGATCAGGTTCCAGCAGATGGCATAAATCTGTCACAGCCTCTCTTGTGCATCACAGATTACAAACACAAAGTTCCTCGGACCAGTCCAGGTAAGTGCACCGATGCCTATCGATCTGGTTTCCAGGGTAACGATGAGTACGGGCTGCCTGTCTCTGGTGCTCTCTCACCTGTGTGACATCCTTGCTCCAAATAATGATATTCCTGTAGGGATACTAATGATACCAACATAAATTGAGCCAGCTGGAAAAGTAAAGTGAGGCCAAAATAAATAGTCAAACAAAAAGACACACAACAATTTTGCACCTCTGCGACCTCCAAAAATCAAATTAAAAAAATGGCAGCTCCCCTTTAAATGGCGGGGGGGCGCTGGGAAGCGATTAAACGATTCTCTCATTCTCAGTGCGAATACTGGGATTTGCACGTGTGCACATTTAAATCCATTTAAATATAATTATATTTTAAGGAAGCTCTTCCCTCTTTTGGGCGCGAGCTTCCTGCCCAACCAGAAGTTCTCCATTGGCACAAGATGGGCAGAGAATTGGCAAGAGTAATGTCCACCCAGAATTCTGACCACCCCCCCATCCCCCTTCGCACCAGTGATGGTGGAAACAATCAGAACATTTGGGCTTATATCTGTCTGTATCGTTCGGAGACACCTTCTCCGCCTCTCTGTCTCCTAGCCTCACTCTTTCTGTCTGCCTTTCCAGATATCGATCTCTCCCTCTTCTATATCTGTTCCACTCTCTGTAAATGTCCCACAGTTCGTGTTTCTGTACATTTGCCTTTTACTTTGTCTCTCTCTCTTTGGAGCTGCGTTTGCCTCTCACACTTCATTTTTTCTGTCTCGTTTTGTCTACTCTTTACCCTTTGAATTTGCTGTGCTTCTTTTTACTTTCTGCTCTTCGTCTGGAAATGACTGTTGGCAAATATTAGCAGACATGCTCTTAATTTGTTTGCATAACATTCCTCTATCCATTATTTTAATTGAGGCACTGACCCATCTATTTTAAATAAGTTACATAGATTTACATAGAATTTACAGCATAGAAACAGGCTATTCGGCCCAACAGGTCTATGTCGTGTTTATGCTCCACACGGGCCTCCTCTCACTCTATTTGCTTCATCTCACCCTATCAACATATCCTTCTATTCCTTTCTCCCTCATGTGCTTATCTAGCTTCCCCTTAAAGGCATCTATGCTATTTGCCTCAACTACTCCATGTGGCAGTGAGTTCCACATTCAAACCACTCTCTGAATTCCTCATTGGATTTATTGGTGACTATCCTCTATTTATGGCCCCTAGTTTTGGACTCCCCCACATCTTCTCTGCGTCTACCCTGTCGAACCCCTTTATAATTTTAAAGATCTCTATCAGGTCACCTCTCAGTCTTCTCTTTTCCAGAGAAAAGAGCCCCATCCTGTTCAGACTTTCCTGATACGTATCTTATGATACAGTTCTGATATCATCCTTGTAAATCTTTTTTGCACTTTCTCCAGAGCCTCTATATCCTTTTTGTAATATGGAGATCAGAACTGAGCACAATATTCTAAGTGTGGTCTAACCAACGTTCGATATAAGTTTAATATAACTTCCCTGCTTTTAAATTCTATTCCTCTTGAAATTATCGCCTCTGTTAAAATAGAGGACAGAGGAGTAGCATATGAACACCGTTGAGTGTTTATCTGACAACGTCGCCCACAGTAATTTCTAGCCTCGTATCTTTTGTTTTGCAACTTTTACCTTTTGAATTTGCGGTGCTGTTTACCCTCGAGAGTTCAGTCGCAACTGTTGGAAATGGTCACTCTGTGTGCATGGAGCATGAGCAGAGGCCCGGTAAAGATCGCGTGCTCGTACCGCGCGGGAGGGGGCAAAGAAAAGTCGTGCTGACGGGAACTGAGGTATGATGGGAAAATCAGACAAAGAGCCCGGATGGAGCAGGCTTGATGGGTTAAATGGCCTTTTCTTGCTCCTGACTTGATGCTATTTTGTGGTGGGCTTGATTGGAACTGGAGACAGCGAGCGCTTGTATGTCTGGTCTTGCAAGTTTAGAGCCATTTTCCTTTCGAGATTTCTTCAAAGGCGTTTTCAGAATAAAAAGTAATGCCATTAATTAGAATTTCAACAAAATAATTGATGTAAATGACCTCATTAAGAGGCATATTAATATGTATAAGTCTCCCGACTGCTAACTTTCTCCTCTCTGTTTAGGTGATGCACCATATTGTACACCGGAGCAGTACAGAGAGTGTGCAGACCCAGCCCTAGGTAAGGACCTCTTGTGTTTCATTAGCTGTTTCTAAGGCCAGTGATGTTGGATTGTGTGCAGTGTTCTCACTGAACCTGTCAAAATTTCTGGTGAGCAAAGCAAACTCCCCTTAAAATAAGATAGAAAAGAAGGTGTGTTAAAATGAGATGAGGAGAGATTTTCTTACTTGCTATTTGTGGACTCTCAATTCCCAATCTTGTTCCAGGTTTGCCTTTGCTGAAAAGCTAGAAATGTAACTGCAACTTAGCTGTGACGTGTCATTGTATTTCCATCAGAAACCTACCCAGCAATAAATAGATATCAAAAGAAAAGGTGCAAAAGGTTGCAAATCGGAAACAGAAACAGGAAAATGCTAGAAACACTCAGCAGATTCTGTCAGCAACCATAAAGAGAAAAGCCAGGTTAATCTTTCAGTTGGAGACCCTTTGTTGGGGATCTGATGAAAAGTTCCACGCTAAACATGAAACCATCTTCCTCTTTCAGATGCTGATTGACCTGCTGCTTATTGCCAGCATTTTCTGTTTTTATCTCAAAGCCTAACTAACTTGGTTGACTTTTGAGCCAATAAAACTTTGCTTCCCTGCTTCAAGCTTCAATCTCCAATGACATACAAGATGGCGGGGGATGGGGGGGTCATTATTTTCAGGCCTCGGTGGAGAGAGCAATCCTTGTTAAATTTAGTCAGCACTCCATATAACTTGGCTCCAACTGCAGTGAGGATGCCAACTGAAGTCCTTGGTGAAGGAGTCTGTTCAAAAGTTGATATTCTACAATGGAGAGCTGAGGTACCAGTTAAAATGGGAAAGATTCCGGTCAAATTCAGCAATGAGCTGCTTGGCTGATTCCAGCTCTGAGCTCTATCAGCAAATGGCTCAACATAGTCTGGCTACCCCAGCCAGACATGGATTTTCAAATCTCTGATGTCCTTCGGGTTGCCAACTCTGGTTGGACATATTCCTGGAGGTTTCATCACATGACCGCCTGCCTCCAACTGCCCCGCCCCCACACTCCCACCATTGGTTGCCCAACATGTCCATCCTCGTGGTGCTCTGCCTTCCTGGGCCAATCGGAAAGCAAATAAGCTCTTAATTACTCGATTGGATGATTCGTAACTGTCAGTCAAATAGCATTTTTATCCCGCCTCCAATATTTTTTATAATTAATAAACGATAGAAAATGAAAAAAAATCACACAATTATTATTTAATGCGCCAATGATTTTTCTCCTGGGTGTTGCTTGTAGCAGTGTCCTGGAGGTTAATCTTTAATTCCTGGAGACTCCAGGACAATCCTAGAGGGTTGGCAACCCTAGATGTCCTCCCATTTGACATCCATGGTCTCGAAGTACCCCAATCACCCTGGACTGAACTAGGCTGAGATGGTCTTGCCTCGTTCCAGTGCTGTGGACAGGTCTTGTGCAAATAATGTGGACCGGCCCCCACATGACTGATGGCTGCAGAGACCCACTTTTCCCGCTGGCCTTGCGTTCAGCCAGCGGAACAGTGGTGTCCTCCTGTGGTCAGCCAGATGTGCCAAGCCAGCTCAGTGACGTCGCAGCGCCCGCGCTGTGGTACCAACACAACATTACGGTGCGAGCTGACGCATGGGTCTGACTTGGTACAAGATTCCCAGGCGGGCGTACCCGCCCACCGCGTGCATGCGCCACTGCAGCACGACGTGTTTTTAGGCCCTTCCCACCTCCTCCCTCTCCCCGTCATGAATTCCAATTGCCCCCGGGCCAGCCTCAGGTTACCACGTTATCCATTAGTGCTCCTGTGCTCTCACACGGTGAGGAAAAGCAGGGAGATTTTTCTGAGTCTGCGCCCAGACGACAGTTGCCAACTCTGGTTGGACATATTCCTGGAGGTTTCATCACATGACCTCCTGCCTCCAACCACCCCGCCCCCCACACTCCCGCCATTGTTCGCCCAACATGCCCATCCTCACAGTGCTCCGCCTTCTCACGGCCAATTGAGAAGCGAATAGACTCTTTGTTACCCAATTGGATGATTCTCAACCCTTTCTCTGATATTTCCATAATCAATAAGTGAAAGAGTTCAAAGAAAATGAAAGAAAAAACACCATTTTTTAATGAACGCCCCGATGATTTTTCTCCTGGGTGTTGCTCGCAGCAGCGTCCTGGAGATTAGCCTTCAATTCCTGGAGACTCCAGGACAATCCTGGAGGGTTGGCAACTTTAGCCCAGGTGCACTGGATTGTCCGGGCTCAGCGGATATCGGAAAATCAGACGGGTTCCTTCACAGGCCCAGCTGATTTCCCAATATTCACTGTGCCCCCCCCCCCAGTGTCGACCCAAACAAAATCTCCCCTGGAAAGCAGTGCATAAAAAAAATCCTTTGAATTTTCTACATTGAACTTTTGAGCCTTGAAATTACGCTGTGCGATGGTTAGACTACAAACGGAATCCGAGACAATCCCCTCGCTTTTCTAACGTTGGTGCTAATCAGGTTATCCGAAATAAGTTAAATCCTCCTTTGAAATAGCCCACAAAGGAATTGTAGTTCATGTGCTAATATTGACACAGTGGAATTTCAAGGCTTAGGGCTGAGTTGGCATTCTAAATCTACAAATTAAGTTTACTGGTGACTTAACAGGGACGAAAATGAACGACTTCAACTGCAAATATTTCCTGCCAACAGTTTCATGCCTGTGTCATAATTTGTTGATTGATCATATTTTAGTTGACTTATTTGTCCCTTTGATTAATTAGTGTTTTTGTTTTGTTGCTGCTTGGCTATTTTCGCTGTGCGTAAAATCTTCCTTGACCGTTTCGCATGTCCGCCAGAGGCCTACGAGTAGCGACGCTGCTGGGCCAGTACGGAGCTGTGCCTCAGTGGGATATTACTGTCCTGTGGAATTGGTTTGCCTGACGCTGCCGTGTGCAATTAGCCCGACGTGCTCATGAGTCCAGCCGCGCAGTGCACCAAGGACTCCTCGTTTGTTGGGCTCCCCAGGCATGGCCGCGCGCAATTCGTTACCTGCGCCAAGTGTCGCTGCGCCATTGTCCGGCAATGAAACACCACAAGAGCTCTTGAGCACTTTGACTCACCAGTTGCTACCCTCCATCGGCGCCCACCCCCCTCCCCGGTACCATTCTTCGCCACCGTGTAGCTTGCTGCTCTGTCTCCTGGTATTTTGGGATCCTGCTGTGCACTGCAACACTCGTTACTTGTTCCCTGGGCTTGCCAAACGCCATGGCATGCAACTCTCCGTTGGGTTCAGCGCAAATTTGCCAGCCGCGTTGGTACAAGAAATCGGAGTCCTGCTAATTTGGCTTCATTTTTCCCTGTTAAGAAATTTTTGCGTGACGGAATGGCTGTGCTGGGCACTTTCCTTGTTATCCCTCTGCCCCTTGCTGCCTCTCCCCACCCACCCACCCAGCCACTCCCCGTTGCCATATTCTGTTGGCATGACACAACATACTCGAGGCCAAAAGGGCCTCACGGAATAATCTATGTGATGTGTTTTCAGATATTGTCTTGACTGCTGTACTGACTTGTTTTTCTTATTCCTCATTGTAAGGTCAGGCTGAATTTGGAGCTTTCACAAGGTACCAGTGCCATCAGAGCACCTGTGCTGGAGTGTGGCCCAGAACAAAGGCACTCCCCTCCGTTTGGGCAGACCGGGGTGGGGGGGTGGGGGGGACGACCCACGGGCTGAGCGGTGCCACGTGAAGCTGAAGCTGCTCGGGCAGCACGACCTTTACACACAGCAACAGCCACCGGGGGTGGGCAGCCAGAGCCAGGTGGCATGATGCTTCTCTGAAGAGACACTCATGCCAAGCTGGCCATGTGCCCTGGCACAGGAACTACAATGTGTCTCTGTGCAGCTACCAGGCTTGCAGAAGATGCTGCTGGGTGTAAGGTTCCTGTGGGCGAGGACTGACCATCCAAGGGTTATCCAGTGACACTGACATTGAGGATACTGATGAAGGTACACTAGAGACTTCCAACTCTGATCCATAACGAGGCTGAGGGTAACACCCAGGCTCTCATGCGCAGTGCACAGAAACCAGTGGCAGATGGCCAGCACAGGTAATTTACGTGGTGTCCATCAGTGTTTTTGGTGCATGATGTCGGTTATTATTGTGGCACGATCCCTCGCATATTGAATTCTGTTCCATGCCCATAGGTCTTGCCAACTCGTCTCCCACGGGCCAACGAGCCTGGAAAAGCCACCTCTTGCAAAGTACTGTCACACAGTTCACCCCGACTGGAAAACGGTGCTGCACAGTTAAATACAACCATTCGCGATAAAGCAGAACAGCAGGAGAGGCACCACAAGGGACCGCGGTTGTGCTGCGTACAAGAGCAGAGCGAGTTGGATCAGCGCTTGGAGAGCGAAGATCTGGCCACAATCAGCAGGTGACCAGGAGGTGACCAGGGGGTAACCATGAGGTGATCAGCAGGTGACCATGAGATGACCATGAGATGACCATGAGGTGATCAGCAGGTGACCATGAGACGACCATGAGATGACCATGGGGTGACCATGAGATGACCATGGGGTGACCATGAGATGACTATGAGATGACCATGGGGTGACCATGAGATGACCATGGGGTGACCATGAGCTGACCATGAGATGACCATGGGGTGACCATGAGCTGACCATGAGATGACCATGGGGTGACCATGAGATGACCATGAGGTGACCATGAGATGACCATGGGGTGACCATGAGATGACCATGAGGTGACCATGAGTCCAGTGGTAGCCAAAGAAAGGAATTTAAAATAGAAGGAATAAGATTTGTGGTCATTTCATGTGCACATCCTGCACATAAAGCTTCCTGTCCCAAGTAGGTAATTGGTGGACAATGCAAACAGTGCAACAGCAAACAGTGCTTCTACTCTGTGGTGCACTGCTAACCAATAGGGTATTGCACTGGCAGCCGACACTGTGACATATGCTGTGGTGTTTTGGCATACACAGTTGCATGCTGGGTAGTCAACACAGCTCCACAGTGAGTTCTTGCCCACAGCGGAGCGCATGCACGTTCCCTTCCAGAAGTGTGGCACCCTTCCAATTGGCATCATGTAGAGTTGTGCACTCCACAGGTGCCATGTGTAGCAGGGCAACGGTTAAATGGCGATGGTGGCACTGGCTGCTGGATGAGACGCTGTTAGCTCTAAGCACTGCTCCGCACACCTAGCGGGCACCGATCCCATTCCACACCATTCCTCGAGCAATTATTAGTGCCCTCCTACTACCTGTGACTAATCGTCTGATCCCGGGGTCACACCAACATAACGGCCCTCCTGTCTTTCAAATTGATGGGGCCCTGCCCCTGTCTGTCAGCAACTACGTGTTACACAAACAAGTGTGCACCATCCTCAGCAGGGAACAGGGTGCGGACTGCACAAGGCATGTCCCTCTCCTCGATGCCAAGCGGACCAGTCATCACAATTCTTTCTGATAAGGATGTAATGTTACTTATTCACGAAAAGAGTCACTCCAGGTACCTGACACATGTGCTGCTATGCATTTTATGACGTCAACACTGCTACCACCCAGCAATGGTTTAAAGAGTTATACAAGACACTTGAAAAGTGTGACGTTGAAACAAATAAAGCAAACGATTGCAATACAGCAGCTGCAAGAGAAAATGCAGTAGCATCAAGAATGCAGCAGCAAGGTGCAATAACAGGAAGGTTTAATGCAGCCACCACATACCATGCAACAGCAGCAAGGTGCAATGCTGGAGCAATAAGGTACAGTACAATAACAGGAGGGTGTAATGCAGCCACAGCATACCATGCAGCAGCAGCAAGGTGCAATGCAAAGACAAAGAATTGCAACACAGAAGCAACAAGGTGAAATGCTGCTTCCTGTTGGTGTGATGCAGCAGTGACATACAATAGGGCAGCTACAAGGTGCATTCCAGAAGCAACAAGGTACAATTCAATAGCAATAAGGTGCAATCGGTGGCAGCAAAGTGTAAATGCAGCCCAAGCAAGGTGAAATGCAGCAGCAACAAATCACAGAACAATAGCAAGCAGCAACAAGGTACAATGCTGTCTAAACAGAGTGAAATACAATGTCAACGCACGACAATGCATCAACAAAATGTAATACAGCAACAAGGAGTAATACAGCAGTGCAAGGTACAATACAGTTGCAACAACAGGGTGCAATAGAGCAGCAGAAAGGTACAGTGCAATGATAACAAGGCACATTGCTGCAGCAGTAAGTACAGTGCAGCAGCAAGGTACAATGCAACAACAGTAACAAGGTACAAAACAGCAACAACAAAGGAACAATGCAGCAGCAACAAGGTGCAATGCAGTAACAACAAGGTGCAGCATAGGAGCAATACACCAGTGCAAGGTGGATTGCAGTAGCAGTAATAAGGTGCAATACAGCAGCACAAAGTACAATGCAACAGCAATAAAGGACATTGCAGCAGAAAGGTGCAATACAGCAGCAAAATATTGTACAAAAGCAGCAAGATGTAGGGAAGCAGCAACGAGCACAATACAGCAGTAACACGGTACAATACAGCAACAATGAAGTAAATACAGCAGCAAAGCACAATGCAAAACAGCAGCAGTGGGCTACAATGTATAATACAGCTGCAGCAATGTGCAATGCAGCAGCAACAAGGTGCAATATAGTAACGACAAGGTACAATGCAGCAGCAAGGTGCAATACAACAGTAACGAGGTACCATGCAACAGCAGCAAAGTACAGTGCAGCAGCAGCAAGTTGCAATACAGTAACGGTACAATGCAGTAGAAAATGCAATACAGTAGCAACAAGGTGCAAAGCAATTGCAGCAAGATGCAATACAGTAACAAGGTACAGTGCAGAAGTAGCAAAGTACATGGCTGTAGCAGCAATATAACAACAAAGTACAATGCAACAGTAGCAAGGCACCTGGCTGCAGAACCAAGGTGCAATACAGCAGCAATGTACAATGCAATACAGCAGCAAGTATAATAGAGCCACTGTGAGCTGCAATAGAGCAGCAACAATTACAATACAACAGCAGCAACCTGCAGTGTACATTACAGCAGCACTAAGCTGCAATACAGCAGCTGCAATGTACAGTACAGCAGCACTGTGCGATAGTACAACGGCAAGGTACAATGCAGCAGTAACAAGGTGCAATGCAACAGCACCAATGTACAATGCAGCAGCAAGATGCAATGCAATAACAACGAGGTGCAATGCAATAACAACAAGGTACATGACTGCAGCAGCAAGGTGCAATACAGCAGCAAAGTTCATCAGAGCCACTGTGAACTGCAATACAGCAGCTGCAATGTACAATACAACAGCACAATGTATAATCCAGGAGCAGCAAGCTGCAATTACAATATAGTAGTGCAGTGTACAATGCAGCAGCAACCGAAAGGTAAAACACAGTAGCAACAAGCTACAATCCCTAGTTCAGATTTGGTCAACCATTCAAAACTCAAGAGTGAGGAAAAGAAATTACATACTCGCAATAAGCTGCAAGTTTTAATAGTTTAATCGAATGCTCGTTGAAATTCTCATTGTAACTGCAAGTACATAATGCAAGACATGCTGAAACCTAGCCCAACAATGTGACTTCTCACATGCTTCGGTTCCAACTATTTACTTGAAATCTGGTTTGTGCTCTCTCATTCCCTCTCTCACTCTTTTTCTCTCTCTCTCTCTCTCTCTCTCCCCCCCTCCACTCTCCTTTCCTCTCTGTTTCAGCCCCCTCTCAACAAATTTGTACGGAGATCCTCTGAGCCTGGGGAGAACATTGTACTGAATTGACATCTAGCTCTAAAGGGCCGTAGTAAAAGAGTCGTCTGCATGGAGCTTGGAAATGGTGGTCAGGAGTGCTGTGCAGATAGAAAGTGTTGATGAACCAGTTTCCAGGGAGGAAGTGGACTGTGCACTGCACTGACCTAGCTAATGGGAGAGCAGCAGGGGTGGACGGCATTCAGACAGAGTTCCAAAAAGTCCCTCTGGATGGGAGGGGAAGGTGTGGGTGGAATGGTCTTGACCTCGGAGATCAGTGCCAAGAGCTGCCAATTTGCATTGGCGCTGCCCTTCTGAAACTGGGAAATAGGATTCTATTTGACGCATGCATATTTCGATGTTTCAGAGCCCAATCTTTAAGGTAGTTCTTTGGGTTGTCACAGCATGTATATCAGATGTTTTGGAGGCCTGCTCTTGGGAGGAACGTGTAGGGCAGGTTGTAGGAGATCACTGAAAGTCTAGGGCTCAAGGGAAACCCACATTCAGTGCATTTGTTGATCTTCATAAGGGCTTTTGACCTAGTGCCTCCTGGGATCATCAAGAGGAAGATGAGAACTGGGGGCACATGGCTTGGATTTGGTCTCCAGCTCCAAGATTGGTGTAAAGGTAGGTGAGATACTCACTGAAATTACCTCCCTCATAGGAAGAGTGAGACAAGGATATCCGTTATTGCCCATCCTATTCGATGTCTTCATTACTGATGCATTGGATGGCATTGTAAGGGACAGTCTTGGAATATCATGGGTATTTCTGAAAGAATTGTGGCCCTTCTTTTGACAGATAATATTGTGTTGTTAGCAGATTTGCCTGCGGATCTAGTGTGTTGTACTCACCATATTGCCTTCAAGTGCAGTATTATAGCTGTGCACGACTCAAGATGGGATCTCCAAAGTACTGATTGGAAACACAAGGGTGTCTGTCCCTATTGTTGATTCGTACCAGTCCCTGAACTCTGGGGAATGCCAACTTCAACCTGGATATCACACTGAGAAGGGGCGAGGGGAACTTTGGCCTTTTGCATCTTTCTTCAGTGACGGCCAAGTCTCAATGTAGGTTAAGCTTGTGGCATATAAGGCATGGTTCAGAACTCCTAGGCATGCTATAGGGGAGTGGGGGGGGAGTTGTGACAAAATGGGGGTACAGTTGTGGAGAGGGAATGTCTCTTTATCAAAGCTCCTCACACAAAGAGATGGATTAAGCAGTTGTTGACGAGGAAGCTTGGTTTGCAGCACTGGTTTTGAATGCCTAGAACATCAAGGTGACTGGCACATTGCAAGCCATCCAGCATAGGGCCTTCCACCACTCTGAAGGCAGATGTCCATTATATCATTCATGAGGAAACTCTGAGGCTTGGGATGACGCCTGCTGGAAGGAGATACCTGGAGGCTGAGTTTGAGAACGTGTGTTCATGTATCCAGGTTGCGGAAAGACAAACAGTTGCTGCTGATTCTGTGCACTTGGAGATAGGTGGAGTATGGTGTGTGTCCATGCTGTGGTCAGGAGGATAGTGGCAATATGCTCACACATTTTATGGTGAGCTGTACTGCTCACTGTGCAGTTCATCAGTGGTTCCTGTTGTCTGCTGCCTGCCGAGGGCTCAAAACTGCAATTGTCAGTTGTCTCTTGACCAACCGGTGAATAACTTTATTGGGATTGGTAGTTGGGGGGGGGAGTGGGGTGTGATGTGTGATGGAGGGGGGATAGGGCGGAGTAGTGGAGTTGAGGAAGGAGATCAGCCATGATCTTATTGAGTGGCGGAACAGGATCGAGGGGCCGTAGGCCTACGCCCACTCCTATTTCTTATGTTCTTCTGTAAGTGAGGTCTCTGTGGGATCAAGTTGGCTCCAAGGTGCTGCATCTGGCGATGGAGGGTTGAAACTGAGTCAACCCTCTATGACAGACGTGGTAATCCGATACCTGAGTCAGACAGATGTGCAGTAATCTAGGACACTGTTGATGATTGACTCGCCAGCCTGGCTCACTAATGGGATCTGGTGGGGTAGACCTGTCACTAGGGGTTGTGGTTCTTCCCACTCAGCTCCAGATCACCCTGTAGGCCAATATTCTAACAGTCCCAGTTAGTGGTGCCCTGCTCTGTCACACTGTATGGTTTGAGCTGACTAAACTCCAGCAAAACCCCTGTGAATACTTGGGGGTCCCTAAAAGCCTTGGCTGTTGCCAACCCGTGCCTAAGCTGTCTGGACTTAGTTAAGGAGGGTGTTGGAGAGTATCCACTTTATATTGAGTGAAGAGAAACTCGACTTATGGGGATTTCTCAGTAGCTGGGTTTAGAGTATCATAAAAATGATAATGGGTTTCCACAATTGTCAGATACCCAGCTGACTAAAAAGAAAACTTCCCTTTCTCCTTGTCACTCTCACTCCCTCCTTCCCCATCTTTTTCATTCCCCTCTCATTCCCTATTTCTTCCCTTCTCTCACCCTCTCTCCCACTTTCCTTTCTTCTCTCCTTGCCTCTTTCTCTCATTCCTCCCCTTTATCATCCCCTTCTTCCTTGTCTCTCATTCCCTTTCTTTCACATGGTTACTGGCGACAACTTTGTTTTTGTTTCGTGTTCCTGAATGGCACCTCCACTCCAGCTAACACCATCACTTTGCTTTCTGCTGCAACGCACTGAAGGTTTGTGCTTGTGGGGGTGTTGCTCTCTTTTCTCTTTTGCCGGGCTATGGACCAGGTTATTGCTCACGAGCAGCCTCCCAAATGGATGGAGTGGCACATTCAGGCATTGCAATTCGTTCGAAATATATTGGTTAGCCAGGTCAGAATGCAAGGACAGCTGCCTGTGTTATTGTGGCTGCTCACATCCTTTGTTAATGTTGGTCTGTACCTCTCGCATTGCAACTGAGTGCCCGGGCAGTTACTAAGACACACAAGCCACCGAGGAACTGCTTGCAGCTCATGAGATGCCAGTTGTCCACTCCTGCACTGAGCAATTTGAATGTGCTAAGCAATGGGTTAAATAACCCTAAATCAGACAGCCTACAACCATTTCCAATGCGCGCAAAGTGATTCAGCCAGCAAAAGTAAATACTATTAGATTGCAAGCAAAAAAAAGAACACTGTACTTTGCAGTCAACTGGTTGCACCACATTGCACTGCAGTGCAACAAATTAAATGCTGTTAGATTGCCTAAAAAGACTACACTTTGCAGTTGGCACCCCCTACAATGCAGCGGTTATACTGCATTCACCAATTTTACACCGTTTTGCAGTCAAATGGAAAAAAATCTGCAGAAAAAAACAACCGCTGCACATAGTAAGGAGCATATAGCAATGGAAATCGTTCCACTGCAACTCTTGGAACACAGTAAAGTGAGACACCAGCACATTCACAGTCATGAATGCACCGGATGGCAAATGGCACCATTTTCAGCCTGACATTAGTGTGCGTGGGTAGGGCAGTGATTTTGGTGCCATCCGATATGGAGGTTGGAACCAAATGATGGTATTAATATGGGAAAGAGGCACACGCAGGTCAATTTGGTGTCGCTCTCCCGACAAAGCTCAAAGCGTTTTGCTTTGCGACCGGTTGCACAATATCCCATGGCCCGCTGTGATTGCTGCCAATCTTCTGAACTGAACCGACTATTCCAGTGGAAACAACAAGGATTATTAATTTTTTGTTTCAACGAAAAGAATGGAGAGAACTTTGGCCACTTGGAGTTTTTTTTAATACGAATTATAGGTAAATCTAATGGCACGTTAACCTTTTGTTCCTGTTTGGGAGTGGGGGAGGGAGTGGCCACTGTGTACTGCTCTCTCACCCTTTTACATTCAGAGTCAAGAGCTGATCCCTGTAGGCTGCTGGGTTGCACTGTATAACACAGTGACCGGGAGAGTAAATATGTGAGACTGGAAAACGCAGCTTTAACCTGACTGCCAAATCCCTGGACCCAGATTCTCACAGAGCTGCAATGTGACCGGGTCCCTGAATGTTAGGTGGAAAGACAGTGAGACACAGCCACAGTAATTAGAAACAAAAACCAAGCAGTTATTGATAACGTTTATTCGTTATCCAGCTTGCTGTTAAATGATTGTGATGTTGCCCAGTTATTATGTCTGCATTTCTTGTATTAGTTATTTTTGATGTTTAACAATTATCAGCTGAATACTCCACTTAAACCATTAAAATGCTCTCCAAATGTCTCAGTTGACTGCATTGCCCAGAGTGGTACTGAGCCACAGAGAGTAAGAAGATCCCAGATTTGATTCCCAATCTTTTCAGAGTTTGCTGATCTCAGTTGGGATACCGATAGTGACGCTATGATCAACCTCAGCATTCATGGGCTAGCGAAAGGAAAAATCAGCCAGGATCCCTGCTCCTGATTGCTGTGCAGTGACCCTTGCTAGAAAGTGCTTGCGTGGACATTGGGTGAGAACAGGATTGGGCTTGCTTTGGTAAAATAGACTGCTGACCCTCACCGGGCTCACATGTGAAGAATGGGCCACTTGGGCAAGTTACTAGAGGTTGGCCAGTGCCTGTGGAACTGTACCCCAGTAAGAGTCAGCATCTTCAGACAAGGGAGGGAGAATGTTAGAGGAAAAAGAATTTGCAAAGGATAAAGTTCCGATAAACGTGAGCATTTTTAAAATGTCAGCGTGTTTTTAAGTGTGGGTACTATGTTGTGTAGAGATAGTCGCACACAGCCTACTACTACAGTGAATTATTGGTCTTGAAACCCATGATGTCCAAAGGGTTGCTTTCAAGGTACAAGCCCTTCTTTATCTTAACTCAACAAAAATCCTAGAATCCTTGCAGTCGCTGTGTTCCATTCTGCTTCCGAGACCATGTGTATTTTAAACACGATATTACTTTAATAATTATAACAAAAGATAATACAAACTATCTGAATATATATATCAATATATTTATTGTATGTTTCAAAAGGGGTCTGGGTGGTGCAGAGGGTTAAAATATTGTCCTTTCACCCTTGATGTTTGGGCCCAAATCAGCCTTAACAAGCAATTTGATATTTATTTACATCCAGTCAATCATAAAAAGGATATTCTTGACCTTGAAAGGCTATAAAAGCAAGCAACCAACATGTCCCCGATATCAGGCATTTAAATTGGGAGGGACAGTTAAAGAAGCTCTTTTCCTTACAAAAGCACAAATTTTGAGCTGCTTAATTGAAGTTTTCAAGACTAAACGGAGGGAATTAACGGAGTTGATTGAGGCAAATTTTACACCATGGTGGATTGTCTCACAAAGGCCACCGAGCACAAGTAAAAGATTAGGGTATTAGGAGCAAGAAAGGAAGTCATGTAGGCCTTTTTTAACAAAAGGAATAACTCAGTAACGAAGGATGGGTCCAATGGATCCAAGAGATAATTGGGTGTGGTTCTGGAGAGAGAGAGATTGGGAAAAATGTGGGCAAGACTTCCTCTGGTTGCTATATGAAGTCACATCCTTAATGCATTTGTGAAAATTTCCTCTGTTCAGCATTTCAAACAAAATTGCAAATATGTTTGAAAGAGGAATTATAAGCCCCTATGAAAAGATGGGTAGATGTGGTTAGAAAAGAGTTGGGTTTAATGGCCCTTTTTCTGTTCCAGAAAGTTCTTCTGTATCTAACTTTAAGCAGCCATGTTAGTGAACTCAAATCTATAAGATAGGACTGTGATGAATATTCTAATTAATACCAGTTCACTCTTAGAACAGGGAAGGCAGTAAAAGAACAATGCATTAGCTCAGCGCACCATCAATTCCCCCTCTTAGAGCCAGCAATCCACACTTGCCAATACATCTGTGTCACTGCTATTTGAACAGAGTTCTTGGTGGAGAAGGACAGTGTATTTTGCACATGTGAGACGCCATGCAACTTGAGTCGATATGGTAAGGAGCTGTCCATGGTAAAAATCCCCAGCAAGGCTTCAGCCAAATACCTGGCCAAAAAGTACAACAAATCGGAAGATTACATAGGGTGAGTACCTCTACTATAACTGCTTTTCTGTTTGTGTCACGATATAGCCATGATTAAAGAGGCAGTGTCTTTGTCACTGGGGAAGAGGAACAGCCATGTATCACTTTTGATGTGATGCAGTGACATTTGCCTGGTGCACTATTGAGTTTCGACATGAATTGCATTGCTACTTCCTGTTCGAACACCTTTAACCTCCCGTAAGTCCCACCCAAACCACCGAGATTACTCTGGTCAATGTCACTAAAAGTATCCTGTGTGACTACGCCCGGGTGATGCATTCTTGTCCTCCTGTTGACAACTTCTTTCTCCTTCGTCGTTTCTTCTCTGTGGTCTGCCTTGATGGCAGAGCCCTTTCATGGCTCCATTTCTAGCTGACCGAATATAGCCAGCTCCACCCATGGAATGGCTTCTCCTCCTACACCCATATAGCCATCTAGGGCACGCCCCCATGGTTCTATACTTGGCCCCGTTTTATTCCTCAGCTCCATGCTATCGTTTGGCAAAATCACCCACGAGAATATGTCACTAAGCTTTACCTCTCCATCACCACATCCTCAACTCTATGACTGTGCTGTGCTGTCTGACAGCCTGTCTAATATCAAGTCATGGATGAGCCAGCTCAACACTGGCAAGATTGAAGCCATCCTCTTTTCCGCCCTCCCCCCACCCCCCACCCGCCTCACCACCACCACCCCGAGAAACTCTTCACTCTAGCCCTCTGATTCCAATGCCCTATTTGACCACTCGCACTGGCTGAACCCAACAGGCACAAACTCAGTGCCCTGCCCGACCCAGAGCTGAGCTTTAAGCCCCACATCCAGTCCATCGCCAAAACCACCTCTTTCCACCTCCACAATATTGTTTGCCGACCTTCCCCACCTCATCCCCACCGCCACTGAAACCCTCATCCATGCCTTTGTGACCTCCTGCCTCAGCTTTTCCAACAAACCTCGCCCTCCTGGCCCCCTGAGCTCCAACCTACACAAACTCCAATTCCTCCAGAACTCTGCCGCCCACATCCTATCCCGCATGAAGTCCCACTCACCTATCACCCCGTCCTCACTGACCTCCTCCAACTCCCCGTCTCTGAGCACATGGTTTTCAAAATCCTCATCCTTGCTGACAAATCCCTCCATGGCTTTGCCTCACATCTGCAACCTCCTCTAACCTTACATCTCAGCTCACACCCTCCACTCTTCTGAATCTTGCCTACTGTGTGCCACCACCCCCCCACCCCCGGCCACTTGCCCCCTCCTTAATGGTGGCATACCATTCAGCCATCATGGCCTTGTATTCTGGAATTCTCTTCTTAAACCCCTCTGCCTTTTTACATCAAAAACCATCTCAAAATCACGCCTTCAAGTCACGTCCTCAAACCTTCTTCCAATTCCTACTCAGTGTTTGGTCCACCCTCCTTATGAAGCAAGCACATTAAAGGCACTTTCTCAATGTGATCTGTTGTGATCATGTTGAATGCTTGACAAAAACAGGGGTGGGGTGGGGATGGGGGGAGGAGTAAACAAAGACAGTGCTTCTTTAAGTAGTTTATGAAGTTAATCTGATTAAGAACAGATAACCGGCTAACTGCTGGCTCTGGGGTAGACATTCCTCCTTTCACTAACGTTAATGAAATAGTGTGAGTGCAACGCAGGGAACCTCCTTCTGTTTTCTAGGTAGTACTGAGATACAGATATAGGCACTAATGAACGAGTTGTGTCACCAGTGTTATAAATGCCTGATTATACACATGGCTTCTATTTTTGCTTTTAGCTCCTTATTGAACAAAAATAATTTGAATGGATTTTTTTTGGCTAATTTATACACTATGTTAAATATCAGAAATGAACATCTTTACAGCCTCCAGCATGACCATGAGTCACAGCAACACTGGGCAGAACATTTAAATTGAAAAGTGTGGGCAATTAAAGTTTTCAATGCAACATTCTCAGTGGGGAGAGCACCGTGTCAGGCAATCACAGAGCTGACACCTACCTCATTGACATGTTAATATCAGCCCACTCCTGCTCCTGTTTACACAACAACTTGCATTTATATAGCGCCTTTAATGTAGTAAAATGTCCCAAGGCGCTTCACAGGGGAACTGCCAGACAAAATTTGACACTGAGCCACATAAGGAGACATTAGGACTGGTGACCAAAAGCTTGGTCAAAGATGTAGGTTTTAAGGAGCGTCTTAAAGGAGGAGAGGGAAAGAGGCAGAGAGGTTTAGGGAGGGAATTCCAGAGCTTAGGGCCGAGGCAGCTGAAGGCACAGCCGCCAATGGTGGAACGATTAAAATCGGGGATGCGCAAGAGGCCAGAATTGGAGGAGCGCAGAGATCTCAAAGGGTTGTAGGGCTGGAGGAGGTTACAGAGATAGGGAGGGGCGAGGCCATGGAGGGATTTGAAAACAAGGATGAGAATTTTAAAACTTACTAACTTACACACTTACTAACGTAATGTCATGTACTCTCCAGGGGTGTAGATAGTGGTAGCAGCGAGCGGGAAGGCATTATTAGTGATGGAGGAACTGAATAAATGGTGGGCTTGAAATGATGCTTTATGATATTAGTCTATGAATCTTAACATGTTCAACGAGCAGACAAATGGATTTTATATGAATGTGTTAAATGTTTTGTATGCTAATATCGCACAGTGTCATTTCAAGGCAGTTCTGTACCTTTTATACAGTTGGGTATAGTTCTATTCAAGTGTGGCACAGGTTCTGTATAAGATGTCTATGATAGTACTATTGTCAGTTTTCATTTGGTGCACACTTCATATATGGTACCCGTCAATGAATAATGCAGGTCTCAACTATCCTTAAAAATCATGCTCCCTCTCTTTTTTCCCCATAATGTTTTGCTCATTAAGATGAGGGATCTCAGTACTGGCTAGCGGAATGTAATCACCAACAACACCAGATGTGACGTAGGTTAAATGCAAAGTAAACCTCCATCTACAGAAGTCCATTTTTCTTCCATTTGTAAAGCACTGTAAATTGCAAAATAGAGAAGGAGAAAATACTCTTGTTAATTGCTTATTAATCAGGAATGTGCACGTCCAACCTCTTATCGAATCTCCTGCACTTTAACAAGTAATGTCATATCATGTGAATCACTCGTCACACTTCAACAGTTCACTCACCATAGATTCAGGAATTTTTGCCAAGCCGTCAACTCATATTTTGAAAGGGGCAGTGGTGGTGTATGTGAATGTGACAAGGCTGTCAGGGAGCATGAAGACACTTGGATTTTTGTCCCTCAAATCCTCAGATGACACTGGCAGTGCTTAGTACCAAAGCATCATTGACCAATGTGCTCACTGCACATCAACGCCCCCGAGTGAAAGAGGGGGGGAGGGAGGAGCCTGCATGAGCATGGATGACCAAAGGAGGAGGGGGGGAGGCAGGGAGCAGCAAGAAAGGTTTGGGATCCTCTGCTTTAACTGGACCGCAATCAAAAGTGCAGCAACCTGTTCCATGTGACGAATACGGCTTTTGCCTGAATGAAGAGGCACATTTGAAATAAGAAAGGCGAAATCCATGAATCAAGTCCCTAAGTGCTTCAACGGATAAAGCTCAGTGAGTGAATGCTTGTTGCACACAATGGATCCCAAGGAGTTCTGATGACCCTCTCTTCATTTGGGCAGCAAACTACGTTTGGCACATGGAACAGTGTGGGGTACCGATTGTAAGGAATAGCATTTGCTCGCTGAAGCTGAGGACTTTGTGCATCGCGTACTTGGATTGTTGTTTCCTACGCATGTTCACTGGCGGCAGAATGGGTATAGGATTAACTGTGGGCTATGGCATAGTGGAAGAGTAGATGGCGGATTCTGCACAAAGGGAGTTTTGAGAGTGCAAGAGGCTCAGCACTGGGCCTACCAGCTACCCCAAGCTGAGGCAGTTCCCTGCAAGGCACAGCTTCCTGGAGCTTACCAAAGGGGCCGTGCCTGATGAGGCTGAGGCCGAGCAAAGAAGCTGCCACTGAGTCACACGACTGATGTGGGAAGATCTTCAACCAGTGTCAACAAGTGCAGCAGCTCTATTGATGGAAGTCAAAGTCAGAACTGTCCTGAATTTTTACACCCTTCAAGCTCCCACCAGAGAATCGAAAAGAATCTGTGCAGGGAACTGCTGCGTTTGTGATCTGACTGAAGCTCCCTGCCAGGAAGAACACCTGTCCATTGAGTTCGGTATGGACCACAAACAGCAGGAGCAAAGACAGTAGGTCATGCATATCAACACGTCCTACCTGCCATGATTCCTTCATTTTGAGGCAATTCACTGTAACCTGATTGTTTGAAGGGAAGGCCTCACGGAAGGCTGATTCCTCGGAGAGATGAGATATACAATAGCTGATGACCCTCGGTTGCAGCCCCTATTCAACCGCAGCAAAGAACCAGGCTTCTCATGAGCAAGCTTTTGGAGTGCTCAGATAGTACGTTGATCCTTCAGATGGGGCCCTTGCCCCTGTAGAAATTGAAAAGAATGTTACTGCGTCCTATATGTTGCACAATATTACCAACAGAGGCCTGGCAATGGAGGAGCACAAGAGGCAGCATGAAGGGAGGGAGAAGCAGGCAGAAGAAGATGATGCCAAAGAGCCAACTGCAGAAGACCAGACACTGCAGGTTGGCAGGAAGTTGTGGGAGGGCATCATAGCCACCTTCTTTTCTGACAGGCCTGCTAGTGTTTGAAAGACCTTTCTTTTCGCTTTTGTAGCAGAGTACGTTTTTTTCCTGTTTCTTAAGACCTGTACTTTTCTCCCTTTTGGAGTAGTCAAGCTTTCCTCATAATAAAAGCACAGAATGCAGCTTTTAACAAATGGATGTGTTTTTATTGATCTTTCCTGGTTTTGGTAGTGTCTACGCGCATGTATCCCCAGGTGCATACATCTTACCTTCTCACTTCCAAGTACCTGAGAGTCATTTACTTCAGCATAGTGGTGGAGATGGTGATGCTTGCTCTGACCTCCATATTCTCCTAGTTGAGGGACCAGAAATTGGGGACCCCTATCTTCATGAGACTCTGGATTCCCTCTGACTGAAGTGGCAACTACCCCTCATCAGTGCCAGGACGTTCTGGTCCTTGAATTTTGGAGGCACCCCTGGAAATCACTTCTCCACATTGTCCATGTGTTCAATCAGATTTTTTCGTAATATAGTAACACTCCAGCACAATGGCTCCCTGCTGGGCCTGACCAGCTCATATCTGCTACCCCTTCCTCAGCATTGTGCTGGGCAATATCCAGTGCCTTCTGCTGCCCCTTCACATCCGTAAATCCTGAAACGCTGCTACACAGACTGGCACTTTGTGCAAGTGGGAGGTTGCATGCCCAGGTAGACAGTGCTGCTCTGGTTCCTTCTGCGCCCCACTGCCTCCTGCCCCACCAGCTGTATAGAGAGCGGAAAGTAAAATAACAAATGCATTCGTAGACTTTGCCAATTCACTAACACCTTTGAGATGAGAACGTTAAGCCTTTCATGCTGGCTGCTCTGCAAATCCAGCTGGCGCATGTTTCCAACCCCCTCCCCCCAACCCGTGAACAAGACTTGCCTTCCATATCGACATAAGCGAGCAACCTTTGTTCAAGGATTGCTAGGGGCTTCACTCTGTTGATGCTGCACCCTGTTCTATGCCACCTTTTCTGTGAAAGTGATATGAGGTGACATTATTGACAGGGTCTGTTTAGCAGGTCTCATATAATGCTCCATCAGCCTTCCCATACTTGATGGCATGCACAATGCAAATGATATGAGGTCCCCTTTAAAAGAAACAGCTTCATTGTGATACCTTCAAACAATTACACGCCGGTCATTACGGGGCTAAGTAGGATTTCTGGCACCAATATTTGCAACACTTTACGCTATTCGATTGAGCAATGTGAATACATTGCATAGTCAAGGCTTTAGCATTTGTGGTTCCATTTCTGCGTTATCTTGGTGACTATCCTCAAGTCTTCCTCTCACCCTTCCATGTCCTTTGGGTTTCTGAGCCAGTGTTGGTGTGCTCAGCAATCAATGTCCAGGCAGACTGGACCCGAACTTTGACCTCTGTCCCACAAGGTTCGTCTGACTTGCCAGGCATATCATTGAGAAGGCTGGCGAGATCTTGGTCAGATTAATGGGTTTTTGAATACTCCAAGCAGCTTTTGCATGTTGCATTCTGATTTCCTCACTGCACCGCTGTGTTTTCATCCAGTTTGAAAGAAATGATGATTAAGAAGCTTATTAACTGCTTGAGAAGTGCAAAAGTGAGCAACAGTGCAGGTATACACTGATTAGCCAGTTTCTGATGGGTAACATTATTCACTTTGTGAGACGCCAATCCAACAGGGTGAATCCCAGATGCACCCACGAGCTGGACAGACAAGTGCTACTCACAAACAGAAATAGGTGAACTTTAATATTTATTTCTGAAGGACAAAAATACACCTGTCCTAGCCACAGGAGATGATGCTCCCACTGCACAGGTATAGCATTTCTGTTACACCAGTCTTCCTAGCTTCAAGTGTCAGCTTGGCTCACCTTCATCTCGGAGTTAGGAGGTTGTGGGTTCAAGCCCAACTCCAGGATTAGAGCATGTAACCTAGGCTGACACTTCAGTGAGGGAGTGCTGCATTGTCGGAGATGCCGTCCTTTGGATGAGACATTAAACCAAGGCCCTGTCTGCCTGTTCCAAGGGTTCAAATGGATGTTCAAGACCCCAAGCAGCTATTCAAAGAAAATCAGGACGTTCTTCCAATGTCCTGGCCTAAATTCCACCCACCAACCAGCCTCACCGAAAACAATAAACCTTGCATTCATCTTATAGCTGCCACATTTCCTAAATTACAACAGTGACTACACTTCAAAAAGTGCTTCATCGACTGTGAAGTGTTTTGGAACATCCTGAGGTCATGAAGGGCGCTATATAAATGCAAGTCTTTCTTTCATCGTGTAAGCCTGTGCCAGTGCGATTGGTGAGTGATATCCCCTCAATATCCCTTCAACGAAGTCTAAACTTTGTTTTATTTTCTTCTCTTCCTCCCCCTCCATGTTTCTCCCCTCTTCTCCTGAAAGCGTTGACTTGTGCTGAGGTATGGGTTCTACTGGGTCTTTCTTTCTTATGGCTGTCTGTGATCTTGCTGCACACAAAATGGCTGCCAAGTTTGCTGAAAAAGCAAAGTCACTGCACTTCAAAGCAATTTATTATACATGAAGCACTTTTGAGACGTTACTGAGATATCTGATAAGGCACTTTGGATCGACTTTATGAACTAGCTCTCCTGGCACAGCGCTTTGTGTGATGGGACCGCGATGCTCTGTGCTGGAGAGTGCTAATTTGTAAAATCTACCCCTGAAAAGATGCAAGTCTCTTTCCTCTGTCTTACAGTATTGCATAAGCATGCATAATCTGCATGTTGTAGAGGTGTGCACTGCTCGACCACATGCTGTGGACTGACTTTAATACCTGCTCGATCACCACAAACACTCTGTTCAGTGGAATAAGTGATTGTCTAAGCCGAAGAAAACTTAAAGGGGGTAATTTTCCAACTTGACACTCCTGGCAGGGAGCCTTGTCCACCGAGAGCACATGTCAGAAATGCAGGCACATCGCAAGTCAGTAAATTGATATTTCATATACAGTTAGAAAATATTCTTTGTGGAGTTAAAATATGAACTGCCATGAAATAGCAATAACTTCATAGTTGGGAAAAATAACTTTTGGAACTTTTTTTTTTATTCGTTCACGGGATGTGGGCGTCGCTGGCAAGGCCGGCATTTATTGCCCATCCCTAATTGCCCTCGAGAAGGTGGTGGTGAGCCGCCTTCTTGAACCGCTGCAGTCCGTGTGGTGACGGTTCTCCCACAATGCTGTTAGGAAGGGAGTTCCAGGATTTTGACCCAGCGACAATGAAGGAACGGCGATATATTTCCAAGTCGGGATGGTGTGTGACTTGGAGGGGAACGTGCAGGTGGTGTTGTTCCCATGCGCCTGCTGCCCTTGTCCTTCTAGGTGGTAGAGGTCGCGCGTTTGGGAGGTGCTGTCGAAGAAGCCTTGGCGAGTTGCTGCAGTGCATCCTGTGGATGGTGCACACTGCAGCCACAGTGTGCCGGTGGTGAAGGGAGTGAATGTTTAGGGTGGTGGATGGGGTGCCAATCAAGCGGGCTGCTTTATCTTGGATGGTGTCGAGCTTCTTGAGTGTTGTTGGAGCTGCACTCATCCAGGCAAGTGGAGAGTATTCCATCACACTCCTGACTTGTGCCTTGTAGATAGTGGAAAGGCTTTGGGGAGTCAGGAGGTGAGTCACTCGCCGCAGAATACCCAGCCTCTGACCTGCTCTCGTAGCCACAGTATTTATATGGCTGGTCCAGTTAAGTTTCTGGTCAATGGTGACCCCCAGGATGTTGATGGTGGGGGATTCGGCGATGGTAATGCCGTTGAATGTCAAGGGGAGGTGGTTAGACTCTCTCTTGTTGGAGATGGTCATTGCCTGGCACTTATCTGGCGCGAATGTTACTTGCCACTCATGAGCCCAAGCCTGGATGTTGTCCAGGTCTTGCTGCATGCAGGCTCGGACTGCTTCATTATCTGAGGGGTTGCGAATGGAACTGAACACTGTGCAGTCATCAGCGAACATCCCCATTTCTGACCTTATGATGGAGGGAAGGTCATTGATGAAGCAGCTGAAGATGGTTGGGCCAAGGACACTGCCCTGAGGAACTCCTGCAGCAATGCCCTGGGGCTGAGATGACTGGCCTCCAACAACCACTACCATCTTCCTTTGTGCCAGGAATGACTCCAGCCACTGGAGAGTTTTCCCCCTGATTCCCATTGACTTCAATTTGACTTGGGCTCCTTGGTGCCACACTCGGTCAAATGCTGCCTTGATGTCAAAGGCAGTCACTCTCACCTCACCTCTGGAATTCAGCTCTTTTGTCCATGTTTGGACCAAGGCTGTAATGAGGTCTGGAGCCGAGTGGTCCTGGCGGAACCCAAACTGAGCATCGGTGAGCAGGTTATTGGTGAGTAAGTGCCGCTTGATAGCACTGTCGACGACACCTTCCATCACTTTGCTGATGATTGAGAGTAGACTGATGGGGCGGTAATTGGCCGGATTGGATTTGTCCTGCTTTTTGTGGACAGGACATACCTGGGCAATTTTCCACATTGTCGGGTGGATGCCAGTGTTGTAGCTGTACTGGAACAGCTTGTATAAACCTTTAATAAAATTCTAAAATATTGACTATGTCGCTCCAGTTTTACTTGTCAGGTGCTGTCCCGCTCCCTTTCAAATCTGCCTTCATCATCCCCTTGTCGCCCCCCCCCAAATCCATGCCCATCTTTCCCACAACTCCATGTTTGAATCCCTCCAATCAGGTTTCTGCCCTTGCCACATCGCTGAAATGGTCCTTATCAAACTCACAAATTACATCCTGTGTGACTGTGACGATGGTAAACTATCCCTCCTCATCCTTCTCCACCTGTCTGCAGCCTTTGACATGGTCGACCACACCATCCTTCTCCAACGCACCTCCTGGGTGGGACTGCCCTTGCCTGGTTCTAGTCTGACCTATCCAATCATGGCCAGAGAATCACCTGCAATGGCTTCTCTTCCTACCCCCACACTGTTCCTCTGGAGTCCCCCAAGGATCTATCCTTGGCCCCCTCCTATTTCTCATCTGCATGCTGCCCCTCGGTGACATCATCCGAAGGCACAATGTCAGGTTCCACATGTACGTTAACGACACTCAGCTCTACCTCACCACCACCTCTCTCGACCCCTCCACTGTCTCTGTGTTGTCTCACTGCTTGTCCGACATCCAGTCTTGGATGAGCTGAAATTTCCTCCAATTAAACATTGGGAAGACCAAAGCCATTGTCTTTGGTCCCCGCCACAAACTCCATTCCCTAGCCATGGACTCCATCCCTCCCCCTGGCCACTGTCTCAGGCTGAACCAGACCGTTCACAACCTGGGAGTCCTATTTGACTCTGAGATGAGCTTCCAATCCCATATCCGCTCCATCACCAAGACCGCCTACTTCCACCTCCGTAACATCGCCCATCTCCACCCCTGCCTCAGCTCATCTGCTGCTGAAACCCTCATCCATGCCTTTGTTACCACCAGACTCGACTATTCCAATGCTTTCCTGGCCGGCCTCCCATATTCCAGCCTCCGTAAACTTGAGCTCATCCAAAACTCTGCTGCCAGTATCCTAACTCGTATTAAGCCTCGTTCCCATTGACCTGCTGGTGATCTACATTGGCTCCTGGTCCACCAATGCCTCAATCTTAAAATTCTCATCCTTGTTTTCAAATCCCTCCATGACCTGCTAAATTAGAAGTGGTTTTAGTGCTAAGAGCTGGTGCCCACTCAGGACTCACTTCACGCAGGAGCCTTACAGGCAGGGGAAACTGTCATCCCATCATTTTTGTTCTGGATTTGAATCCAGCTCCCAGAGAGGAAAGGTCAGTGTCGAATGGCCTCCTCGCCCCTCCCTATCTCTATAACCTCCTGCAGCCCTACAACCCTCTGAGATCTCTGCACTCCTCCAACTCTGGCCTCTCGCGCATCCCCCACTTCCTTCCCCCACCATTGGCGGACATGCCTTCAGCCGTCTAGGCACTAAGCTCTGGAATTCCCTCCCAAAACCTCTCCGCCTCACCACTTCTCTCTCCTCCTTTAAGATGCTGCTTAAAACGTGCCTCTTTGACCAAACTTTTGGTCACCTGTCCTAATGTCTCCTTCTTTGGCTCAGTGTCAATTTTTTGTCTGATTACGCTTCTGTGAAACTTCTTGGGACATTTTACTACATTAAAGGCGCTATATAAATGCAAGTTGTTGTTGTTATCAAAGCTTTTGAGTTGAAATGGTGCTGTTGGGATATTAGTGACAAAAACTTTCATTTGAAGTCCCTCTGTCCACCATCTGAATAAGGTTTATTTTAAACAGGTTAACATCTTCACTTAAACTGTGTACAGAGGAATTTCAAACACATGTGTTCATTGCTGATATGTCATAGCGTCCTTTCAACCCATTGGTCATGTCATGAATTAAGTCACACCCCTTTCTCCTTTACTTATAATGTCAGCTTGGCTCAGTTGGTTGTATTCTCACCTCTGAGTCTGAAGGTTCTTAGTTTAAGCCCCACTCTTGGACTTCAGCGCATAAAGTAGGAAAATACCCTGGTGTGGTAATGAGAAAGTAATACATTATCGGAGGTGTCGTCTTTCAGATGAGACCCTGTCTAACTGGGGATGTAAAAGTTCCCAGGGCACTATTAGAAGAAGAGCAGGGGAGTTCTCGTGGTGCCCTGGTCAACATTTAGCCCTCAACCAACACCTTCAAAAACAGATGATCTGGTCACTTATCTCATTGCTTTTTGTGGGACTTTGCCATGAGCATTATTCAGTGAAGGGGTCTTATGCGGAGAGTCAAGCATCCTAATTTGAGCAGTAACCTTTGAAGCGTGGATTCAGAAAACAAATTTAGAACACAGGGAATTAGTAAGGAAGCCAGCAGCTGCCAGGAGGTACACTATTGCAACAGGAACTTCAGGAACTATTTCTGTTGAAGGTATTCTTTGTGCACTTACCAGTAAACTGACAGAACACTCGGTCATTCAGTGATAAAAAGAGAGAGAGAGAAAGACACATAGATATATAGATAGATAGAAAGAACTAGCAATTAGATAACACCTTATCAAGTTTCCAGCAAAACTCACATCTTTCAGTAGGAAAAGGGAGAAAATTGAGAGAAAAGCAAACAAAAATTGGCAGCAATCTATGAGCTGCCAAATTATTTTCCTCCACTGCAGTCGCTATTTGTATAAGAACATGGTCTAACGGTATTAATACTTTGCGCTATTAAATAGACTAACTGCTGTATCCCACTTATCAGCAGATAAACTTGCAAGAATTATGTGATAACTGTTAATTCTCCCGCATGTTAATCCTTCATAACACATCAACTACACCTGGTGTACTAACGATCACAACACTCAATGGCACTCACTTCTAAATTAATCCAAAACAGAATTAAACCGTCTGGAAGCTCATGTCACTTCATTTTTACAAGTTTATAAAAACTATCAGCAACTCATTAATAACTCCCCAGCATATTAAGAACTCCCAGTCAGCAGATATAAGAACATTCTGCAGTTAGCCCTCATGAATGCTTAAACCTGAGTGCACAGGGAGGTCATAATTGTTTTCTTACACTAATCCCACCCCGCTCCCATCATCTCCCCATGAACTCCAGACTAATAATTCTAATGTATAATGCATACCTGGGAGTGATTTCAGGGTTTTAATCTGAGCCCAGAGTTAAAATGATGGTTAGAAACAACTCAAGAGTGCAGTTCATGGAATTATTCAAACCTCACAATGAGATTACAGTTTGCTGTCACTCCCAGGTATTCATTATTCCACATGCAAACCATCTGGACCTGGAGATGAGCTTACTGCCTTGCAATCACTCCCCAATATCTATTATTCTGTAAATATGCTATTTTGTGTTTTCTGAACCATTGCTAAACTCTAGACCACTGTTAACAGCATTTTATTGTGTCACTTAAGGATTATGTTGCATGTTTTTTTGAGGTCACTAAAGTGGTAGATAAGGGGGTGTCGATGGATGTTATTTATATGGCCTTCCAGAAGGCATTCAATAAGGGCCACACAAGGGACTGTTAACAAAAATGACAGTGCATGGAATTGGAGGTAACCTATTGACATGGGTTGGGAATTTGTTAGGAGGTAGGAGACAGAGAGTAGGGATAATGGGTATGTCCTCCGATTGGCAGGATGTGACTAGTGGTGTCACCCAAGGATCGATACTGGTGCCTCAGCTTTTCACTATATTTATAAATGACTTAGATGAAGGAATAGAGAGCTGTATGTCCAAGGTTGCTGATGACACGATGTTAGATGGCACAGTAAATAGTGTAGATAGGAACAGAAAGTTGCAAAGGGACATTGATAGATTAAGTGAGTGGGCAAAACTGTGGCAGATGGAGTTCAATGTGGGGAAGTGTGAGGTCATCCACTTTGGACCTAAGAAAGATAGATCAGAGTATGTTCTAAATGGCGTGAAGCTAGGAACTGTGGAGGAGCAGAGAGATTTAGGGGTCCATGTACAGAAACCGCTAAAAGCTAGTGGACAGGTACAAAAAATAATTTTAAAGGCTAATGGAACGTTGGCCTTTATCTCAAGGGCTGGAAATCAAAGGGGGTGGAAGTTACTTTACAGTTATATAAAGCTCTGGTCAGAGCCCATCTGCAGACTGTGTTCAGTTCTGGGCACCGCAACTCAGGAAGGATATATTGGCCTTGGAGGGGGTGCAGCGCAGATTCACCAGAATGATACCGGGGCTAAAACGGTTAAATTATGAGGACAGGTTGCATAGACTAGACTTGTATTCCCTTGAATATAGAAGATTAAGGGGTGATCTAATTGAGATGTTTAAGATAATTAAAGGATTTGATGGGGTCGATAGAGAAAAACCATTTCATCTGGTGGGAGAGTCCAGAACAAGGGGGCGTAACCCTAAAATTAGAGCTAGGCCGTTCAGGGGTGATGTCAGGAAGCACTTCTTCACACAAAGGGGAGTGGGAATCTGGAACTCTCTCCCCCAAAAAAACGTTGAGGCTGGGGGTCAATTGGAGCTTTCAAAACTGAGATTGATCGGTTTTTGTTGGGTAAGGGTATTAAGGGTTATGGAACCAAGGCAGGTGGATGGAGTTAAGATACAGATCAGCCTTGATCTAATTGAATGGCAGAACAGGCTCGAGGGGCTGAATGGCCTCCTACTGTTCCTATATTCCGATGTTCCTATGATAACAATCTAACAGATACTTTAATACAGATGGATGTTGCATTGGAAATGTCACCTATGCCAAAAATACATTATTATCGTGTAGATAATGGGAGGTAAAGAGGGGCTCAGAACCAAGCACTAAGTTTCTTTAATAGAATCCAAGACTATTATAGCAAACCAAAATCTAAAAATATCATCTGCACGGCACAGGCCTTTGTGACAGGAAAAATAGACTGCAATGGAAATTATACTCGGGATTATAATTGCTTTTCAGAATTGCCAACCCAGAGTAATGTTGTTTTCCCTAATATGCGCCTTGATTTTATTTGAAATGCATGCAATTGTTTGCCCAATCTGTGACCTGTAATGCAAGACGAATGCAACATGGCCTCTGAGTCCACATCAGCCGAAATCGTTATAGAGTTTTGTGAGAAACACATGCTTCATAAAAACACATGACCTTGCTATGCTGACCTTGGACTGGAAAAGCAGAAATATTCTGGT
This sequence comes from Heptranchias perlo, assembly GCF_035084215.1. Classification (NCBI taxonomy): domain Eukaryota; kingdom Metazoa; phylum Chordata; class Chondrichthyes; order Hexanchiformes; family Hexanchidae; genus Heptranchias; species Heptranchias perlo. Next base: position 8,490,920 of record NC_090370.1, read on the forward strand.
ACACAATTGCTGTTTAAAATTCCATTTTAGCTCGCAGGATGCAATTAAATGGCTGAGTGGAGGTTGATTTCTCTACTCTGAAGAGCAGTAAATCTATTATCAGGTGCATGCAAAATTGATGTGATGCAATTTTCCTTCTTTTATAGGGAGAATATTCTCGTGCTGGATATATTCTTTGAGGCTCTAAACTATGAAACGATTGAACAGAAGAAAGCTTATGAAGTGGCTGGTTTGCTGGGTGAGTGTGACCCTGTTGGAGCTTTGCCAACAAAGCAACGAACGTCTTTGCAGCCTGTTTTAGTGAAATGAAAATAATGTTGTTTGAGTTCCCTCGGCCGGTTGTGTTTGGCCAGTGGTTGTCTGATTGCAAGTCGGTTCCCGTGTTTGCTCAATTGCCCTGTTTTATACTTTGTGGTGGATGTGACATCAGCATGGAGAATTACGCATAATGGTGGGAAAATACAATTTTTTTAAAGTGTTCTCATCTAAGGCTTGTAGATGAGGTCTCTCTGGTGGGCAGACACAGCTGGTGGATGAGGTCTCTATGGTGGGCAGACACAGCTGGTAGATGAGGTCTCTATGGTGGGCAGACACAGCTGGTGGATGAGGTCTCTATGGTGGACAGACACAGCTGGTAGATGAGGTCTCTATGGTGGGCAGACACAGCTGGTAGATGAGGTCTCCATGGTGGGCAGACACAGCTGGTAGATGAGGTCTCTATGGTGGACAGACACAGCTGGTAGATGGGGGTCTCTATGGTGGGCAGACACAGCTGGTGGATGAGGTCTCTATGGTGGGCAGACACAGCTGGTAGATGAGGTCTCTATGGTGGGCAGACACAGCTGGTAGATGAGGTCTCTATGGTGGGGCAGACACAGCTGGTAGATGAGGTCTCTATGGGGGGCAGACACAGCTGGTAGATGAGGTCTCTATGGTGGGCAGACACAGCTGGTAGATGAGGTCTCTATGGGGGGGCAGACACAGCTGGTGGATGAGGTCTCTATGGTGGGCAGACACAGCTGGTAGATGAGGTCTCTATGGTGGGCAGACACAGCTGGTAGATGAGGTCTCCATGGTGGACAGACACAGCTGGTGGATGAGGTCTCTATGGTGGGCAGACACAGCTGGTAGATGAGGTCTCTATGATGGGCAGACACAGCTGGTGGATGAGGTCTCTATGGTGGGCAGACACAGCTGGTAGATGAGGTCTCTATGGTGGGCAGACACAGCTGGTGGATGAGGTCTCTATGGTGGGCAGACACAGCTGGTGGATGAGGTCTCTATGGTGGGCAGACACAGCTGGTAGATGAGGTCTCTATGGTGGGCAGACACAGCTGGTAGATGAGGTCTCTATGGTGGGCAGACACAGCTGGTAGATGAGGTCTCTATGGTGGGCAGACACAGCTGGTAGATGAGGTCTCTATGGTGGGCAGACACAGCTGGTAGATGGGGGTCTCTCTGGTGGGCAGACACAGCTGGTGGATGAGGTCTCTATGGTGGGCAGACACAGCTGGTAGATGGGGGTCTCTCTGGTGGGCAGACACAGCTGGTAGATGAGGTCTCTATGGTGGGCAGACACAGCTGGTAGATGAGGTCTCTCTGGTGGGCAGACACAGCTGGTAGATGGGGGTCTCAATGGTGGGCAGACACAGTTGGTAGATGGGGGTCTCAATGGTGGGCAGACACAGCTGGTAGATGAGGTCTCTCTGGTGGGCAGACACAGCTGGTAGATGGGGGTCTCAATGGTGGGCAGACACAGTTGGTAGATGAGGTCTCAATGGTGGGCAGACACAGCTGGTAGATGAGGTCTCTCTGGTGGGCAGACACAGCTGGTAGATGGGGGTCTCAATGGTGGGCAGACACAGTTGGTAGATGGGGGTCTCTATGGTGGGCAGAAACAGCTGGTAGATGAGGTCTCTATGGTGGGCAGACACAGCTGGTAGATGAGGTCTCTATGGTGGGCAGACACAGCTGGTGGATGAGGTCTCTCTGGTGGACAGACACAGCTGGTAGATGAGGTCTCTCTGGTGGGCAGACACAGTTGGTAGATGGGGGTCTCTATGGTGGGCAGAAACAGCTGGTAGATGAGGTCTCTATGGTGGGCAGACACAGCTGGTAGATGAGGTCTCTATGGTGGGCAGACACAGCTGGTGGATGAGGTCTCTCTGGTGGACAGACACAGCTGGTAGATGAGGTCTCTCTGGTGGGCAGACACAGCTGGTAGATGGGGGTCTCTATGGTGGGCAGAAACAGCTGGTAGATGAGGTCTCTATGGTGGGCAGACACAGCTGGTAGATGGGGGTCTCTCTGGTGGGCAGACACAGCTGGTAGATGAGGTCTCTATGGTGGGCAGAAACAGCTGGTGGATAAGGTCTCTATGGTGGGCAGACACAGCTGGTAGATGAGGTCTCTATGGTGGGCAGACACAGCTGGTGGATGAGGTCTCTATGGTGGGCAGACACAGCTGGTAGATGAGGTCTCTATGGTGGTCAGACACAGCTGGTAGATGAGGTCTCAATGGTGGGCAGACACAGCTGGTAGATGAGGTCTCCATGGTGGGCAGACACAGCTGGTAGATGAGGTCTCTATGGTGGACAGACACAGCTGGTAGATGGGGGTCTCTATGGTGGGCAGACACAGCTGGTAGATGAGGTCTCTCTGCTGGGCAGACACAGCTGGTAGATGGGGGTCTCTATGGTGGACAGACACAACTGGTAGATGGGGGTCTCTATGGTGAGTAAAGAAAGATTTTCAAAAGTAACTATGCAGCTACCTTAAAGACAGTAAAACTTGCTGTATGGCTCCAAGGAAAGATTCGATTGACATCTCAGCATTATTGTTTCTTTTTCATTCGGCCAGTCACAATGTTCCCGTCTCTCAATAAAGAGAAGGAATGTCGGGGATATCACCCCGTGTCTGCAGAGTGTCTTTCACCCAGAGCTTAAGGGGATCTGAGGCAGGGGCGGAGGCGGGCGATGTTATGGAGGTGGAAGTAGGCGGTGTTTGTGATGGAGAGGATTTGGGGTCGGAAGTTCAGCTCAGGGTCGAATAGGATGCCGAGGTTGCAGACAGTCTGCTTCATCCTGAGACAGTGGCCAGGGAGGGGGATGGAATGGATGGCTAGGAATCATACTTCCTTCTGACTTCTGACGGAGCACCACTGATGATGATTGTAAACAAATACGCAGCCCGCAACAGTCTGTTTGCTCAGCAAGAGGAGTATGGTGGTGAGAGGCAGCTGTGAGCGGTGAAATAAATCTGATGAAAATGAGGGGGAGGCGAAACTAATCCAAATTAAAAATGGAACATATATTTTGCTACAGGAACACAGAGTGACTGCTGCCACCTTCAAAAGTCTGTCCTTAACCAGGTTATTAGACAGTATGGTATTCTCACCACATAACATAAAGACAATATACCTTCTAAAACATGACAGTTCTGTTGAAGTAATTACAAACTGGCACAGAAATCACTTGAGCTTTGATGTCCCTCTAATGACCTTGCCTAAACCCTCCAACCCAACAGTTCTATCAACAGAACTTTGATCTTCAGTCACAGTCACAGTTTTGGACTGAACCCTTTTTTGTTGTACCAGCCTTTCATTTGAGCATGACGTTTAACAAGAGTGGTTGCCACATTCCAGAATCGGATATTGAGAGCGCACTGTAATGAAAACTAGAAAGGGCTCAAACAATTACTCCAATGGACAGTCTCCACATTCTATGTTGTAGTATAGAGATTGAGAATGGATAATATAAATGTTTCAAACACTGCTCTTTTACCTCTGAGACTGACGTTTGAATCCGGTCCAGTCTGATAAAACAACAGTCTCCTTTCTGTAATAACTATGAAAGTCCTAAGTGATATAACTAACTTTGTGTAGTTTGCACTCAGTTTCTAATGAGCATAAGCCTACGGTCCAAAGCTATCCATTAACAAGAACAACAACCTGTATTTATATAGTGCCTTTAACGTAGTAAAACATTCCAAGGCACTTCACAGGAGTGCGATCAGACAAAATTTGATACCGAGCCACATTAGGAGATATTAGGACAGGTGACCAAAAGCTTGATCAGGAGCATCTTAAAGGAGGAGAGAGAGGCGGAGAGGTTTAGGGAGGGAATTCCAGAGCTTAGGGCCTAGGCAGCTGAAGGCACGGCCGCTAATAGTGGAGCGATTAAAATCGGGGATGCGCAAGAGGCCAAGTTGGAGGAGCGCAGAGATCTCGGAGAGTTGTAGGGCTGGAAATGGTTACAGAGATAGGGAGGGGCGAGAATTTTAAAATTGAGGAGTTGCCGGACCAGGTGTCAATGTAGGTCAGCAATCACAGAAGTGATAGGTGAACGGGACTTGGTGCGAGTTAGGATACAGGCAGCAGAGTTTTGGATGATCTCAAGTTCACGACGGGTGCAAGGTCAGAAGTTCTTAAATGTCTATTAAGAACTGTTAATTGATGTAACATTGACCCTTGCTCTGAGAGGATGTGTCCTCTCTGGTGTGGATAAATCACACTGCCTCAGTCTAGGGTGCTCTCCATCCGTTGAGTTTGAGGTGAATTGTTGAGGCAGTTTCGAAGAGTTTAACCTTACCCTTTTACCATGACGCACCTGATCTGGAGTGCCTGACACCAACATGGTGCAAAAAGTTGAAAAATGTTCTATTCCCAGTACTGACCTCTTCACCGAAACAGCTGCCAAATTGTTCATCACCAAAGATTTTTTTTTTCAAAAGACCAAGGGGACTGGAGAGATCGGGGCGGGGATTTCAAACTCAGCGGCAGAAGCCTGGCTGTTGTTTCAGAAGTTCAGAAGATACTAATGCACGAAGCTCAATTTTAGTTGAGACCCGAGTGAATGAGATACTTTTCACCCAGGTCCTGATCTCATCTCAGCTTATCAAGAGACTGTAGCAGGCAGACTAATAGACCTGAACCACTAGCATTGAATCGTTGCCTGTAGGCCTCGCACTGTAACTAAATCTGGAGATCACAATGGTTCATAACCGCGATCAAGCTTAATATTGAAAGCAAGTATGCAATCCATCCATCTGTGTATATGCAATGTACTGTGATAACTAGGACTTCCCCATTATCTTCAGATGCTCTAAATAAGTCAGTGTTGTAGCAACAAATACCAAATTATGAGCAGCTTTGTGCAGACTTAAATGTCTATTAAGAACTGAGATGAGGCTGCACAAACTTATTTCACTTTGGGCTCTCACTATTATTGCAGAAAAAAGACTTTCAACCTATTGTTTTGAACCTCGGTCCCAGAAGGAAAAGGGCAGTGTTTAAATCATCTGCACAATCATGTCCCCAGATGTCAGCTGCCCTTTCCTGTGGTGCCTTCGATCTCTGGCACTTCCTTCCCCGCGGACTCCAGCACTGTCGTCACCGGTGACGAAAAGTTCCAAAATGTTGCCTATTGGGACCTCATTCTGTTTTTATATAGGATGCCTTGGAAGCTCTGAGCTGAGGTATTGCAGCCAGCACACAGGATGCCAAGAATTTGGCTATTTTAGATACAGAAGAATTAGTCAAACTCTCGGATATTTTGGAGATCAACATCATGACTAATGCAGGAAGCAAACCTTATCCCTTTCCTAGTCTTTCAAATTCCATTCTATGTACCTATGAAAACTGCCATTGAGAATTTATCTATTTTTTGACTCCCGAATTGGCAGACACAGAATTCTGGTTCCCCTCTCTGCCGCCAAGAATCATTGTCCTCAAACACATGAACTAAGATAAACTTCCATTTTCATACTTTGTGAGCATTGTCCTGCACTGGAATCCTTATCTCATTTCATTCTGCAAGACTTTACTCTGTTGCAGGTTCAACCATTGAGAACCGAGTGTCAATGGACAGGAGCTGGTTTGAAGTGGTAGGGTAATCACAAATTTCCACAGCTACACAAAACTGCAGCATAAAATGTAACTGCCAATCATTTTTAGCTCATTCACTCCCACCTTATCAGAATGATGTTCCTTGCTGCAGCTCCCTCTTTATCTCTACAACTGCAATAAAGATACTGTGTTGTTTTTATTAAGACTGATAACTGCGGTGAGAATGATACTAAATAATATCTTAAGAACAAAAGAAATAGGAGCAGGAGTAGGCCATTCGGCCCCTTGAGCCTGCTCCACCATTCAATCAGATCATGGCTGATCTTTGACCTCAACTCCACTTTCTCGCCCAATCCCCATATCCCTTGATTCCCTTAGAGTCCAAAAATCTATCAATCTCAGCCTTGAATATACTCAACGACTGAGCATCCACAGCCCTCTGGGATAGAGAATTCCAAAGAGTCACAACCCTCTGCGTGAAGAAATTTCTCATCTCAGTCCTAAATGGCCGACCCCTTATCCTGAGACTATGCCCCCTAGTTCTAGACTCTCCAGCCAGGGGAAACAGCCTCTCAGCATCTACCCTGTCAAGCCCCCTCAGAATCTTGTATGTTTCAATGAGATCACCTCTCATTCTTCTAAACTCCAGAGAGTATAGGCCCATTCTACTCAACCTCTCCTCATAGGACAACCCTCTCATCCCAGGAATCAATCTGGTGAACCTTCATTGTACCGCCTCTAAGGCAAGTATATCCTTCCTTGGGTAAGGAGACCAAAACTGTACACAGTACTCCAGGTGTGGTCTCACCAAAGCCCTGTACAATTGCAGCAAGACTTCCTGGCTCTTGTACTCCAACCCCCTTGCAATAAAGGCCAACATACCATTTGCCTTCCTGATTGCTTGCTGTACCTGCATGTTAACTTTCTGTGTTTTGTGTACAAGGACACCCAAATCCCTCTGAACACCAACATTTAATAGTTTCTCACCATTTAAAAAATATTCTGTTTTTCTATTCTTCCTACCAAAGTGAATAACCTCACATTTCTCCACATTATATTCCATCTGCCACCTTCTTGCCCACTCGCTTAACTTGTTTATATCCCTTTGCAGACTGTTTGTTTCTTCCTCACAGCTTACTTTCCCACCTAGCTTTGTATCATCAGCAAACTTGGATACATTACACTCGGTCCCTTCATCTAAGTCATTAATATAGATTGTAAATAGCTGAGGCCCCAGCACTGATCCTTGCGGCACTCCACTAGTTACAGCCTGCCAACCTGAAAATGACCCGTTTATTCCTACTCTCTGTTTTCTGTTCATTAACCAATCCTCTATCCATGCTAATATATTAACCCCAACCCCATAAGCCCTTATCTTGTGTAACAACCTTTCATGTAGCACTTTATCGAATGCCTTTTGAAAATCCAAATATACTACATCTACTGGTTCTCCTTTATCTACCCTGCTAGTTACATCCTCATAAAACTCTGATAGATTTGCCCAACACGATTTCCCTTTCATAAAACCATGTTGACTCTGCCTAATCATATTATGATTTTCTAAGTGCCCTGTTACCACTTCCTTAATAATGGATTCCAGCATTTTCCCGACGACTGACGTCAGGCTAACTGGCCTGTGGTTCCTTGTTTTCTCCCTCCTTTCTTGGAGAGCGGAGTTACATTTGCTACCTTACAATCCAATGGGACTGTTCCAGAATCTAGAGAATTCTGGAAGATCACAACCAATGCATCCACTATCTCTGCAGCCACCTCATTTAGAACCCGAGAATGTAGGCCATCAGGTCCAGGGGATTTGTTGGCTTTTAGTCCCATTAATTTCTCAATACTTTTTCTTTACTAATATTAATTACTTTAAGTTCCTCACTCTCATTAGCCCCTTGGTTCCCCACTATTTCTGGTATGTTTTTTGTGTCTTCTACTGTGAAGACAGATACAAAATATTTGTTTAACATCACTGTCATTTCCTGATTTCCCCATTATAATTTCTCCTGTCTCAGCCTCTAAGGGACCCGCATTTACTTTCGCTACTTTCTTCCTTTTTATGTACTTGTAAAAGCTCTTACAATCTGTTTTTATATTTCTTGCCAGTTTACTCTCATTTTCTATTTTCTCCCTCTTTATCAAATTTTTGGTCATCCTTTGCTGGTTTCTAAAACTCTCCCAATCCTCAGGCTTACTACTCTTCTTGGCAACATTATAAGCCTCTTCTTTTAACCAATACGACCTTTAACTTCTTTAGTTAGCCACGGGTGGATCACTTTTCCCATGGAGTTTTTATTTCTCAATGGAATGTATATTCGTTGAGAATACTGAAATATTTCTTTAAATGTTCGCCATTGCTTATCTACCGTCATATCTTTTAATCTAATTTCCCAATCTACCTTAGCCAACTAGCCCCTCATACCTATGTAGAATCATAGAATCGTAGAAAGGTTACAGTGCGGAAGGAGGCCATTCGGCCCATCGAGTCCACGCCGGCTCTATGCAAGAGCAATCTAGCTAGTCCCACTCCCCCTCCCTTTCCCCGTAGCCCTGCAAGTGTTTTTGTAGTGTAATTGGCTTTGTTTAAGTTTAAGACTCTAGTTTCTTAAGTATGTCACTCTGGAACTCCATGTGAATCTTGTCCGCCGAATGAATTACTGTTTAGTTTGTGTCAGGCATTTAACAGAATAAGGTTTTCAGAGAGCTGTGGTGAAGTGTTCCATTAATATGTTTAGCTGTCAATATTGAATCTCCCTAATATAGTCATTCTAATGACCTGTTGCATAATAATAACACACAAGTGTTACACTGGGATTGAGGGAGGATGAAACAGAATTGTTGGGGGAAAAAAATCTGGGCAATCATTATTCCGGCCTATCCAAGTGCACATGACGTCCAGAGGTTAGTATGATGCATATTCCAAATGCAGATTTACAGGCGCATTTACATGTGTGAAGTGATTTTGACTTTGCACCAATGCTAAATGGGCAGCGTAAATCCGCAGTCAGAGCATGTCCTAACTCCAGAGCGAACTGGAGTGAGATTCCCTTGACGAGTTAGTCTCGCACTAATGTTTGACACCACATGGAGTGTAAATCCAGTCCAATGTCAAAGTTGGTTTACAAAGTGCTCAGTACGTTGGAACATCACCCCTTGAACCTTGTCAACCCTCTTAACCTCAATTTAAATGTTTTGAGAGTGGAAGAGAGCTGTGCCCATTCTTGTATTCAGGCAGCACACAGCTCTCTCCCAGTGAAGACGATTACAGTTCCACCCAAGTAATGAGCCAGGGAATGTAAACTGGGTTCTGCCAGGCTGGGCGACCCGACTGGTTCAGCACATCTTTCAATCATTGTAAAATATTTGATATTCTAATTGTGAGTCGTGCCGTTGTTTCTTGGATGCTCGCTGCAAGGCCAATTGGATCCTGTTAACACGAGGCATAGTGAGTGCAAATATTTTTAGTAGGGAACCCAGCTCAAATGCTCCCAATCCCCTGCTCGATTGTTAACATTTATTATTTATAACTCTGTGTTTCATTGTAAAATTGACATTCCAGTCAGGCGCCATAAAAAGAGCCAAATGGGATCTTAATTGCACTGCCTGTCAACGCAATAATGGAAAGGTTGGGGCGGTACTGACATTTCACCACTAATATTATAATAAGCACACTAAAAGGACAAGGTAAAAGAACCAGAGGGGAGATGAGGACATTTTTTTTTTATGCAGCGAGTTGTTATGACCTGGAATGCACTGCCTGAAAGGGCGGTGGAAGCAGATTCAATAGTAACTTTCAAAAGGGAATTGGATAAATACTTGAAGGGGAGAAAGTTGCAGGGTTCAGGGGAATGGGACTAGTTGGATCGCTCTCTCAAAAAGCCAGCCCAGGCATGATGGGCCGAATGGCCTCCTTCTGTGCTGTATCATTCTATGATTCGATAAAGGTTTTAATGATACTGCCACCATGGTTTGTGCTTCACGTCAATGTAAAGTGCCAGTATAACTCTGGACTCAGCACCCAATCTGACTCTGGGTTGCAGCAGTACGAGATACCCCTTGGGGAAGCTGTCTACACCAGTTGGTGTCAAACTAGATTTAAACAGTACTCGGAGTACTATTGGATCTCTTTGGCCCTTTAGAAACTGGAACAAAGAGCCCGTGCTCTCATTTAAAACCTATGGGTCAGGGAGTGAGGTTCTATCCGTGCAGATAAAGCCTCTTGTGCAGAGCTCCCTCCTGGCCATTACAGTATGATTCGCAGCCCACAGCACAGATCCTCATGAGCTTCCTCTTCCTGCTTGATTTTCCCGCTGACAAGGAAATTACATCGATTCATTCACTAAAAGTAACGTTTACTTTTTAAACCTTAGCTCACCACATTCAGCGCTAACTTCGCAAAGTTGTTTATTGCACAACTTAAATTCACGCTGCCTATTGCTCTATTTTTCCTGGAAGTTACAGTGATTGGTGAAAGAAAGAAGCCAGAAATTCATTCCTAATGTAAACTAATACCATCCCAAAGGCATTTTGTTGAAAAATTCCGTCTCGGTTTATGCAAGTAAATGGAGTGGAAAAAGAATTACTTTCGCCGAAAGGCATCACTGTCATACCACAGCTCTTTATATATGAATAACACAGTGAGTGCAGCCACTGTATATTCCAAAGAGGTGGCAAGTTCCTGTGGAATTCTCTACCACAGAAGGCTGTGGAGGCCAAGTCACTGAATATATTTAAGAAGGAGCTCATCAAGGGGTACGGGGAGAGAGCGGGAATATGGTATTGCCATGATCATATTGAATGGCGGAGCAGGCTCGAATGGCCGACTCCTGCTCCTATTTTCTATGTTTCTATGTGTAAACTATTTTCATTTAGCATGTGAAAAAAGATGACACTGCCAGCAATCTGCTGTTCTAATCATGAAATCCTGTTATTTTCTGTTCAAAGGTGACATTGGAGGTCAGATGGGTTTGTTCATCGGTGCAAGTCTCCTGACCATACTGGAACTTTTTGACTACATGTATGAGGTAAGCGTTTTGTAAATCGTTTTGCGCCAGCCTTCTGTATAAGGCCTCAGAAGAAGGGAGTGTGGACTGTTTGGTTGAATGGAGAATGCAAGAACTGACAGTGAGCGCCTGGGTTGCTCGGTTGGTTACTGCACCACCAGGTGTGGTACTGAACCACACAAACCAGAAATGGCCAAAAATTGGATCTCTGGCCTCTGCAAAGTTCACTGATCTTAGCCAGAGCAGCAACACTACAAATAATCATTGTCAGGTGACCAGTTTTATACTCGCGCCCACTTTTTTCACACACATTAGTGACTTGAGGAGAACGTACACTGAAGGTGAGAACAGTATCAGGCTAAGGTGCGATTTGCCCCCATCGTTGAATAGAATGCTGGAACGCACTAAACCTAAAGGATGGCTACGTGCTGGCCGAACCGTACCAGGGCATGAGTCGACAAGTGGAGGAGGGAAGATTGAGGGGGAGAAAAAGGGAAAGCACCAAAGTAACTGAGAAACAAGACGGGACTGGGTTGCACAGCGGGTTATACAATGCCCTTTCACCTCTGGGGCCTGGAATCAAATCCACACCAGACTTGATAGGATGAGAGACTCCTCACTCTGCTGGCTGTAAGGGAGCGAGTTTAGGCAGTCTCAAGACTATCCTTGTGGGTACAAACCCCTGATTTGGCACTAGTTGGTGACCTCACTCAGAGAGGCCACAAGGATGGCTGGTGCAGAAAATGGAAAAAAATACTAAATGGAGTTGGAGGTTTCAGTGTTTGACCAAGGTGATATGAAGAGAAATTGAATCCATTTAGAGTGGTCCTTTGTGCACAGGAGCTGAGAAATTCATTTTCTACTGTTCCAAAGATTGCTGCAAGACTTGCCTTGGAACCACACCAAATAACGGCAACGCATTGAAGTGTCAAGAAAATGCATCAGGCAGTTAGACGTGTTTATAGCAATAGCAACACAATATGAGAAACCCTGGGTAGACTCCCTGTTTATCTGTAGAAGTTAACTTCCCCATGGCAACCATTTTCTAAAAGCTCCAGTGTAATTTTTATTGTTGGGAGTAAGTGGAACAATGATAATTGTCCCAAAAGTGCCTGCACATTGAGATTTATCTGCATACGTGATCACTCCATGTAGTTACTGTTAAACTAGCCTAGTGATGCCAGTTACTTGATTATCCACCATTTGATTCGAGCCGGTCTGTTGAGCTTTCTAACTACTGCTCCCAGTCAAGTCTAATTGGTATTCCCAGTGAACTATGGAACTTCAAAGCTAAATCAGGCTTTCAGATCTCAATCCTGCCTCTGCACAAAAGACATTAACCAGTTCTACAGATCAATCCGTCTAATCCTCCTTAAAAGTTCCGTTTAGCCATTGTGCGCACAGCAATCTTTGGGACAAGTCTCAGCTTTAAATAATAATCAATTATAGTGAAGCACTCAGACAGCTTTTTGTGCTTTTTATAGGAACATAGGAACAGGAGTAGGCCATTTAGCCCCTCGAGCCTGTTCTGCCATTTAATGAGATCATGGTTGATCTGTGACCTAACTCCATATACCCGCCTTAGCCCCATATCCCTTAATACCTTTGGTTAACAAAAATCTATCAATCTCAGATTTAAAGTAAACAATTGAGCTAGCATCAGCTGTTGTTTGCAGAAGAGAGTTCCAAACTTCTACCACCTTTTGCTTGTAGAAGTGTTTTTTCTAACTTCACTCTTGAAAGTCCTGGCTCTAATTTTTAGGCTATGTTCCATAGTCCTCAACTCCCCAACCTGTGGATATAGTTTCTCTCTATCTACCCCATCAGTTCCCCTTAATATCTTGAAAACTTCGATCAAAACACCCCTTTAATCTTCTAAATTCCAGGGAACCCTAGTTTGTGTAATCTCTCCTCATAATTTAACCCTTGGAGTCCAGATATCATTCTAGTAAATCTACGCTGCACTCCCTCCAAGCCAATATGTCCTTCCCAAGGTGCGGTGCCCAGAACTGAACACACTACTCCAGGTGTGGTCTAACCAGGGCATTGGATAGCTGTAGCATAACTTCTACCCCCTTGTATCATACAATCATAGAAAGGTTACAGCATAGAAGGAGACCATTCGGCCCATCAAATCTATGCCGGCTCTATGCAAGAGCAATCCAGTCCCACTCCCCCGCCCTATCCCCGTAGCCCTGCAATTTTTTTCCTTTCAAGTACTTATCCAATTCCCTTTTGAAGGCCGTGATTGAATCTGCCTCCACCACCCCCTCGGGCAGTGCATTCCAGATCATAACCACTCGCTGTGTAAAAAAGTTTTTCCTCATGTCACCTTTGGTTGTTTTGCCAATCACCTTAAATCTATGTCCTCTGGTTCTTGACCCTTCCGCCAATGGGAACAATTTCTCTCTATCTATTTTGTCTAGACCCCTCATGATTTTAAATACCTTTATCAAATTTCCTCTCAATCTTCTCTGTTCCAAGGAGAACAATCCCAGTTTCTCCAGTCTATCCACATAACGAAAGTCCCTCATCCCTGGAATCATTCTAGTAAATCTCTTCTACACCCTCTCAAAGGCCTTCACATCTTTCCTAAAGTGCGGTGCCCAGAACTGGACACAATACTATATTCTAGTCCTCTAGCTATAAAGGCCAGCATTCCATTAGCCTTTTTTATTTTCTGTACCTGTCCATGACATTTTAATGATCTATGTACATGGACGCCTAAGTCTCTTTGGATCTCCACTGTTTCGACCTTTTCACCATTTAGAAAGCACTCTGATCTATCCTTTTTAGGTGCAAAGTGAATGACCTCACACTTACATTGAAATCCATTTGCCACAGTTTTGCCCATTCACTTAATCTATTAATATCTCTCTGTAATTTTATGCTTCCATCTACACTGCTTACAATGCTGGCTATCTTTGTGTCATCGGCAAACTTGGATATGTGGCTCTCTATCCCGTCATCTGAGTCATTAATCAATACAGTGAATAGTTGAGGCTCCAACACAGAGCCCTGTGGGACACCACTAGTCATAACCTGCCAATTTGAGTACCTGCCCATTATCCCTACTTTCTGTCTCCTGCCGCTCAGCCAATTTCCTAACCAGGTCAATAATTTGCCCTCAATTCCATGAGCTTCAACTTTAGCTAACAGTCCCTTATGAGGGACTTTATTGAATGCCTTCTGGAAGTCCACATAAACAACATCCATAGACATTCCCCTGTCCACTACTTTAGTCGCCTCTTCAAAAAATACAATCAGGTTTGCCAGGCATGACCAACCCTTTACAAATCCATGCTGGCCCTCTCTCTGCTCAGTTGAGAATTTTCAAGATGTTCAGTCACTCTATCCTTATTTATAGACCCTAGTAATTTCCCGACAACAGATGTTATGCCAACTGGTCTATTATTCCTTTGTTTCCCTCCCTCACCTTTCTTAAATAGCGGAGTGACGTGCAATTTTCCAATTTAAAGGAACGGTTCCAGAATTGCGAGAACTTTGGAAGATTATAGTTAGGGCTTCTGCAATGTGCTCGCCTACTCCCTTTAAAACCCTGGGATGGAAACCATCTGGTCCTGAGGATTTGTCACTCTTTAGTGCCATTATTTTCTTCATTACTGTTAATTTGCTTAAGTTAATTATGGTGAGTCCCCGTCAAAATTAGTTTCCTTGGGGTGACCGGCATGCTATCCTCTTTACTGTAAATACTGACGCAAAGTAATTATTTAACATGTCCACCATTTCCTTATTTTCATTTACAATATCACCATTATCAGTTTTTAAGGAGCCCATATTACTCTTGACCACCTTTTTCCTAATATAATTGTAAAACATTTGTGTTGATTTTGATATCGCTTGCTGGAGTTTGCAGCCAGGGTGAAGAAATTATTTTATTGTTCTTCAGGCTGCAGTTCATGTTTTTCTCAGTCAATGTATTATATTAATGATGTGGAGATGCCGGTGATGGACTGGGGTGGACAAATGAAAGGAATCTTACAACACCAGGTTATAGTCCAACAGTTATATTAAAGATTGCAGGCAATCTAACAATATCATTACGCTCCCTTGGAAGTTCTCAGTGATCCAAACTGAGTGGAGCTTACAGACGTCCCTCACAGAGTGGGAGGGAAAATCGGAGAAGCTTGCTCCACACTCCCCCTCGCAACTAGATCAGGAATGCCATTAACAGAGTCCTAGGAACAGGTCACCTACCTTGGTTAAAGAAAAAACTTGCATTTATATAGCACCTTTCACAACCTCAGGACATTCCAAAGTGTTTTACAGCCAATGAAGTACTTTTGAAGTGCAGTCACTGTTGTAATGTAGGAAACACAGCAGCCAATTTGCGCACAGCAAGGTCCCACAACAGCAATGTGATGATGACCAGATAATCTGTTTCAGTGATGTTGGTTGAGGGATAAATATTGGCCAGGACACCAGGGAGAACTCCCCTGCTCTTCTTCGAAATAGTGCTGCGGGATTGTTTACATCCACCTGAGAGGACAGATAGGGCCTCAGTTTAACGTCTCATCTGAAAGGCGGCACCTCCGACAGTGCAGCACTCTCTCAGTACTGCACTGGGAGTGTCAGCCTGGATTATGTGCTCAAGTCCCTGGAGTGGGTCTTGAACCCACGAACTTTTGATTCAGGTGGGAGTGTTACCACTGAGCCATGGCTGACACCTGTCACTGAATGCCAAAGCCCTTTCTCTAGGGCTCCTCCGACAAGTAGATACATTTCATGGTGTGATGCTGACCCTTATATACCAGGACGGTCCCAGACCTGATCGCTGCATTAGTTGATCCCAGCTGTAGCAGTGAATGTACTGCAAGCGATCTCTGAGTCCTGGGGCAAGAAAGGGCGGCTGTGGGGAATCAGCCAGGGTTCCTGCTCCTAAATACTGTCCGGGGATCACTATTAAAAAGTGAACATGCGTGGCTGTCAGGTTTGTCCTGGCTATGATTGCCCTCCTACCCCAGTTGGCAAATAGCCTGCTGACTTCACTGTCTAGGGTCATGTGTGAAGAATGGCCACTTGTGTGACATGCCCATGGGCAGCCAGTACCCATGGAACTGTCCCTCTGCATAAATTACCACCTTATCAAAGGAAGTGGGGAGAAAAAAGCAACGTTTTTACACCCCTCTTTCCACCCTTACATTTTTTTTTAATAATACACAACATGTAAACAAAAAGTCTAAAGATAGAATACAGGGAGATGCTACCAAGAGTGAGGAGTTGAGCACTTTAGTGAAAGGTGAATCTTGTGCGTCTGGTAACTTAAAATAGTACAATCACGCCTCCACCCTGCTAACTGACAGGTACCTCTTCATTGGTCTCCATCGGGAACTCACCTTATTGAGAATTGAGTTCCTTTACTGGCAGCAAAGCAGTCGTTGCCGACACCAGGGGAAAGGTGTGCCGGGGTAGGAGTTTTGTAATGATCATTTGGTTGTAAGGTTGTCTTATGTATGTCTGAGTTTAGCTTTGCTGATCCCAGGACCATCATAACTGGTGTGTACGCCCCCTGCTGCTTGTAGGTTGCTTGAATACCTCTTCAAGAGTTGCGCTTTACTTCATTGTGACAGAATCTGTCCAAACGATTATGATAATTGACAGTTTATTCTGTCATTCCCCTGAGCAATACATGACTGGCCAGATCTTACACATATTGATCTGTTACAAGTAACTCCCAGACCACCCTCTGAAAGTCCCCAAGGACTGCCTGTTCTTTGCTTCCATAAAGCAATGACTTTTCAGACTCATTGACAATTTGATGGGAACGGCTCAGTCTGGCATGAGAACTACTACTGTCTCACTGTCTGCTAAAGCCACCTAGATCATAAAGCGAGCCTTTAGCTCAGTGGTAGCATTCCCGCCCTGGAGTCAGAAGGTGCAGCGTTCGTAATTCTGTTCTGGACAGTCCTGGTAAGTGGAGGGAGTTACTGAGTGGGGTACCTTGGGGCTTAGTGCTGGGACCACCGCTGTTTCCAATTGCCATAATGACCTGGATTCAGAAACTCAATTCAAAGTGGTCAAATTTGCAGATGATACCAAACAAGGAATCAGAAGAGGCAGCTCAGAAATTACAGGATAAAATATGTAAGTGGGCAGAACAATGGCAGATGGAATTTAATGCAGACAAATGTAAAGTACAGCATGAATGAAGAAACAATAGATGACATACATACTCCACGAATGGTGTTGAAATGGCTAAGGATGAAGCTGAAAACGACCCAGGACTCTTCGTAGACTTGACGCTAAGCTCAGATTGTGATGCCCATGCTCGTCTTACTAAACATTATGGGCCAGAAATCGCTCCAGAAATAACGGAGGAGCTCAACAGCGCTCTCCGTTTTTAGTGGCCAAATCGAGGAGCAATTTCCGGCGTTCGCACATGCGCAGTGAAACGCGGAAATCCGGAACTTGCTCCGACTGGTTCGCCGGCATTATGACAGCTTCGAATTAAAGGGCCATCGCACGCTGCAATCAGAGAAATCATTGAAAAAACGTCAACTTGCTCATCTGCCCACTGGAAAGTAACTATTTATGCCTCCAAACAGGTACGCTTAAAATTACCAGGTCTAAACTAAGTTTTAACATAATGGGGTGCCCAGAACAGCAAAACAACTAAAAATTAACTTTAAAAAATGTGGAGTCTCATATTACTCCTTATTTTAATAGTTGCTGGTCATTTAAAAAAAATAAAATTAACTTTTAAAAAATTTTCTCTTCTGTCTCTTTTTAATTTAATTCATTTTTTTCTTTGGCTTTTTATTTTAAAAAATTTAAATGTTTATTTACAATGACATCCAGAACGCTAACTTTAAATGAATGAAGTCTGCTTGCCTGCTTGAGCAATGCAGCCTGAATCTATGGACGGGGCTTCTCTTCCTGACAGATTTTGTGGGCGTCTCTTCTCCTCTCTCAGACATTTCCAGCCGCGCGGTGACTCACGCTGCTCAGAGGCTGGGTTGATAGCGCACATTTTGTTTAAAGTTCAAATTCAAGCAATTCGACGCCACAGAGCCCGCAGTGAGTGTTCTCGTTAATTAAATTCGCAGGAGCTGCGGTGAGCGTTCCCACATGCTTGGAGCGATTTCTGGCCAATGTCTGGAGCAGTGCAATTGACAGCTATTACTGGCTTCAGATTTGTTTATGGGTTGAATTTATATGACTTCAATTCCATTCGTTACAATTCATTTGCAGTTATAATTACACTGAGTTTAAAAACAAGACACAATGCCAATACTGAACACAACAATGTGTACTTGTAATGGCTCTCACCAAGCCAGTAATAGTCTAACAATCGCTGCCATAGCAACCCCCTCTGCTTCTAATATGCCATCGACTGAAATTGAGATCTGTAAATTTCCAATGCTGAACAGCACCAAGTCAATTAGATAATGAGTAAGTCTGCATCAGTGAAGTGAACGCCAATCATAGTGTTGTAAGATTCGTGATGTGCTTACTCTAAACATCGTACTTAGATTAATTGTGTTGCCTGTGTATATTCATTCTTGCTTAATTAATTCCGAGCAGGGTTAAAGTTTCTGATTATCTGAAAACCATTGTGAAATCGCAAGTTCACTAATTATAAATCAGGAGGCTTTCACGTGGGTCTTACTTTTGCAGATTTTGTGCCAAACGTTCACGAGTGTTTGGCACAAAATCTGCAAAAGTAAGACCCACGTGAAAGCCTCCTGATTTATAATTAGTGAACTTGCGATTTCACAATGGTTTTCAGATAATCAAAAACTTGCATTTATATAGCCCCTTTAGCGTAGTAAAAACGTCTCAAGGCGCTTCACAGGAACATTATCACGCAAAATTTGACACCGAGCCACATTAGGAGATATTAGGACAGGTGACCAAAAGCTTGGTCAACGAGGGAGGTTTTAAGGGAGCGTCTTAAAGGAGGGGAGAGAGGTAGAGAGGTGGAGAGGTTTAGGGAGGGAATTCCAGAGCTTAGGGCCTAGGCAGTTGAAGGCATGGCAGCCAAAGGTGGGGTGAAGGAATTCGGAGATGCACAAAGAGGCAAGAATTGGAGGAGCACGGAGATCTTGGAGGGCTGTAGGGCTGGAAGAGGTTACATAGATAGAGAGGGGGTGAGACCATGGAGGGATTTGAAAACAAGGATGAGAATTTTAATTGTTCTGCACCTGAGAGATGCAGCAGGAAAAGACAATGACTGAAAACTAAAAGAGCAGCTAATTGTTGGCTGGCTGAAGTTGTTGCTAATGAACACTTGCTGCCTGAATGTTGTCATTAGGGAGCAAGTATTTTCAGATATCATTGTCGCTACTCTGAAACAAAAATCTTCTTGAGGTGGCCAAACAGGACAGATTATGAAGACCAACAGGAGGTGATTCATATCTGACGTGACAACTCGTGAGTAATAGAGCTACAAGTGAGTTATAACTGGTGCCACGAGTGGAATACAAATAATATTGCTTGGGTTTTCGTAATGTATTTTGTCTTAAACTAAATGTTAATTGAAGAATTAAGTGACATTAATTAGATAAAAAGGCAAAAGAGAGTGAGTTTAATGATGCGCTGGATCACTTTATGGTCTTGTTTCAATGGAGCTGGGGGCAGTGTGAATGCGA
The DNA here is from genome assembly GCF_035084215.1 of Heptranchias perlo. NCBI lineage: Eukaryota > Metazoa > Chordata > Chondrichthyes > Hexanchiformes > Hexanchidae > Heptranchias > Heptranchias perlo. The sequence continues at coordinate 8,510,383 of NC_090370.1, forward strand.
ATTGGTCTGTTTTGGGTATGGATTTAGAATGGTGATATTTTCAATGTTCAACATACAAGACATTGGTTAGGCCACAGTTGGAGAATTGTGCGCTGTTCTGGGCACCCCATTATAGGAAGTATATTAGAGCTTGGTAAGGGTACAGCAAAGATTTACTAGAGTGGTACTAGAAATAAGACCTATTATGAAGAAAGACATGAAAAATTGGAGCTTTTTCACAGAAACAGGGAAGGCGAAAACAGGGATTGAACACAGATTTTCCAAATTATAAGAAGCTTGTGAGTGTAAATAGTGAATGATTGTTTCCACTGGATGTGAATCGGTAACAAATGGTTACAGACTCAGGGTTATCACTAGAAGGATGAAGAGGAAAGTCAGAAGAATTTTCTTCACCCAGAGGCTATTGCAACATGACATGCTTTACTACAAGTGGCTATTGAGACAGATATAATTTAAAAGGTAAATATTTGAAAAGGAAGAATGTAAAAGGATATGGGGAAAGGACGAGGAAATGGGATTGGAGTAGATAGCCCAGTTGAAGAGCTAGCATCAGCACAGTGGGCTGAATGGCCCCCTTCTGTGCTGTAATTTCTGATTCTATCACTCTTTAAAACAGTTTTTCAGAGGAAAAGTAGTTGCAGTAATTGGAATACAATATGATGGCAACTCCATTAAATGTGAAAAACATTATTGAAATTATATCAGATAAGGTAGAAGACAAGTTCACAGACTGCATCAAACCTTAAAACTTTGCAACTTGATACTTATTGCCCACCTAATCGTCATCAAATAAAAGAAAGAATCGACCTTTTTCTGCAATAAACTCTAATCATCCGAATCATGGAGTTTGGGTGGGGGGTGATTGGGGGGGAGGGGTGCTGTCTGTGAAGGACAAGAGGTCAGGGTTGAACAGTGGAGATGTGATGATTGATGAGTACCCTAGAGTTTTGCTTGATTGTACAGAACCTCCCCTCAGAACACTCAATAAATGGGATAGAGTCCAAGACAGATAGAGTAGTCTGTAGAATGGGTGGGCTTGATGAGTTGAATGGCTTTTCCTCACTTCACATTTTCTAATAAAGTCTCTGCCCTGCCAAGGACCCTGTGTGAAATGAGCTTTGCCAGTCTCAACCTTGTTCCTAGTGGACACACATTCACATAAAAAAACTGCCCGTAATTCAGTATTAAACTGGCAGTGTCTCTCGGGTTTACACTGCTGCGGTAGGGGCAGTCATCTAGGGTTGGGGTTTAGGGCATATTATCAGGGCCAGAGCAAAGGGAGCTTCGCTCTGCGCCTCTGCTGTACTTGACCTGGCAATGCTTGATGTCAAATGTGTGAAACATATTGCATTCCCCAGCACTGCCAGAATACAGCCAAGAAAAAATCTCTTGTCGCAAAGAAGATGCCAATGAAATAACCGTGTTCAAAAAAAATTATAGCTGTCCTGAATCAAATTTCAGCCATCAAGGCAAAGTTGTTCATCGGCTTTGTACAAGTCATTCCCTGCTGGGTTGCAACTTGTAATAAATCAACTCAATCTCATTCATTATTGACTAAGTAAGAAATATATATTGAGTCATGTCAAGTTTCTTAATTCCCATGTCCCTTCAATGAAGAACAAACGGTGGCTGGCAGCATGGTACAAGCTTGTAATGTGCTCCAGGGCTCCGTTGACGTTACAAACTGCGAGAGCCCACCACAAGTAGCTTCCCATTTTACCAACCACTCAAATGCATACTCACTTGCAGATGCTGCTTCATTTTTTTTTCCTGATCCCCCATGGCATTGCTCACTGGTAGTCTACGGTCTGGTTGTCCGCCATTAATTTCCGCAGGGGTTGTCCCGGTCATCTGCCGTAACTTGGGTGGAAGACCGACGGAAGCCCCAGAGACACAGTGGGAGTTCGGGAAAGCCCCAGTGGAAATTCTAGTTTAGTTGCTAAGACGGAGCTGGGTTTGACCTGACCTGTCCCTTTTTTTTATTTGGAGAATTGAATCCATACGTTTTGTGAAGTCACTGTGCAGCTTTGCCACATGGTTCTCAGATGAGAAGACCGCCCTGGCTGTTACGGGCTGTCCTTCTCGAGAATAGAAAGGCAAGAGGGTCAAATTGGTTTCAATGTCCATGAGGCGCAGTACCCAGGTGTCAGCATGTAGCCCTTAATGGGAGCCATGACAGGTCAATGCAGCCAGCAATTACAGGATCATTTGGCCTCGTTCATGCTCCAGGCGCAGAACGTTGCATGCTGTAAGGGCACGTCGGAATATTGGGTGCAGAGGGTAACGTGCCCATCGTGCATCCCGCCCGATTGTCCACCACTTAAATTAATGGACGGAAAATCAGGTTGCATGAAGGGTGTGCTCGATATTCCGATATATGCTCCCGATGTGCAGTGCTCTGGGGATATGATTGTAATTGGCAAACTTGCTATACAGTGCATTCTTACAAGGTGTGGCTGATTCTTCTTACCTTGCCAAACCTGGTAAGGTCATTAAACTTCTTCCTGCACTGAATAGCAGTGCGATTAAGAAATTTCTGACTTGTGCTGTTGCAAAACAGGCAAGCACCTAATAGCAGGGGTTTCCAACACCATAATTTGCCCACATTGCCACAGAAATTAAGGAAGAGTCAGCGTTAGTGCCGTCAGGTGGGCAGAAGTCCCGCCCTGCCACCCTTTGGGCAGGGATCACACTCCTGCAGAAAATCTGTGCTTGAGTGTCAGCAGGCACACTCTCCCGCAGGGCTCACAGGGGAGTTGTTGCTGTTTTCATATCTGTGAAGAGTATGAATTCACGGGCTAATTAACAGTCTGACAGGCCGCGACATAAACACTCCTTCCATGGCCATATTTATAGCAGCAGATAGGGTGGTTAGTCCCATTTGGTGGGAGGGTTAATGGGCTCCCAGAACCCGTACTATGAGGAGGGACCACCCACCCACCAGGCATGGGTATCCTGCTGGACATCACCCCAGAATTGCAGGGCCAGCCTCCACTCACCAGGGCTGTCTTGGAGCAGGGTTTGAACCCTGCATCTTCTGATTCAGAGCCAGGAACACTACCACTAAGCCAAAGGCTGGCTTCACAGAGCAGTGATCCAAGGATCTTGAGACCAATTCTGCAACTTCACCGGCTTCCCTGACTGAGATTGATAACTCAGCACAGACGGGATTTAACCTGGAACCTTCTGGTCTATTCAGCTTAGAACCACACCATGGGATCCATTCACCAACTAAAGCCAACAGGGGTGCCTGGTGCTATTTTATTCCATTTTCAGTGGGGTCTTTTCCTTTGTGGACAGTAATGGATGACAAACTTCTGCGACTCGATCATGTGGCTTGAAGTAAAGTGTGCTAAGCCCCGATTTTCATCGCTTCACCACTGGCGGCCTAGACTCTAAGCTCTGGAATTTCCTCCCTAAACCTCTCCACCTCTCTAAGACGCTCCTTAAAACCTACCCCTTTGTCCAAGCTTTTTGGTCACCTGGCCTAATATCTCCTCATGTGGCTCGGTGTCAAATTTTGTTTGGTGAAGTCTTGGGACGTTTTACTACGTTAAAGGCGCTATATAAATGCAGGTTGTTGTTGTTGTTACACGAATTGAAGTGATATTAATAGTAATTCAGCAATTCAAGCTGCGCAATACAAATTCCAGCCATTTCACAAAATACTCTGGGGGAGAAATTCCTGGGGGTTCTCCTGATCTCCTGCCGTTACTTCATTGGAAGCGAGGCAGAAACCCAGGAGAAACGCCGTCTCATTCGCTTAACGTCATTTCTCCAGGGGTTTCGCCACACCTTCACCAACGTTTCGACAGGAGATCGCGTGGAAATTCCAGGCTTCAGTGATAGTGATTTGCTTCCACTGACAGCACGTTTGGAATCAGGCAGCAGATTTCACTGGTCAGAATGAATTTGGGCTGGAAATTCGACTTTGAGCTAAGCAAAGACTTTTTTTCATTGGGAGGTGCCTTTTTTGCAAGATTTCAATTCAAATCAACAGATGGTGATGTCAACATGGTTCATGTTGGTAGTACTCTCACCTGCTGAGCTGGAAGGTCATGGATTCAAGTCCCACTCGAGAGACTTGAACACATAATCTAGTTTGATATTTAAGTGCAGTACTGAGGGAGTGCTGCACTGCCAGAGGTGCTGCTTGTTTGCCTGTTCAGGTGGGTGTAAAAGATCCCAATGGTACTTTCACAAGAAGAGCTGATCCCAAAATTTGAAAAATAACTCTTCAGTTACTTTCTCTGCCAACTATCTATACAGTTTCTTCCTGAATTTGCTAATACTGTCCCCTTCTACTGCCTCTCCAGGCAGTCTTAGTTCAAGTGTTGGCACGACCGCCTCTGTCAGAAGGTTGCGGTTTCAAGCCCCACTCCAGAGACTTGAGCACATAATTCAGGCTGACACTTCGGATGAGACGTTAAAACGAGGCCCCGTCTGCCCTCTCAGGTGGACGTAAAAGACCCCACGACATTATTCAACGAAGAACAGGGGAGTTCTCCCCGGTGTCCTGGCCAATATTCATCCCTCAACCAACATCATTAAAACAGATTATCTGGTCATTATCACATTGCTGCTTGTGGCATCTTGCTGTGCACAAATTGGCTGCTGTGTTCACCTGCATTGCAACAGTGACTACACTTCAAAAATAATTCATTGGCTATGAAGCACTTTGGGATGTGAAAGGCACTATATAAATGCAAGTTTGTTATTTCTTATAATTTGAATTCAGAGGAGTGGACTGTTATACAATAGTTTCAGTTTAGAATTGAAATCCTTCTTTAATACTCAAAATATTAACAGCTGTAATGAGCTTCCATCAGCAGTTTGAGAGTGTCTAGTCGAGAATAGTTTCCTGATTAAATACTAAGCTTTCAGTGCAAATAACACTGCTTAATGCTTACAGAGTGAGAGTGTGATCAGATTGGCAGCATTTCATTTTGACCGAAGACAGGTAATAAAATTACTATGCCATTTACATTGAAGTAATAGGAGTCAGGTTTGTGATAAGGTTCTGATAATTGATTCGGCAAGATCTATATCGCAAAAGGGATTAAACAGCTCATAAACTAATGAGGGAAACATCACTCCGGATGGTCCATATTCAGGACTACTGCCTTACAGAGGCTGAATTCTGTTTTGATTGTAGGGATTCCAGGATTCTTAAAGGTGATTTGGGATTGCATTGTGCAACTCCATCCGGTTTTTCTTGAAAACTGAAAATACATTTGGCCTTGCCTGTATTAAATTATTTTTTTTAATTCAAGGAATTTGATGTTGGCAACGAGGAATTAAACAGTTTTCCACTTTGTACAGTGTCAGCATCGAGCACTCCCAGGTCAGGTATTGCAGATGTCTCTACTCTGACCTCGTGCCTTAAGTCCAACCTCAGAGAAATGTTTCTTAATGCACCAATGTGACGTCTCCAGTTCCATCACCAGCCCTCCTTGGGCTATGCTTGTGGCTCAGTTCTGCTAAACAGATTGAAATAGTTGGCAGAGAGTAAAGGTGATCGTAAAATCCAAGCTTATGTGTCTGTTGGCTTTGAGAAAAGATTGGATAGGCTGGGGTTGTTTTCTTTGGAACAAAGGAGGCTGAGGGGAGATTTAATTGAGGTATATAAAATTATGATGGGACTAGATAGAGTCGATAGGGAGGACCTATTTCCCTTAGCAGAGGGGTAGAAGGATTAGAGGGGAGCTGAGGAGAATTTTTTTCTCCTAGAGGGCGGTGGGGGTCTGGATCTCACTGCCTGAAAGGGTGGTAGAGGCAGAAACCCTCAACTCATTTTAAAAAGTATTTGGATGTGCACTTGAAGTGCCGTAACCCACAGGGCTACGGACCAAGTGCTGGAAAGTGGGATTAAAGTGGATAGCTCTTTTTTGGCCGGCATGGATATGATGGGCCGAACGGCCTCCTTCTGTGCCGTAACTTTCGATGACTCTATGATTCTCACACTGCACTTAGTGCCACAGTATTCTCGAAGGGTATTTTGTATGAGGATGTATGGAGAAAACCAATAGGCCTTTGGAACAAAACTCCTAAAGAGGCAAAAAGATAGGTGGAAGGTTGAGGGGGTGGGAGGAGTCACAATAAATAATCTCTGAAAGGGATAAGAAAGCTGACCTTTCTTCATTGTAATGTCCCTCCAGCTATTCTGCAAGGTTGCTGACATATATCCAAAGAAATAAATAACATCTTCTCAAAAAGCATAAAGGTTCATCCTTTAGGGACCAACTTGGCCTTTCAAGCTCACATCTGTTAAATCGCTAGCTGTTGACCTATTAAAAGGCATCACCTCCGCAATGCATTGGATTCCTTGACCTATGGCCAAGGTATCATCAGTTACCAAATCCCATTAGAAGATTATCTTGCACACATCAACGAAATGACAGAAAGCAGCTCATGCCCCTCCAGAGACCAGAGTCCCGAACCAGCTGAATAGATAATAAAGATTTCTTTTTTGTTGCCCACACGTTACCTGCTAAGAATAACAAGCAGGATTAGCAGTTCTATCCTCTAGTTTAGAGGGTACAAGATTTGAAGCAATAGAGTGGACATTTCCATTGCTGGCTGATTTCAGCAGGACCTTAAACAGTCCTCAGCTACCAAATTGACAGAAAATGGAATCTACATCTGAGTGGTGGATTTGGAAAGGACAACCCAACAGCGACCGAGGTGCAGAAATTCCAGGATTCTCACTTGTAAATTAGCCTTAGGTAGGGCCAGGCAAGACTACTCTGGAAATAAAGCATCCCTTTCAATCTGAATCCATTAATAGGACAATAGACACAAGTCCCGATTTTTCTATGGCTGGCAAAAACAGGGTCGTGTTGGCCCATAATGCAGGCTGGACAGAGAGTGAGCCATGCCAAATCTCCAGACAGGAGTCCCTCCTCCTAATTTGAATAGGCTGCTGATACATGAAAAGTTGGTCCAGAGAGTTTGGCCTGCAACACACTTGGCTGAGGCTGTTTCCCCTGGCTGGCGAATCTAGAACTAGGGGTCATAGTCCCAGGATAAGGGGTCGGCCATTTAGGACCGAGATGCGGAGGAATTTCTTCACTCAGAGGGTTGTGAATCTTTGGAATTCTCTACCCCAGAGGGCTGTGGATGCTCAGTCGTTGAGTACATTCAAGACTGAGATTGATAAATTTTTGGACGCAAAGGGAATCAAGGGATATGGGAATCAGGTGGGAAAGTGGAGTTAAGGTCGAAGATCAGCCATGATCTTATTGAATGGCGGAGCAGGCTCGAGGGGCCGTATGACCTACTCCTGCTCCTATTTCTTATGTTCTTATAAGGAAATCTGGCGAGGGAGCAGCTCTTCAGAAAAAATGGCCTACTTGTCCGCAGTGGGACAGGGAGACGTGGGCAGCGCTGTTACTTCTGATGTTGAAGAGGTGGGAGGTCCTGCTGTAGGAGGTGCATCAAAGGAGAGTTGCGCTATTTGGGGGCTGACAGCCACCTTCCAGTAAAAGTATAGGTGGAAGCTATGGAGGGAAGTCACCAACCAACTCAACGCAGTCACCCAGCTCCCTTGTAGTTGGCTGCAAATGAGAGAGATGTTTCTTGGTATCAGGAGGAAGGTGAAAAGTAACTGCACTGCTCCGTTTGACGATCCAGATTCTTTCCCCTCAGTCTGGTTCAGTAAAAACTGAAGTCGAATACATTTTAAAGTTCATCACAACTTTAATAGCAGGGTTCTTAGTCTGCAGCATTGATTTGGACTCCTGATAGAGTCCCTCTATGCTGGCAGAGCAAGAACAAGAAACATACAGAAATCCATACGTTTTTATACAAATCAATAGGGTTGGAACATACTTAACGAGGGTCAACACCAATCATAAGCCGGGCATAGGTTGCCATGCGGGGTTACATTATTTCCGGCCAATCATAGATCGTCCATGTGCTGATCATGTTGCTGTTAGACATCAAAGGGGATACTTCCTCACCTTCTAACTTGGAATGTTCTTCCCTGTTCCTTCTGTTCCTTATCTCCCAACCTGGAATGTCTTTCAACTTTGGCTAAGCTCGTTACCTATATTGATCTGCCATAAACATGGAGACATTCAGACCAGTCCTTGAATCACATCAAAGACTCTACATTGCTAAGACAATGCAAACCTGCTGACTACGCAAACATATGGCCCAGCAGGAGGCCAGGCCACCTGTACCAATCTCAGTTACTAACTAATTAACCCTTTCTAACCATTTTGCATTCTGCTTCTTTGCCACGTAGGCATTTTAATATTTTACCGAAAACTGACCACGTAGGGATTCTCATTCCCCCCTTTTATCATTTCATGATTACCAATTATTACGGTGCTCACTGGTTCTGCAGGTTCTGCAGCGCAGCAACATTTAAGTAAGCAATAAACTATAAGAATTATAACAATGAATATGACTAGCCCTTGAACTAGAGAAGTCCCAATAGAACACAGACATGTTTCATCAATACGCCTTTGTATCTTATCTGTTCTCAGGAACAGACTCCTTCTAAACATCTCTCAAGTAAGCTGCGAATGTCCTTGGTCAGCTAAACCTATTCATGTTAATTTGAAAAGGCTAACATAGTCAAATATCCTATGGTGCTTTATATTTTGTTTCCAGCCTAACTAGACTGAATGGTACCTTTCAGACCATTTTACACCTGTGAATTGGTGCCCTCCCCATTATATCCCTTAATCCAAATTCTCCCTACAATATCCCATTAGATGCTGTACCTCATCTTAACCAGGTTCCCTTCGTGTTGGCCACCAGTCCGGGTGGAAGAGAGGCAGAGCATCTGATAATCCTATCAAACTATAATTGTCTTCCCTTTTACATGCACCTTACCCCAGCGGGTGCTACTCCCGGTACCATTAAGATGTGTTCTTAGTTGAAACCACAGAGACAATGGGGACATTCTCACCCAGGCTCTGTTTTACTATCTTTGCCAAACCCTTCATCCTCTGCTTACATTTATTACATGCAATGAAAATCAAGAAGCACATTACAACAAACTGCACTACGACTAATATATATGAAATTAATCTAATCCAAGGATGGATCTGTATATTCAGTCCCAAATTCCAGAGGTCATTTCACCAGGTGGTGACTTTAATTTGGTCAATGTCATGCTTAATGTTGTTATTGTCCTGTTGTAGGTTATAATAAACCTTCTGGGAGAGGCGTATCTCCATTCGCAATGCTTCCAAGTATTTAGGCAACAGGGGTGTCAGATACCCAAATGTGTCCTGATATGCTTTTAAGTCCTTTCTGACATTCTCAGAAACTTGTAAGGTGGTGAGGTTATGCTGGTGTATCTCTACCAGTTCCTCGGGTCCAATCCGAACCAGGACTTCAGAAATGGAGTAGAATTCTGGACTTAAAATATCACAAGTTAGATTGGCATATTTAAACGTTTTCAAATTAGTTGTAACACAATATTCGCCCTCTCCGGCATATACCACTTAAGTGGGTTTTAGATCCGCCTCTAGGGCCTCCATGGTACAGTTAATATCCGGATTGGTACCGGTATTATTAAACCCACACTGTGCTTCTAGGCTGTGTCCAACACTATGTGGACACACAGTGACAGCATGTCTAGTAACACATCCCTTTAATTTTGTTCCAGCCAATCAGCTTAAATCTACGTCCTCTAGTTCTTGAACCCTCTGCTAGGGGAAACAGGTACTTCCTGTCTACTTTATCTGAGCCCCTCATAATCTTGTAATTTTGTATCCATCGTGCGGATATCTTCTAAATATTGTTTCTTCCAATTTTATTGTTAACTGATGGGAACCTAACCCTGAATTTTGGAAATCCAAATTACTGTGTCCCTCTTTACTTTAATTTCAGTCCTTTTGATTGATACCAGTGTTTCCTGACTGTTTCATTAATTAGTTGGTTTCTCTATGGACCATGTGTCAGTGCCTTGTTTAAAAGGATTTCTCACTCGCCTGGACCACATTAACCATTTTCCTGTTGTGCTGTTGTCAAGTAACTGAGCCTGTCTGAGACTCATTCTTCAATGTATCTTCTTCATGTATCTCCGCATACTAGCAGCATCTCATAGGAATGAGCTTAGTGTTCTTGGATATTAACTTTCTGCTGGCCAGTCTCTTCTTCCTCATGGTATTTCCGAACATTTTCCATGGCACACATCATATGTCCTGTAGGATTCAGTCCTGTAAAAGCAACTGGTTTGTTTAAAGAGTGGTTGCAATAGCTCACCAGGCCATAGGCCTTTGTAATCATGTTCTTCATCCTGATCTCCGTTTCAGATGATGGCAACATACATTTGTATCTTTTATGTCCACTGTAGCCACTCTTAGGTTTTCAGGTTATCTTATCAAAAAGATCAGGGGTGTCTAGAGTGCTTTTCTCCCCCTGCATGGTCCCGATGTCAGGGTAGTGGCCAGGCTATTGAGTGTAGTTTTCTCATTATTCATTATAGGCAAGGACACAAATATCTCCACGAGAAAGCTATCAATTTACTATTCTCAACTACACTTTCCTGACTTCCACTAGATTGTATATTTATGCCAGATTGATTTTTTTTATCATGCCCAATTCAATGACTTTAGAGAAATTCCCATATCTCCCCACCTCGAGCACTCTGTCTCGGAAGACAACAAATAGGTATCAGCCGTGGCTCAGTTGGTAGCACTCTTGCCTTTGAGTCAGAAGGTGGTGGACTCAAGCCCTGCTCCAGTGACTTGAGCAGATGTCTGGAGAGCCCCATAAAATAGTGCAGGCATCCTCCCCTTTAGGCTAGTGGCTCTGTCCCTGGTGATTTGGGCTGGGGTCAGCACTAGGCCAGACTGGTGGGTAGAAGTCCAAGCTCCCTCCCACACTTCTGGTGGTGTAGCAGCCTGACAGGAAATTTGAGGCTTGTGGCTTCAGAGGAGGGAAAACTTGGGGACTGGCAAAGGTCCAACAACTTGCTTTTATATGTCACCTTTAACATAGTTAAAAGTCCCAAGGTGCTTCACAGGAATGTAATCAAACATAATTTGACACCAAGCCACATAAAGAGACAAAAGGTTTTCAGGAGTGTCTTAAAGGAGGAGAGAGAGGTTTAGGGAGGGAATTCCAGAGCTTCGGGCCGAGGCAACTGAAGGCACGGCTGCCAATGGTGGAGCGATGAAAATCGGGGATGCGCAAGAGGCCAGAGGGAAACATCCACATCTCAGCCCTTCAAAGCCACTCCAATAGCAAAAAAAAATTGAAGACATTTTTCATATTTTACTGTGAACTCTTTATGGCCTCCCCTCCCTCTCTCAACTGAAGGGGTGACAAATACAGTAAATAAAACTTAATCCGTCATTAATACAGAGCAGTAAAACTAATTCTTTAATGAAATGCACTGCTGTCCGATGGGCAGTATCGTGAGCGTGTCTCTCTCGTTCCAAATCATCGTTTCTCCGAGTATTCTCTTCGCTTTTAGTGAATGAACAGGAAGGAGAGGCTGATTTTTTTTCCCCCACCCAGTGTTATTTCACGCCACTGGGCAAATGCGGCAGTTGCTCTCCATTCCGAGTCCTAATTGGTGTGATCAATGCTCCAGCTGGCCTCCCCTACAGCTTAAAATAAAACGGACCTTTCAGCTGCCACTGCTTCTCTGAGTGGCGATTGGCACCGGTTGAATTCTTGGGGCCCTGGGCACCTATAACATTTGGAGCCCCCTCTGCAACCACCACCCCCCACAACTTACAAACTGCCCCCTCCCCTCCCCGATCCATTAAAACACAAATGTGAACTTGCAGTGACGAGTGGCAGGTATTTATATTGTAAGGAATCTGCCGACTCTGCCTCATCCCCTTCTGACAGTATTTTCAAATGCTGCAATATTTTAATCCAGCGGTTGTCTCCAGTTTACTGAGTGCCCCATTTTGTGGTTGAAGGAGGGAGATACTGACAGGGCTTCTTGAGAAGGAAAACAAGGATGTCTTTTGTCATTGAAGGAGAACTTTACTTTGGGAAAGTATTTGGCATTGAAAGTACTCCCTCCGTTTAGTTTATTAATAAAAAATAAAATTAAATGAAATGGTTCCTTTATTCTCCTGTTATTTGGGCAGACAGTTCAGTGCTGGGCACTAAATGTAATGGATCCAAGGGGCACTGATCAGGAGGCTGCCTTTAATGTTAAAAAATAAATTTGGGCAGCCCTGCCCCCTTTCTCATGCCCTCTGTACCCACCTGCCCTGTGCCCACACTCCCATTTCCTACACTGCACGATTGCCTGGTGCACAATGGGCAGCCGGCAGCCCTTCACTGGCATCCGGCGCCCAAGATGAGATGCAATGTGAGGACCACAAAATCATCTGGGGAGGCTGGCTCATCGGTGCAGCAAATGGGCGGGCTATCAGCCGCTGGCTATTGCTTGCTGGCAGCAGCTAGAGCTCTGATCGTACTCGATTTCTCAGATGCGGTGGAGGATCTGCCGGGTGTCGCTGTAATGAGTGTTTCTGTGTCGAGCAGCGCAGCACTGCTTCGCTTCCCTGACAAGGTGGCTCTCCAGCAGATCAGCTGGCCAGTGATGCAAAGTATGGTTCCTCGTGATAAGCGAGTGAACAAAGAAACGTGCAGCAAAACACACGCCCACAGGCAGACAGAACAATCGCACACACAGGCAGACAGAACAATCGCACACACAGGCAGACAGAACAATCGCACACGCCCGCAGGCAGACAGAACAATCGCACACGCCCGCAGGCAGACAGAACAATCGCACACGCCCACAGGCAGACAGAACAATCGCACACGCCCGCAGGCAGACAGAACAATCGCACACACAGGCAGACAGAACAATCGCACACGCCCGCAGGCAGACAGAACAATCGCACACGCCCACAGGCAGACAGAACAATCGCACACGCCCGCAGGCAGACAGAACAATCGCACACACAGGCAGACAGAACAATCGCACACGCCCACAGGCAGACAGAACAATCGCACACGCCCGCAGGCAGACAGAACAATCGCACACGCCCGCAGGCAGACAGAACAATCGCACACACAGGCAGACAGAACAATCGCACACGCCCGCAGGCAGACAGAACAATCGCACACGCCCACAGGCAGACAGAACAATCGCACACGCCCACAGGCAGACAGAACAATCGCACACACAGGCAGACAGAACAATCGCACACGCCCGCAGGCAGACAGAACAATCGCACACGCCCACAGGCAGACAGAACAATCGCACACGCCCGCAGGCAGACAGAACAATCGCACACACAGGCAGACAGAACAATCGCACACGCCCGCAGGCAGACAGAACAATCGCACACACAGGCAGACAGAACAATCGCACACGCCCACAGGCAGACAGAACAATCGCACACACAGGCAGACAGAACAATCGCACACACAGGCAGACAGAACAATCGCACACACAGGCAGACAGAACAATCGCACACGCCCGCAGGCAGACAGAACAATCGCACACACAGGCAGACAGAACAATCGCACACGCCCGCAGGCAGACAGAACAATCGCACACGCCCACAGGCAGACAGAACAATCGCACACGCCCACAGGCAGACAGAACAATCGCACACACAGGCAGACAGAACAATCGCACACGCCCGCAGGCAGACAGAACAATCGCACACGCCCACAGGCAGACAGAACAATCGCACACGCCCGCAGGCAGACAGAACAATCGCACACACAGGCAGACAGAACAATCGCACACGCCCGCAGGCAGACAGAACAATCGCACACACAGGCAGACAGAACAATCGCACACGCCCACAGGCAGACAGAACAATCGCACACACAGGCAGACAGAACAATCGCACACACAGGCAGACAGAACAATCGCACACGCCCGCAGGCAGACAGAACAATCGCACACACAGGCAGACAGAACAATCGCACACGCCCGCAGGCAGACAGAACAATCGCACACACAGGCAGACAGAACAATCGCACACGCCCGCAGGCAGACAGAACAATCGCACACGCCCGCAGGCAGACAGAACAATCGCACACGCCCGCAGGCAGACAGAACAATCGCACACACAGGCAGACAGAACAATCGCACACGCCCGCAGGCAGACAGAACAATCGCACACACAGGCAGACAGAACAATCGCACACACAGGCAGACAGAACAATCGCACACGCCCGCAGGCAGACAGAACAATCGCACACACAGGCAGACAGAACAATCGCACACGCCCGCAGGCAGACAGAACAATCGCACACGCCCGCAGGCAGACAGAACAATCGCACACGCCCGCAGGCAGACAGAACAATCGCACACACAGGCAGACAGAACAATCGCACACGCCCGCAGGCAGACAGAACAATCGCACACACAGGCAGACAGAACAATCGCACACGCCCGCAGGCAGACAGAACAATCGCACACACAGGCAGACAGAACAATCGCACACACAGGCAGACAGAACAATCGCACACGCCCGCAGGCAGACAGAACAATCGCACACGCCCGCAGGCAGACAGAACAATCGCACACGCCCGCAGGCAGACAGAACAATCGCACACACAGGCAGACAGAACAATCGCACACGCCCGCAGGCAGACAGAACAATCGCACACACAGGCAGACAGAACAATCGCACACACAGGCAGACAGAACAATCGCACACGCCCGCAGGCAGACAGAACAATCGCACACACAGGCAGACAGAACAATCGCACACACAGGCAGACAGAACAATCGCACACACAGGCAGACAGAACAATCGCACACACAGGCAGACAGAACAATCGCACACGCCCGCAGGCAGACAGAACAATCGCACACACAGGCAGACAGAACAATCGCACACACAGGCAGACAGAACAATCGCACACGCCCGCAGGCAGACAGAACAATCGCACACACAGGCAGACAGAACAATCGCACACACAGGCAGACAAAACAATCGCACACACAGGCAGACAAAACAATCGCACACGCCCACAGGCAGACAGAACAATCGCACATGCCCACAGGCAGACAGAACAATCGCACACACAGGCAGACAGAACAATCGCACACACAGGCAGACAAAACAATCGCACACACAGGCAGACAAAACAATCGCACACGCTCACAGGCAGACAGAACAATCGCACACGCCCACAGGCAGACAGAACAATCGCACACGCCTGCAGGCAGACAGAACAATCGCACACGCCCACAGGCAGACAGAACAATCGCACACGCCTGCAGGCAGACAGAACAATCGCACACGCCCACAGGCAGACAGAACAATCGCACACACAGGCAGACAGAACAATCGCACACGCCCGCAGGCAGACAGAACAATCGCACACGCCTGCAGGCAGACAGAACAATCGCACACACAGGCAGACAGAACAATCGCACACGCCCACAGGCAGACAGAACAATCGCACACACAGGCAGACAGAACAATCGCACACACAGGCAGACAGAACAATCGCACACGCCCACAGGCAGACAGAACAATCGCACACACAGGCAGACAGAACAATCGCACACGCCCGCAGGCAGACAGAACAATCGCACACGCCCGCAGGCAGACAGAACAATCGCACACACAGGCAGACAGAACAATCGCACACACAGGCAGACAGAACAATCGCACACACAGGCAGACAGAACAATCGCACACACAGGCAGACAGAACAATCGCACACACAGGCAGACAAAACAATCGCACACACAGGCAGACAAAACAATCGCACACGCCCACAGGCAGACAGAACAATCGCACACGCCCGCAGGCAGACAGAACAATCGCACACGCCCGCAGGCAGACAGAACAATCGCACACGCCCGCAGGCAGACAGAACAATCGCACACGCCCACAGGCAGACAGAACAATCGCACACACAGGCAGACAGAACAATCGCACACGCCCACAGGCAGACAGAACAATCGCACACGCCCGCAGGCAGACAGAACAATCGCACACGCCCGCAGGCAGACAGAACAATCGCACACGCCCACAGGCAGACAGAACAATCGCACACACAGGCAGATAGAACAATCGCACACACAGGCAGACAGAACAATCGCACACACAGGCAGACAGAACAATCGCACACGCCCGCAGGCAGACAGAACAATCGCACACGCCCGCAGGCAGACAGAACAATCGCACACACAGGCAGACAGAACAATCGCACACACAGGCAGACAGAACAATCGCACACACAGGCAGACAGAACAATCGCACACGCCCGCAGGCAGACAGAACAATCGCATACGCCCACAGGCAGACAGAACAATCGCACACGCCCGCAGGCAGACAGAACAATCGCACACACAGGCAGACAGACAATCGCACACGCCCGCAGGCAGACAGAACAATCGCACACACAGGCAGACAGAACAATCGCACACGCCCGCAGGCAGACAGAACAATCGCACACGCCCACAGGCAGACAGAACAATCGCACACGCCCACAGGCAGACAGAACAATCGCACACGCCCACAGGCAGACAGAACAATCGCACACACAGGCAGACAGAACAATCGCACACGCCCGCAGACAGACAGAACAATCGCACACACAGGCAAAGAACAAGCGCACAAACACAGGCAGACAGAACAATCCCACTTCACAGACAAAACAAGTGCACGCACACGTGCAAAAACAGATCAAGCAGACATGCACAGTCAAATTGAGGCAGAGACACCTACACACACACACACACAATCACCTACACATGCATAATCACCCACCCCTACACATGCACACACACACATGCAGACACACATGCACACAAACACCGACACATGCGCACTCATACACATGCACACACCTACACACACCTACTGACACGCACACACCTACACACACACACCTACCGACACGCACACACCTACACACACACACCTACCGACACGCACACACCTACACGCACACACCTACCGACACGCACACACCTACACGCACACACCTACACGCACACACCTACCGACACGCACACACCTACACACACACACCTACCTACACGCACACACCTACACGCACACACCTACCGACACGCACACACCTACACGCACACACCGACACACACACACGTACCGACACACACGTACCGACACACACACACATGCACCTTCATACACCCTTACAGAAGCTGCACCACTTCTATCACTTTTAGTTGTTTTAAACTTTGATGTGAAAATGCTGCTAGACTCCTCAGTTTCTCTCAGTTTTTGAACTGGTTGATATTTTTTTTTATTCGTTCATGGGATGTGGGCGTCGCTGGCAAGGCCGGCATTTATTGCCCATCCCTAATTGCCCTTGAGAGGGTGGTGGGGAGCCGCCTTCTTGAACCGCTGCAGTCTGTGTGGTGAAGGTTCTCCCACAGTGCTGTTAGGAAGGGAGTTCCAGGATTTTGACCCAGCTACAATGAAGGAACGGCGATATATTTCCAAGTCGGGATGGTGTGTGACTTGGAGGGGAACGTGCAGGTGGTGTTGTTCCCATGTACCTGCTGCTCTTGTCCTTCTAGGTGGTAGAGGTCGCGGGTTTGGGAGGTGCTGTCGAAGAAGCCTTGGCGAGTTGCTGCAGTGCATCCTGTGGATGGTACACACTGCAGCCACGGTGCGCCGGTGGTGAAGGGAGTGAATGTTTAGGGTGGTGGATGGGGTGCCAATCAAGTGGGCTGCTTTGTCCTGGATGGTGTCGAGCTTCTTGAGTGTTGTTGGAGCTGCACTCATCCAGGCAAGTGGAGAGTATTCCATCACACTTCTGACTTGTGCGTTGTAGATAGAGTCATAGAGTCATAGAGTCATACAGCACGGATAGAGGCCCTTCGGCCCATCGTGTCCGCGCCGGCCATCAGCCCTGTCTACTCTAATCCCATATTCCAGCATTTGGTCCTATGGTGGAAAGGCTTTGGGGAGTCAGGAGGTGAGTCACTCGCCTCAGAATACCCAGCCTCTGACCTGCTCTTGTAGCCACAGTTCCATCCTCTGCCTGTGTGATCACAAAGGGTACAGTCCGATGATGCAATCAGTGACCATTGGACGTTTTATGTTGGCAGGTGTTGAAGCATAAACTGTGTGGCATATTGAAATATGGAAAACAACAGAAGAGAAACAACAACGACAAGGGCGTAACACTCAGCCTGGACGACATCAAACGCCACGCAAGTATTCCTTCTTTTAAGGGTTTCAAGGGCTTTTTTTCTTCCCTTCCCTATTGTTGGAAGTCTTCCCGTGCCTCACATTACCCATGGGCCAGAGACCTACTCCCAGGTCCCTCCCACTGTCTCACATTGCCCATGGGCCAGAGACCTACTCCCAGGTCCCTCCCCCTGTCTCACATTGCCCATGGGCCAGAGACCTACTCCCAGGTCCCTCCCCCTGCCTCACATTGCCCATGGGCCAGAGACCGACTCCCAGGTCACTCCCCGTGCCTCACATTGTCTACGGGCCAGAGACCTACTCCCAGGTCACTCCCCCTGCCTCACATTGTCTATGGGCCAGAGACCTACTCCCAGGTCACTCCCCCTGCCTCACATGGTCTACGGGCCAGAGACCTACTCCCAGGTCCCTCCCCCTGCCTCACATTGCCCATGGGCCAGAGACCTACTCCCAGGTCCCTCCCCCTGCCTCACATTGTCTATGGGCCAGAGACCTACTCCCAGGTCCCTCCCCCAGCCTCACATGGTCTACAGGCCAGAGACCTACTCCCAGGTCCCTCCCCCTGTCTCACATGGTCTGTGGGCCAGAGACCTACTCCCAGGTTCCTCCCCCTGCCTCACATTGTCTATGGGCCAGAGACCTTCTCCCAGGTCCCTCCCCCTGCCTCACATGGTCTATGGGCCAGAGACCTCCTCCCAGGTCCCTCCCCCTGCCTCACATTGTCTGTGGGCCAGAGACCTTCTCCCAGGTCCCTCCCCCTGCCTCACATGGTCTACGGGCCAGAGACCTACTCCCAGGTCCCTCCCCCAGCCTCACATTGTCTATGGGCCAGAGACCTACTCCCAGGTCCCTCCCCCTGCCTCACATTGTCTACGGGCCAGAGACCTACTCCCAGGTCCCTCCCCCAGCCTCACATGGTCTACGGGCCAGAGACCTACTCCCAGGTCCCTCCCCCAGCCTCACATTGCCCAAGGGCCAGAGACCTACTCCCAGGTCCCTCACCCTGCCTCACATTGTCTACGGGCCAGAGACCTACTCCCAGGTCCCTCCCCCAGCCTCACATGGTCTATGGGCCAGAGACCTTCTCCCAGGTCCCTCCCCCTGCCTCACATGGTCTGTGGGCCAGAGACCTCCTCCCAGGTCCCTCCCCCTGCCTCACATTGTCTGTGGGCCAGAGACCTACTCCCAGGTCCCTCCCCCTGCCTCACATGGTCTACGGGCCAGAGACCTACTCCCAGGTCCCTCCCCCAGCCTCACATGGTCTATGGGCCAGAGACCTACTCCCAGGTCCCTCCCCCTGCCTCACATTGTCTATGGGCCAGAGACCTTCTCCCAGGTTCCTCCCCGTGCCTCACATTGTCTATGGGCCAGAGACCTACTCCCAGGTCCCTCCCCCTGCCTCACATTGTCTATGGGCCAGAGACCTTCTCCCAGGTTCCTCCCCGTGCCTCACATGGTCTGTGGGCCAGAGACCTACTCCCAGGTTCCTCCCCCTGCCTCACATTGTCTGTGGGCCAGAGACCTACTCCCAGGTCCCTCCCCCAGCCTCACATGGTCTATGGGCCAGAGACCGACTCCCAGGTCCCTCCCCCAGCCTCACATTACCCAAGGGCCAGAGACCTTCTCCCAGGTTCCTCCCCGTGCCTCACATGGTCTGTGGGCCAGAGACCTACTCCCAGGTCCCTCCCCCAGCCTCACATTGCCCATGGGCCAGAGACCTACTCCCAGGTCCCTCCCCCAGCCTCACATTGCCCATGGGCCAGAGACCTACTCCCAGGTCCCTCCCCCAGCCTCACATTGCCCATGGGCCAGAGACCTACTCCCAGGTCCCACCCCCTGCCTCACATGGTCTTTGGGCCAGAGACCTACTCCCAGGTCCCTCCCCCAGCCTCACATTGTCTACGGGCCAGAGACCTACTCCCAGGTCCCTCCCCCTGCCTCACATGGTCTATGGGCCAGAGACCTACTCCCAGGTCCCTCCCCCTGCCTCACATTGTCTATGGGCCAGAGACCTACTCCCAGGTCCCTCCCCCTGCCTCACATTGTCTATGGGTCAGAGACCTACTCCCAGGTCCCTCCCCCTGCCTCACATGGTCTTTGGGCCAGAGACCTACTCCCAGGTCCCTCCCCCAGCCTCACATTGTCTATGGGCCAGAGACCTACTCCCAGGTCCCTCCCCCTGCCTCACATGGTCTACAGGCCAGAGACCTACTCCCAGGTCCCTCCCCCAGCCTCACATGGTCTATGGGCCAGAGACCTACTCCCAGGTCCCTCCCCCTGCCTCACATTGCCCAAGGGCCAGAGACCTACTCCCAGGTCCCTCCCCGTGCCTCACATTGTCTATGGGCCAGAGACCTACTCCCAGGTTCCTCCCCCAGCCTCACATTGTCTATGGGCCAGAGACCTACTCCCAGGTCCCTCCCCCTGCCTCACATTGCCCAAGGGCCAGAGACCTCCTCCCAGGTCCCTCCCCGTGCCTCACATGGTCTATGGGCCAGAGACCTACTCCCAGGTCCCTCCCCCTGCCTCACATGGTCTGTGGGCCAGAGACCTACTCCCAGGTCCCTCCCCTTGCCTCACATTGTCTACGGGCCAGAGACCTACTCCCAGGTTCCTCCCCCTGCCTCACATTGCCCAAGGGCCAGAGACCTACTCCCAGGTCCCTCCCCTTGCCTCACATTGTCTATGGGCCAGAGACCTACTCCCAGGTCCCTCCACCTGCCTCACATGGTCTATGGGCCAGAGACTTACTCCCAGGTTCCTCCCCCTGCCTCACATTGTCTATGATCAACCTACAATCCACCACTTTTTAAATCATGTCTACGTCACGAAAATAAGTCAGGAGTGTCCCTTGATTACATGGCAGCTCTGCTGCTAACTCTTGCAGCTCTGAGAAAAACAGACGCCTCCAGATAATCACTGAGGCAAAATGTATTATTATACTAATGATTTCATTGTAATGTAATTAAAACCCCACTCATGAGATCAGATGTTAAAGGCGCCAAACCATTGGAAATTGAATAAAGGCAGCGACCAGACAGCACCGTCACAATAAAGTCAATGGTACCTCATTAGAAACTTGGATCACAGCAAATTGTTTAAACATTGTGCATGAATGTGTATGGAGAATAATTTGAAGCCATTAACTGCGTTTATCATAGACCCATTGCTTTGTCGTTCTGCCTGAGCCCAATTATTTTGCTTATGTTACTGTACCACTTCTGATCAGTTGGCACTGGGTGCCTTTACATTACAGGACTCCCGCTAACACCACGCATTGCCAGCTGCAATTCTAAATATAAATGATCTGCAGGGAACCAATGGCATTGTCGGAAAATGAATTGAATCATACAGCACAGAAGGAGGCCATTCGACCCATCGTGCCTGTGCTGGCTCTTTGAAAGAGCTATCCAATTAGTCCCACTCCCCTGCCTTTTCTCCAGAGCCCTACAAATTTTTTCTCCTTCAAGTATTTATCCAATTCCCTTTTGAAAGTTACTATTGAATCTGCTTCCACCGCCCTTTCAGGCAGCACATTCCAGATCATCACAACAACTCGCTGCGTAAAAAAATTCTCCTCATCTCCCTGCTGGTTTTTTTGCCAATTACCTTAAATCTGTGTCCTCTGGTTACCGACTGGGCGAAATGTGGGGAATCGATCCTGCATGGCCGCACTCCTCCAACAGTCAGGTCTCTCTGTGTTACCAACAGAGCCCAGCAGGCCTATGGTGACCAGCACTTGACAACCAATGTAAACTGGGCAGAGAGGGGCACAGAGATCATTCTACTGTGACTGGAACACTGTCCTTTCACCTCTGGGACCCGGGTTCAATTCCAGCCTCAGCTGATAGGATGCTAGCCTCCTCTATGTTCTGGCTGTGAAGGTCCTACAAGAATGAGTTTGGGCTGTCTCAATCCAGTTCCCAGGGGTATGGATATACAGTACACCAATTGACTCTAAATTGATAGTCCCACTCAGAGGGGACTATCAATTTAGTCCCCTCTGAGGTGTGCCTAGTGTGGGAAACTATCATCATGGAGGGATAGGGTTGTGTGCTTTGTGGCTCTGGCTAAGACATTTACCTGAGGAAGGAGGAAGCCTCCGAAAGCTTGTGAATTTAAAATAAAATTGCTGGACTATAACTTGGTGTTGTAAAATTGTTTACAATTGTCAACCCCAGTCCATCACCGGCATCTCCACATTAAGACATAGAGTAAAGGGAGCTTCACTTCATATTTGGCTGTGCTATACCTCACACTGGGTTCCCAAAATAGGAGTGTTCCATTCCATAGCTCCTTAACCTGATGAGCTGAAAATTGTTTCTCTTTTAACTATTTTGTGTGTGTATATATATAAAAAATAGTGCAGCTGCCGTTCATAACTTGGGAGAGTAACCTCATCTGGACATTTGAAGGAATCATACCCTTGTCCTGCCACTTATCTGTTATCCTACATTGACTACATTTTATACGCTGTAGAGTTTCACAGGCAAGGTGTGTCCAGTACTGGATTTTGAACTCAATTGGTGTTGGCTCTCATTCTGTTTTTGCCCTAATGGCACATCTCCCATCGACGTGCCTTGTACCCTTTCACAAGGTAGATTCTGATGAAGAAAGCCCTTCATTCCATTTGAACTCATCCTCCCAGCTTACCAACCCTAATGTGTTCCCATTACAGCATCCAGCTGCTGCTTAACTGAGTCCAACGTATTGGGATTTTGAATTGGAAGCCAGAATATTGCCAATCTTTGACTGTTGGTGCGCGGAATTGCTTTCTTTTTCCACAGAACCCATGTGAGAACCTAAGGGGCCACCCAGCGGGAATGACGTACCCAGCAAACATTCTACCTCATCACCCGCCTCGCAGCACGTTTGAAGACTTCACCTGCTGATGACGGAGACGCACGATTACCAACCACCACAACACACACTTATCTCACAGTTCAACGAGCAGAAAGGAGACTGGACTGTCCACGGAGATTGGAGCTGTCCAAATCTGAACTACCAAAGTTATTGAACAAACCTTCTGGAGACACACTCAAAACAACCCGACTACATGTTTGAAACAAAATGGCAGTTTTGGGGATGACTGTTCCGTGGACTCCTCTCATTCTTACACTAACTTTACAAAAAGAAAACCAACTTTTTTCACTCACCTAGAGTCATATTCCAGTTTTGTAAAAGGAATTTTTTATTCACTGATTATCGTAAACGCTTCTGTAGGCTGCCCTTATCGTCTTGCGTGATCATGTTCTTAAGAGATAAAAACAGAATTAGAACACATTTCACGTCATCTCAAGTGAAACCTGTTGCTGCAGCAATTCTTTTTCTATCGCTTATGGATTTTGTTTATTCACAACATATCTACATGCTCCATATTTTTTTCATCGCCAAATGGTCACTTTACATGACAGTTCACTCAGTTGGAATGAAGGAAATCAAGGGGGGAAAGTAGCGTAAGGTTGATTTAAGGATTAGTGCTGCATCACTTATTGGTTGAATTTCACAGTTGGCACAAAACACGTTTCAATCCAACCAAAATTGGGTGTGAAACTCGCCTTGTGCACTGGCACAAAACAGGCCGTAGCGAATTGGCAGTCAACGCAAACAAAATTCGGGGCGGATTGTAAAACGAGCTGCCGATTTGTTTCCGTCCAAGGTTCATTTTTTTTTAATGGAGACTGCTCTCAAAAAGACCCTTTTGGTTCTGCGGGAACCTGAGGTTTTCCCAGGCCTAGTTCAGTACGCAGTCTGGCTGCCCAGCCCAGCACACTTGATGGTGGGACGTTGCCTGGGGAATCAAAGTCTAGCTTTTTCGAGAGAAGCTGTCGCAGATGAAGATAATCCCTGTAAAATCTGGTGATCACTGAGTAAAATGTAAAGCATTGCACAAAAAAAAGATTCAAGCTTATCTTTGGTTCTGTGTAGGTTACAGTCATTATAGCATTTGCCTATATGTTTCCATTGAGCTACAGTGGGAAATATGAGAAGGTTGGAAAAGGATATCTTGCTCTGGTTTGGGTAATTTTGGCACATGGACTCGATGCACACTTTTATTTTTAAAAGGTAGAACAAAAAAACAACTCTTCCACAACCAAATAACCTTAAGAAAAAGCTGAGTCTGTGTCTCCCAAATATACAAACACAAAGCAGATAACCCAATAAAAATAACAGATCACTTGCCTCCAGTGAACATCAGCGACCGCTGATTGAGATTGGGTTTCAGTTCTCTGGACAGCTCACAGAACAGCATTGCTGCACATAATCCTTACAATGGATTAAATTTGGACCCAAATGCCACACTTCAGTGCATAATCCATTATTCTGGAGGGTTATTCTTATTGAGAAGCCTAAGTGATGGGCCGAGACCCATAGTACAGGATACCACCAACATTTAAAAAGTTAAAAAAAACATTTTATAAAGTGGTGACTGTTTACAAGCTTGGATTTTGAAAGGCTGTAGATTGTAGGAGGAAGGAAAGACAATATTAAGGGATATGGAACTGAGGTGGGTAAATTGAGTTAAGATACAGATCAGCCATGATCTAATTGAATGGCGGAACAGGCTCGAGGGGCTGAATGGCCTACTCCTGTTCCTATGTTTGGCAGCAGGCAGGGAGTCTCCCAAAGACACTCTCACTGAAGAGGTAAGCCAGTAGAAGGGTCCAACAACTTATGCTAAGGTGCCGCCTTACCATTCCCGGGACCCTTTAAGCTTTCCATTGAGTGTTGTCTGGCCCATTTCATTGTTGCTTTTCACTTGTTGTCACATGATGTATGGAAGCCCTAATGGAAGTGACGCCATCCACTAGTTCATGCCTGTGATGTCCAGCATACTTAGTTTCCTGGTTTCAACAAGGCCACATAGGGAGAAGCAATGAACAGGCACAACACATTCCAAATTCTGTCAGAACTGGGCAACTGGAGGTTCTTGTATTTTAAAAAAAACAGCCACAACTCCTTATCTATAGAAAGACAGGACTGATGAGATCCTAAACTAAACTTCAAATGTAATGCCTGATAACTGCAATAAAGGCAATTAGCCAGTGTACAATATGACTGAGTATTGAATAAAATGTTAAAATTTAAGCATCTCACTTGATCTGCTAAGGAAGATATAAAGTCTGAGGTTATTTATTTAGTGTCTCCCATCGGATTATTATTTTGAAAAGACCATCATTCTGGAGCAGTGGTGTTCATTGTGTGGCCAAGCATGCATTTGGGGCCTGCCTCCAGGCACCTGTAGTTCTCAGCAGACTTTCTGAGCCTCCAGGCCTCAATACACCTCCTCCTTGGCTGAAGCATGTTGACTGAACTGAGATTTAGTGCAGTCTCCTCACCTTTTTTTTAACTCTTTAGCAAAAGAAGGGAAGGGAATATTATTTCAAGGCCCAGATATCCCTGCATCCTTCCAGTGATTTGGTAGAATTATATTGGTTCAATATATTTCTCCTCTGCCTGTGGAGAAGTGTCTGGTCTCCATTTGGTAAATCAGGGGCTCACTGTGTGTGGGTGAATTGCAGGCCCACATCCACCACTTGGTGGTGCAGCATTGGTTGGGATTATGGCGCTCGACAAAAAAGTTAGTGAGTGGTAGAGTTGGAAACCGATTTGTGCAATGTTGTACGAAGCATAATTTCAAGGTAGGATACCGCACAATATTCAGAATTTAGTGTACGGTGACCATTGCTGGAAGCAGAACAAAACATAATTGATTTCAGTACGGATTATCCTTTTAATCTTTTTGTTAATTTGGTACCTTCACAAGAGATTTTTCACTGCTGTATTATACTCTAAATGTAAAATCATTTACATGTTGTATGAGACGGAAAGTCTGATGTTTGAAAGATTTCCACAATGTAATGTGTGTGCTTGAATTTATCTTAAGGAAACTATGTATCCAATGCTATGCCAATTTGGAGAAGAAATGGATGATAATTAGAATCATCAAGGACTAACAATCTAATTCAAATTGCAATGGTAATCATTTGAAACTAGCCTTACATTAAGTAATGTAAATTCTATGCTAAATATTACGTTCATCGGTGTTTTAAACGACTGTCAGCCCAAAGCCAGAGGAGTGTAAAGTGATTTAATTCCAGTGACTGTAATCAGCTGCTGATTTACCCCTCAAAATACTTGTCGTAGTTTTGTGACAACTGGGAGTCTGCCACTGCAGAGGCCATCATGCACAGATGACATAAAACGTGTGTCGGCCATGACACCTGCTACTGGCTACAAAAAAAGGACCCACTTTAGTACAAATTTTGCATCATTTGTTGCAAAGTGGCTCATTTTTATTGGCTACTAAATTGTAACCACTTGTGCCAGCAACAACACGACTGCTTTTTAAAGTAGCTTTAGGATTGGGATCAGGCAACACAGCCCTTCACCTCTGGGATTTGGATTCTAATTCACCCCAGAATTGCCTTTTCTCCCTGTTGGCTTTAAGCGTCCTTTGTGAAGTGAGCTCAGGTGATCTCAATGCTGTTCTTGCTGAGATCTCGGAATAAAGCGGCTGTAATTGTGCATTAATTATCAAATTATGTGTCAATTGATGTTAATCTGTCAACCTCAATGTTGGCGAAATAGGTGAGTGGATATTGTGGGGAATGGAAATGTCACATTGATTCTCTACTGAGATTGGAGGTTATGACATATTGTTGGGCCATAGTAGAGGGAATCCGACTAATTAATTCTAACTCATGTTCTACCTGATGTGAGAGTACTTGATACTGAGATTGGATGTAAAAAAAAATGAAAATCTTCCTTTAGTACTGACATTTTCCACCAAAACAAGTTAAAAATCAGCCCTTCCTCCCCCCCCCCCTTTAAAACAGTGCTCATTAGTCCCCCTTAAAGGGAAGTGGAAATTCTTTTTTTTTGGCTGATAAATGAAGATTGCTCCTAGACATTTCCAGTGGTGAATGAGCTGACTAATTTCTAATTAAATGATCACTGTTGACAAAGTAACTACTGGAATAAGCACCTTAATCATCATTAGTGTAGGTGTTTCTGGTATTTTGAGTGGCGATTAATATCTGCTCCCTAAATAAGGTAGACCACATGTGTTGATTACCATTAACTCTTTAATAAGCATTCTCCTTCAACCTGCCGGACAGTGGGGATGGGGACAAGAATCTCCCCACAGGTTCTGACGCCAATGGTTCTCTCTGTCAAGGTGACATTCCATTCACAATTGTCACAAGAAAAATAATTCTAAGGTACGTTTGTTTATGTCTCCTTTATAGTTACCAAAAAAAAATGTCATTCTTGATTCCTGAATCGCAATCCCCTTACAACAATTTGCATTTATATAGCGTCTTTAACATAGTAAAAACATCCTAACGCCCTTAGTTTATAACTGCCTGTGAAATTACCCAGCTCTGCAGAGTCTCTGAACGACAATCCACAGGAAGGGTCTGACAGTCCTTTAAATGTTCTTTTAAGATAAGACAAAAGAGTGATATCTAGGGAGTGAAATGAAGGCAAACCAACCATGTCAAGCCTGTGCAATTCTTGTTATGTATAAGTTCCGCCAAATAACATCAGATACAGTACATTGACTTGCATCTTATTCATTTAGCTTAATGTGTTGTTATGTATAGTAACCATTAGACGCTCGTAATATTACAAAGCTGTTGTGCCATTCCTTGTTACTGACTTCAGACTGCCTTTAATTGTATGAGGAACAAAAAAAAGCATTTAGCCTTTAACATGGGAAATATATGTACTATGTACAAGTTTTATTCAGATAAAGCACAAGGGTATAGAATGGTAGTGTATGACAGGAGATCCCCTATTTTATCATCGTAGACATGATTGTTACTTAGAAGCAGCAATGAGTGGTTTCTATAGCTGAATCGCCATTGTCTCTTCTTGACTTTTGATGCTATACTGTGATGTTTTACAAGTCTGGAAGAGGAACTTTGGATTCGATTTTGATTTCCTACGAGCACTAATTATCGAAAAAAAAAACAAACAGGATTTTGTGGTAGACTTAGAATGTTAGGTTGAAGACCGAGCCCAAGGATTCTTATCATCACCGGTCTTCAGATCTTCATTTTGTTGCTTCACCTAAACTCAAGACAATGACTGTTCAAATGAGACAACAGTGACCCATTGGAGCAAAGCATTTCATCATTGGTGGTGTCAGCACTCCATCAACTTTAGTCAGGATGGACTTACTGAAGTCAAAATGTGGGCTTGTGAAGGACAGTTGGAAAGGATTAGCATATCCCGAGCAGTTAGTGTCAACTTCAAATACAGAGCAGTCAATGATGTTGGAGCTTTCAAATCACAGATATCATGGCTTCTTGTGAGAAAACACATTTTCAAGTATATTGTACCTGCCATCAACAAAGATGCCCTTCTTTACTTATATGATATTAATAAATATATATCATAGTATGCCATTGTAAATGTGATGTGAGTGTTCATTATTGGACAGTCTGCTGACTTGTTTCATTTCTTTTATTTACAACTAAATATTGAACAGCACTCCTCCCAGACGACTGACTCACTTAGTAAATGTACTGCGTGCTGAGCCAACCATAGCTCCCAGGTTTGACCCCTGGTCTGTGTCCATTTAGCTGGGGTGGGGATAAAACTGCTCCAGCCCCAGCACTCCAGCACTAGGTAAGGTAAAAGACAGAGCTCGAGCTCCTTGCTTTAAAATATACCGGTCCTGAATTTCCACAGGGGTTGTCCCAATCCCGACGGGAGATCAGCGGGATCCCTGGAGTGAACGGCTGAAGACGGCCATTCGTGTCGTTGCTGTCGGGGGGTTCCGCACAAACTTGTGCTGAAGTTGCCATCATAAGCTATGAGATCAAAGCTATGATCACTCTCCATTGTGCTATGTTCTTGCAACACAAGATTCGAGTTTCCTTTGAACTGTTTAAGTATAAGTTGGAATCAAACCCGCGCACTATTAATTCCTGAGGGCAGTGCCACCACAAGACAGACAGGAATGCCAGTGGGGAAGCTTTCGTTGTGCTCGTTAATGTGGCATGAAGACAAATTGGAGAGCTTTTTTTTCAGTCAGTTACAGGGAAAATGCGTAGCCTGTATCTGTTACAAAGACAAAATCTGACAACAGAAGTTCAAAGTATGCTGTTTTCTGTGAGAAATCAAGCCTGGGAAACACTGAACACACTCATATTAAATTCCTCGGCCTTCTATTTTATTCAAAGTGTTAACCTGCTTAAAATAAACAGTTGTAAACAATTTTACAACACCAAGTTATAGTCCAACAATTTTATTTTAAAATCCACAAGCTTTCGGAGGCTTCCTCCTTCCTCAGGTGAATTCACCTGAGGAAGGAGGAAGCCTCCGAAAGCTTGTGGATTTTAAAATAAAATTGTTGGACTATAACTTGGTGTTGTAAAATTGTTTACAATTGTCAACCCCAGTCCATCACTGGCATCTCCACATCATAAAATAAACAGGTTAACACTCCCATTAAAATAGCAGATAGATTTGATGTGAGCACATTAAGTGTTTGTATGACAATATTGCTCAGTGATTTCCAGGCTCAGATTAATAAACTTTTCCCATCTTTATCAGGTGAAAAAAAATGATTAACTCTAAAGAGCTCTTTATAGGTTTGTAACACAATTTTGCTGTGGATGTCTCCTCCAACAGTACAAAAGGATGTTTGAACCTCACCAGCAAGGACCCATTAGAGAGAAGTGTTGATCTTTTTAAAGTGCTAACTTCCATTTGACCCATTCACACACTATAGGTGTGCGATACCCATCATCTCTTCAATCACACTTTCTTTACGACGTAAAAGAATATCATAGATTACAAAGTTGCGAACAATGGGAGCAAGAACATAAGAAATAGGAGCAGGAGTAGGCCATCCGGCCCCTCGAGCCTGCTCCATCATTCAACAAGATCATGGCTGATCTTCGACCTCAACTCCACTTTCCCGCCCGATCCCCATATCCCTTGATTCCCTTAGAGTCCAAAAATCTATCCATCTCATCCTTGAATATACTCATTGACTGAGCATCCACAGCCCCCGGGATAGAGAATTCCAAAGATTCACAACCCTCTGAGTGAAGAAATTCCTCCTCATCTCAGTCCTAAATGGGGGACCCCTTATCCTGAGACCATGCCCCCTAGTTCTAGACTCGCCAGCCAGGGGAAACAACCTCTCAGCATCTACCCTCTCAGAATCTTATATGTTTCAATGAGATCAAGCTTCAATATTAATGGAATAAAGTGAAATGCCAATACATTTTGGCAGATGTTCACTCGTACCTGAGCCCTGCTGATGCTTTGTGACTCATGAAGTAAGAGAGATATTAGGAAATCTCTATTTCCAAGCAGAGTATCATTCACTCTCCTCTCACTGTGTATTCTATTGCTATCACACAGAAAAAAAAAGTTATGTTCCCATGGCTCAGGCCATCGAACAATTTCCAACCCGAAGCCTATGGCCTTACATTCCATGATAGAATGTAGTATCTTAGCTCGATGAATCCTGTAAGTTCTTGATCAGGTCACTATATCAGAGGAGCACAATTGCATTGTTTAGAATCCACTAGACAAGAGTCTCAGCCCCACAGCCACTCCACATTAATGGACTGGGGTTGACAAATGTAAGGAATCTTACAACACCAGGTTATAGTCCAACTGTTTTATTTGAAAATCACAAGCTTTCGGAGGCTTTCTCCTTCGTCAGGTGAAGTGTGGGATTCCTTGAAGGTTATCGCATTTATAGTCAGAGAACAATACCTGGTGATTACAGATAATCTTTCCAACTGCCCGTTGTCAAGGCAATCAAAGTGCTCAGACAGAGAGATGTTACATACAGGACCACCGAATATACAAACGGCCAGAACAAAAGACAGAGAGAGAGAGAGAGAGAAACATCCGAAAGGAAGAGAAAGAGAGAGAATGACCCGTTATATTAAAAACAGATAACTTTTTTTCGCTGGTGGGGTTACGTGTAGCGTGACATGAACCCAAGATCCCGGTTGAGGCCGTCCTCATGGGTGCGGAACTTGGCTATCAATTTCTGTTCGATGATTTTGCATTGTCGTGTGTCACATTAAAACAGTGACGCAATGATGTCTTACACTGTAATTGCATAACACAGATCAATGTTCTGGAAAGGATTTGTGAGGGAAAACAAACAGTTTATAATACTTCCCCCCTCCCCCACTTGAGGCTTCGTTGAATAAACAGAATGTGCAATACATAGGTGTGAAATGAATCCAATTAAATGTTGATGTACATGTAAGTTCCTGTTAAAACCGTTGGAGGCTCCAAAAAGGAAAGTAACTGCAGGCAGGATTTGGACTGCACTCCCCCATTTGTGTGTCCTTATACGAGATGGTGTTCCATCTTCAAAGAAGGAAAGGTTGACTGATCTGCCTCCCCATTCCCCCTTCCTGCTGCCATCTAAGAAATATGGCAGCCATTTTGAAATTCAGCCAAAAAGAGCAGCAAGCCAATAAATTGTTGATGAAGTAATCTTGGAGTCGTTTTCTCCTTTTGAATATCTACATCAGGTATTTCTGATCCTATGCTCATCATAAGAAAATAAAAAGGGCATGGCAGAAGAAAAGGTCGTTTAGCATGTCAATCCTTCCACAAGCTATGTACTACTGGTCCTCCCATGGACTCTGCCAAACCATCACAATCCTCGAGAGGAGAGACTAATCAGGAGTAAAACTTCCAAGAAAATTAAGCTCTGTGAAATTTCTCCCTGGCAATCAAGCAGAATTGCAGGATATCAATCCAACCCCTACAATCAACATAATTCAGCCCTGACAAGTGCACCTTTGACACAGCGTTCCGTAGAGTACTCAAATGATTTATTTCTGCACACACCCTTACCCTCTTCAGTCTCGTCTATATCCTAGTCAGATATTTATCCAGCTCTTTTTGAAAGGAACTAATCAATGCAGCAGTAACTGGTTTTAGGCAAGACTGTGACAGATGGATTTCGACGCGGGTAAGTGTGAGGTCATCCACTTTGGACCAAAAAAAGATCGATCCGAGTATTTTTTAAATGGTGAAAAGCTGGGAACTGTGGGGGTCCAAAGAGATTATGGGGTCCATGTACACAGATCACTAAAATATAGTCAGGTACAAAACATAATCAAAAAGACTAATGGAATGTTAGCCTTTATAATTAGAGGGCGAGAATATAAAGGGGAGGAAGTTTTGCTACAGCTTTACAAAGCCCTGGTTAGACCACATCTGGAGTACTGAGTACAGTTCTGGGCACCGCACCATTGAAAGGATATACTGGCCTTGGAAGGGGTGCAGTGCAGGTTCACCCGAATGTTACCAGGGCTCCAAGGGTAAAACTATGAGGAGAGATTACATAAACTAGGCTTGATTTCCCTGGAATATAGAAGGATAAGGGGTGATTGTTTGAGATTTTTAAGATTTTGAAAGGAATTGATAGGGTAGATAGAGAGAAACTTTTTCCTCTGGTGGGGGAGTCCAGGACTAGGGGACATAACTTTAAAATTCAGGAGAGAAGTTAGGAAACACTTCTTCAGGTAGAAGTGTGGAATTCTCTCCCACAAAATGCAGCAGATGCTAGCTCAATTAATGATTTTAAATCTGAGATCGATAGATTTTCACTAGGCGAGGGTATTAAGGGATATGGAGCCAAGGTGGGTAAATAGAGTTAGGATACAGATCAGCCATGATCTAATTGAATGGTGGATCAGACTCGAGGGGCTGAATGGCCTACTTCTGTTCCTATATTCGTACGTTATACTTGGAGTCTGTTCCACATATCCCCAATTTTGTGTGGGGGGGGGGTGGAGGGGGGGTGTTGCAGAAATCCAATTTTTACTCTTGGCCAAGACTTGTGTTACATCTTTGGGTTTCCATTCTGGATCATTTCTTTGGGTTCAGCATCTCAGACCATTCCGATAGGTGAGCGCTCACTCCCTGTGAGCCTTTCCCTGCCCACTAACTTGGAGCCAGTCCATGGCTAGGCCAGAAAACCCTCAGCACTGTATTTCAGCTACTGGTTATACCACTGCCATCATGTGATCTTACTCGACTTTGCAAGATGCTAAAATGAACATTGTCCAAAGTTTATGATGTGCAAGAGGACAAAGCAATGCAGTCTGTCTGCCCAGGGACATCTGGTTTCACTGCACTGGTTGTCCCAGCCATTTCATGCAAAGTGATCTGGTTGAAATTTGGGTTGTTTCAAATGACAGCAGAAATGGCTCATTTTGGGATCATTTTGCATCTGGAACAACTTCTCTGACCACTTCATCGTAATAATGGTCTCCGCACATAACATTAATCACTTAAACGTAACCTATATGTCGGTGATAACTGCATTTTTGTGGTAGTGATCATAATTCAGGTAGATTTAGCGTAGTTATGGAAAAGGACAAAGATAGACCAGAAGTAAAAGTTCTCAATTGGGGAAAGGCCCTGGAACTCACTGCCTGAAAGGGTGGTAGAGGCAGAAACCCTCATCGCATTTATCGGGTACTTGGATGTGCACTTGAAGTGCCGTAACCTACGAGGCTACGAACTAAGAGCTGGAAAGTGGGATTAGGTTGGATAGCTCTTTTTCGGCCAGCACAGACACAATGGGCCGAATGGCCTCCTTCTGCGCTGTAAATGTCTATGATTCTATGATTCTAACTGCGACTGTGTTATAGCACGATCAAAACAGGCATGCGTATCAATTTTTTCAAAAAGGCCAGTCACTTCAGGTATAGCATGTAGCAGTTTATCCCAGCAACGTTAATTAAGAAATGTTCAGTGGCTCTGTAATTCCACTCTCTGCTGTTAATTGGTACAAAGGACATGGGAAATTAATATTTTAATGCTGTAATGGGTACAAATCAGCAATGTTGTCACACAAACACTTAACGGCTTGTACCAAATTTGTCTCGCTGGTATTTTAATGGGGAACATTAACTCATTTCAAATTAAAATAGCCCAGAAAGGAATCTGGTGCGGGCACATTAAGCATTTGTTCAATAACATCGCAGACAGTAATTCCTGCCCTCAAGTCTCAGGAAGGTCCCCAGATTCAGTCCTGTGTCTAGCGCTGGGTTAGCTAATCTCGGCCTGTTTGGCAGTTGGGGACAGACAACATTGGATCAATCCTAGGTGTGAGACTTCAGGTCCAATTTCAATGGCCGGACCTCATTTGAATGCCGCCTGTCAGCTGCTCGGCCATTTCCAGCGGAAAGTGGCAGGTGGGGGAGGACGAAGATCAGGTGGCCCAGCACCTCCTGCTCCTCCATGGACCCCACAAAGGAATTTTTTGAATTTAAACTTACCTTCAGTGGTCTCGCTGGCTTCCCGACAACTTTACCTGGCGGAGCGACTGCAGTGGGGGCCACAGGAGTGTGTTAAAATGGCCATCGGGGTCCCATGTGCGTCACCGAACCCCGATTTGCATTTTTATTAATGAAGCTCCTGCCGGAGTCCAACAGGAGCCTCATCCGCTGCCAGAATCAGCAGCGTTAAAATCATCAATTGGCGGGAAATGGAGTTGCTCCATTTTAACTGCTCCCCTTCTCCATTGGGGAGACCTAATAGAGGTCTTTAAAATTATGAAGGGGTTTGATAGGGTAGGTGTAGAGAAGGTGTTTCCACTTGTGGGGGAGACCAAATATGGTATTGAGATAGAGGATCGGCCATGATCATATTGAATGGCGGAGCAGGCTGGAAGGACCGAATGGCCCACTCCTGCTCCTATCTTCTATGTAAAACTAGGGACCATAAATATAAGATAGTCACTAATAAATCCAATAGGGAATTGAGGAGAAACTTCTTTACCCAGAGAGTGGTTAGAATGTGGAACTTCCTACCACAAGGAGTAGTTGAGGTGAAAAGCATGGATACATTTCAGGGGAAACCAGATAAGTACATGAGGGAGAAAGGAACAGAAGGATATGCTGATAGGGTTAGATGAAGTAAGGAAGGAGGAGGCTCGTGTGGATCATAAACACCGGCATGGACCAGTTGGGCCGAATGGCCTGTTGCTGTATTGTACATTTTATGTAATACTATGTAATTACTCCTTTACAGTCATGAGCTGTGTTTCTGAAACCTCAAACTGTGAACAAGGTTAAAAGCGGCAAGCTATGTCCATCACCAGCCCAGTCCCTACAGACCTGGGGCAAGAGAATGGTGATCCCACATGCAAGATGATAAGCATGCAGTTAGGCTTGGCTTTGATGCCCTCCGCAGACAAATAACTGGCTGATAATCAATGTTTGGTTGAAATGAGGAATGCCCACTCCCACTTGAGTGAGATACCAGAGAGCGGCTGGCACCTGTGGAACTGTGCCGTAGATGGAGCCAACACCTTCAGGAGAGAAGGGAAGAAGAGACTGAAGAGGAAAAAGGATTTGTCTGTTCAGCATTTGAAGGGTTAGTTTATTACATTCTAGCTTTAACACAGCAGACACTTACAAGCCATAGTTGAGTAGCAAGTGAATCATGTCATGTTTGATCACTATCCACTGGGATTACACATTAAACAGACGCAGGTTACAGCTTTACATCTGTTTGATGTGAAAATTGGCTCATGGGCTTCATTATATGCCAAAGGACATGTGTCTGAAATGCATCCAAATCTATTTAAAGGCCCCAGTTGAGCCCTCGGAGCCAGGCTCACTCTGGAAACTGAAACGGTGCCGGTGTCCTGGAATTTCCAGGATTGTGCAGTTGACATTCTGAAGTGGACCAGTTTTGACTCCAACTCAAGCAAGCCATGGTGGGGAAATGTGCTACATATGTGCAAACATGGAGCACTAGCCCTCACTCGGGTATGTCTATGGTCCTGTGCTCCACATATGCACACGAGTACCCTGAATTTAGGCTTGATAGAGCAATACGTATTGGAATGGCAGGAGAAACAACCGTTCTAGCAATGTGACCTGACATGGAACTTTGGAGGTGCTAATGTCTGCCCTTCATTCAAGACTAGTTTATGGGACTAAGCTTTAGGACATTGGGAGGAAGTCAGGATCGGGCCCAAGACCAACCAGCCCACTGATAGTCATGGTCTAAGTTCACACGTGAAACATGACCTCTTGGCTGAGGAATCAGAGAACTGCTGGTGACAATGGAACTGCCCCCCCAGCAGAGTCAGCGCCTTCGAGGGTGGGGGGAGGGGGGGTAAGGAGAAGTACTTTATAAAACGGGTTCCTGTACTGGGTGCCATAAGTTTATTATTCTCTCTTGAACTTCTGCTTAACATCAACCATTTTTCCATAGTAATTTCAACTGATTGAAATGATCCATAAAATATGTCAGGATGACAGAGAAACCCTTATTAGGACCAACAGTGGCAATGGAAGAGGACAGACACATTACACAGGGGCCAATGGCTTTATTTCAAATCCTATTTAAATTCTCTTTAACTATTAATGTGAAAGTCATTCCAATTTTAATATTTTTCTGTGTTTATATTGATTACGTGTCACTTGACTCAATATAAAATTGACCTGAAATTCTCAATGATATTATCAAATATGATAATTGAGTCCTGTACATAAAGCTAAGGGATTATGGTGCAGTATTATCTTTTTATATTTTATTAAATTATAAAGAAAGAAGGAAGAAAGACTTGCATTAATAAAGCGTCTTTCACATCCTTAGGATGTCCCAAAGTGTTTCACGTCCATAATACTTTTGAAGTGTAGTCCCACAAACAGGAATAAGATAAATAGCCAGATAATCTGTTTTTGGTGTTGTTGGTTTGAGGGATAATATTGACCAGGATACCGGGGAGAACTTCCCTACTTCTCTTCAAAAAAGTGCCATGGGATCTTTTGCATCTGCCTGAGAGGGCAGACGGGGCCTCAATGGACCTCAAAGTCAATGGAAATAAAAATCACTATCACCCATTTTACACTATCGCACAATGTCAAGATCTACCCTAGGGAGTCAGGACCAAGTGCAGTCTTCGGGTGAAGTGGTGCTAGAGGGCAGTGGGATAATTGGACCAGGACATGCAGGTTTAATTCAGTCCCTATTTTAAAGTCATACATTCTGTCCTTATTCCTATGTCCACTCTACTAGGGAAAAATGTAATTGCAGTGTGACAAGTTTAGGTAGGCAGTTTCAATTATAAATTATAATGATAAATGTTGAAAAAGTGTGTAGAGGTAAATTGAGTAGATCGATAGATACACAATATGTGTTCCGTAACATGCGATGAATTAATACCCATTATCACTACACCTCAAATTACGTGATACAAGAACATTTCTGTTCCCCTGGAGACTACGATTTGCCAATGGCAGCTGCTACTGAAACGAGAAAAGCAAAATTCTTGCCAAAAAATGATACGACTTGCCTCACTTTATGAACAAGGTTAAATGTTGTTATGTTTCAAAGATGTGAACACATCTCGAGTTCATTTCTTTTATTGAGAAACGCAGGTGAAAGGCCAATGTTGAGTCAGACTGAGGGAAGTGAGGAGTTCCACAGTTTTGAGGTCCTGGGAAAGAGTTAGTGTCGGAGATGGTGCAAGTAAGGAGGCGGATGGGGTATTTATGGGAGCTTAGGAGGAACAGGAAAGGGATATTCAGAGGAACACTGGTCATAGAGAGATAAGAAAGATTGCGAAGGAGAGAGAGAATGTTGTGCCTGCTGATCTCATTAAGCCCTTCTATTTAAAACAACAGTATTCAAGAATTCACAGAAATGAATGGAATAGGGATGTTCATATCAATGATAATTCTTTTTAAGTGTCTGTTTTTTTTAAAAGGGGTCCCGATGATGAGATACTCTTGAAAATCTGATGGACATTATACACTGCACAGAAACAAATTACTGGTAATTGCACACTTTAGCAGGGAAAAGTTTAAATCAAAGCCTAAATATGAGTGATTGGCAGTTGCCCTTTATTAGGGGGCAAAATCTTGATTGCCTCTTCAAATGCAGTTCTTTTGAAGGTCAAATGCCGGGCCACAGCAGTACAGAATTATTACTGGAGATGTCCCATTTACAGCTGATCATCATTTAAATGACTTTTAACTGGAAGGATACATTTAAAATGGAATGCCTCTCAATGTATTGATTATAAAAGCCCTTACAGAGCAATCAGAGCGAGACATCATTTGTCAGTTCTCTCATTGTTAGGAAGCAATATTACCACAAAATGTGGCTGATTCTGAACCCTTCTGTGATCAATCTTCAATAAAAGCGTTTGGACGCTATTTTGAAGAGGCTTTTGTTGCTAAACAATGGTTGGAAGTGATAAAGAATCAAAGTGAGATCCTCCACTGGTACTGATGGGAGGGGTGGAGGGGGACAACTGCTCTAATTTTTGGTGCCACAAAAAATCTATTTCAATCAGAACCAAAAGATAGTAAAAGATCCCATGGCACTATTTTGAAGAAGAGCAGGGGTGTTCTCCTCAGTGTCCTGGCCGATATTTATCCCTCAACCAACGCCTAAAACAGATTATCTGGTCATTATCACATTGCTGTTTGTGGGATCTTGCTGTGCCTAAATTGGCTGCCACGTTTCCTACATTACAACAGTGACTACACTTCAAAAATACTTCATTGGCTGTAATGCGCTGAGGTCGTGAAAGGTGCTATATAAATGCAAGTCTTTTTTTCTTTATCTATCTATTTATCTAGCTATCCAGTTATCTTAATTCATCTATCCAGAATGAGCCCAAAATCCCTCTGTTGCTGCTTCTATTTTTTTTCTGAGAAGATTTCAGGTTTTGCCTCCAGTGCTCTGACCAGGAGTCCATTCCATGTGTGAAGAAAAACTCCCTGATATCAGTCCTAATTTTGCCTTTTACTAGTTTGAACCCGTGGCCCCTTGTTCTGCTCTTGCTGTTTAATTTAAGGTAATTTTCCACATTTACCTTTCCCATAGCCGGGAGGGGGGGCGAGACAATGGCTTTGGTCGTTGCAATGTTTAATTGGGGGGGGAATTTCAGCTCATTCACAACTGGATGACGGACAAGCATGCTGACAACACAAAGGCAGTGGAGGGGGTCAAGCGAGGTGCTGATGAGGTAGAGCTGGGTGTCGTCAGCGGACATGTGGAACCTGACGTGTTTTCGGATAATTTTGCCAAAGGGCAGCATGTAGATGAGACAGTTTCCTCTGCTCTGTACTCTACTGTTTTGACTATATTTTGGCTTCGTTGAGCATCAAGCCTACTAAAACCCCTGGGCCTCTTTCAACTTCATCTTCAGCTACTTCAACACCATTTGTGGAGTACGCGTGTTGCCCATTTTCCTTCTGATGTGCAGTACTTTACGCTTGTCTGTAGTAAATTTCAACTGCAACTGTTCTGCTCTCTTACATATTTTGTCCAACTCATTCTGTATTTCTTGAGCTGCCTCCTCCGATTTCACTGCCCTTCCTAGTTTGGTTTCAACTCCAAACTTCTGAGGCCAAGCCATTGATTTAAATTAGAAAGAATAGTGGTCACGACTCCGAGCCCTGGAGCACCCTCTCAGTACTCCTTCCCTCTGCCCACCTGTTATAACTCCTCTAATAAGTATCTGTTGTTTTCTGCTCTTCAGCCAATTTCTTATCCATACCTTTGAGCTTAGCTAACAGTCTTTTGTGTGGAACTTTGTCAAATATCTTCTGGAAGCTTATCACATTCCACTTCGGATGTCACCTCCTCAAAGAAGTCAAGGAGATTGGTGAGGAAGGATCTTCCCTTCTGAATCCATGCTGACTGCTGTTAGCTATGTTATTGTGCAGATAATTTTCAAGTTTACACCTGACAATCAATTCCATTATGTTAAACAGCATGGGCCTGAGTAAGACTGATGAGCTTATAGTTGCCTGTTTCTCATTTGTTGCCCTTTTTGAATAGGGATATCACGTTGGCCTGCTTACGATCGACTGGTGCCTCCCCAGTGTCCAGTGAGTCCCTCGTAGTGATTGTTAACGCCTCCACCAATTGCTCAACTATCTCTCACTGTGTGGACTCACACATGAACAATGACCACTTGGTCAAGACACTAGACAGCTGTTGGTGCCCATGAATTTGTTTTTACATGCTCTTGAGATTTGAGCGACGCATTTATTGCCCTGAGGAAGGTGGTGGCGGCCCTTCTTCTTGAAGCGATTGTGTTACAACTGAGTGGCTTGTGAGGCCGCTTAAGGGAGCATGAAGAGTCAACCAGGTAGAGTGGATTAAAGTCATGTGTAGGGCAGATCGGTTCCCTTCCCTGAAGGACATTAGTGAACTAGTTGGGCTTTTAAGACAATCCGGCCTCTTTTGAGGTAATTTTTTTCCTAGTACTAGTCCACAACTTCCAAATTTATTGAACTAACTTTCACATTTGAACTCATGGCTATTGGGTTGCTAGTCCAGGACCATAACCACTGTGCTAATACCCATGCAGAAACTGTACCCCAACATTTCGTGATTTCAGGAGAAAAATTGGAGAGGAGGGGAAATATAAAAAGGGATGCTTGTCCTTAACAAAATGGATGAAAATATTACAAAGAAATATATTCCTTGCCGCAGCCATTCTGAATTACGTAAATATTAGAATAAGGAACACCACAACTGTGTAAACACAACAGCTCTCACTTTCAAACAAGACATTTGTTTTTTATTTGATGAAATGTAATCCTGGAAGCATTGTAATATCAAAGGTGCCAATGAGCAGATTGAGAGCTGGTGATTCAATATTAAATAGGTTGGACCGTTCTGAAGAGCAGGGACTTGCACATAAATCCGTTTTTATGAAGATCTCACTCACATTGGTCCGAAATATACATTTCCCCAAAGTTACATTTCCTGTTACTTGGGGTATGGGTCTTAAGGAGGAGAGAGGCTCCTCTCAGTGTCTCATTGAGTAAATGAAACGTACAGAACAGGAAGGTTTGACCCCTGGTCTGGACAATGATAGTGTTGCTGCAATTGGTCTCGATGCCCCTGGGTTGGGGGTAAAGATACCTTGGGTTTCCAATCCCGATTGCTATCCAGTGGCATATTTTGAAAGTGCATGTGTAGATGCCAGATGAGGGGACAATCGGGCTTGGCTGTGATGCTTCTCGTGGTCCATTAGCCTGCCAACATTCCCTGTCAAGGCTAAGCTAGGCGAGGTACCAGAGGGCGATTGTGGAACTCTACCTCAGCAAGGTGTCAATGCCTTCAGGCAGAGAGAGGCAAACATTGGCAAAGAAGATAAAAGGACTAAAGAAGAGGGGCCTATAAAAATATATTGGGCCGGATTTTGCTGTAAAAATAACGGTTATTTCAGTGCGTCTGGTACAGCGACTTCTGATGAGTGCACATGTGCAGTCAAACGCGGTAATCCAGAAGTTGCTCTACCAGATGCCCTGCTCCTCCGTAAGCATCACAAGAATGGCATCTCGCCTGCTGGCTCACCGTTCAAACGAATGGAACAGTGTGAAGTTCCTGCACTGACCTGATGGATACGAATTAATCTCACCAAAAAAAGTTATTTAAATCTAAGCACACTTTTAACGGCGTGGTAAATCTTAATGGCGGCCAAACAACCTCTCAGGCACTGAAAATTAACTTTTACAAGTGTGGAGTCTCATTCCTTCAGATTTTAATTGTTGTTGAACATTTTTTAAAAAATATATTTTCTTTCTGTCTCTTTTATCTCTCTCTCTTTTATCTCTCTCTCTTAATTCAGTATTTCTTATCATCTCTTTATTTCACTTTCTGTAGATCTGACTTTGAATTCACTATTCGAACTTACACTTCCTGGTTCAGGCTCTTCGCTGCTCATCAGATGCTTTAATCAGAGTGGTTAAGGGGATAGATGGTTGCTTGCCCCGTTCACACAGGTCCCAGATGCCCTGTAGAGGGTACCGTTTTGGATTCAGCGCCCAATAAGAGGAGCTTGCCATGAAACAAAAAACAAGTAAAGTTTATGGGCAAGTGCAAGTCTAATGAATGGTGGGCACTGTTCGTCCGCCACTCAGAGGAAAATCCGAGCCATTGTCTACCTCATTTCTCGTGGGTCTATCATGCAAGATGTTTAATTGACCCCTTTGAGAATCAGGAAGCCATTTCACAAAATTTTCCCTTGGAGACTTATTTGTGGTCTTCACCTCCACCAGGAGATTATGTCTCCCTCTCCTCTCCTCCCCTGACTAACTGTGGGAAAGTTCACACATGATGACAGCTCTCTGGTACCTCATCCAAATGGCTGCTCTTTATGTTTGAGCCTTGAGGGGGAGTTGGGAGGAGGGGTTGTGGTGCTTCAATCACTCTTCCATATGCGACCCCAGTTCAGAGGTATTCCACTCACTCTGGATCCTGTTCACAGAGGCAATGCACCCGATCCAACTCCCCACCGTTTCACAGAGTCTTGGGTGGGCGGTTTTAGCCCTACACGTCTGGCGGAAACCAGGCAGTTAAAATGGCCCAGGTTAATTCCCCGCCCTGACTGTTCACGATGAAAATTTGTTTCACATTTCCAGCACTTGCAGTGTTTTGCTTTTCGGCCATTTAAATGGTTGCTTTGGTGACCAACGCAGTTACAAAGCAGATTCCCTTTACATTGTTGGTTTTTATGCTCCAATGAGTCACCACAACCAGAAACATTATTCAGAGTTCATGTTTTTCAGGAATTTGACTTGTTTGCCACAAAGGTATTACTGTGAGTCTATTGTGTGCTCCTCTCTCGATTTTATCCTGCACTACTGAGCAGGCAGCAAGGACACCTCCACCCCCTCCCCCCGCCCCCCCCCCAAAAGCCAGTGGGGTCCTTTTTTACATATTCAAATGAAGACAGCGGGCAAGAGGATTGAGGCCAGAAGAGGCCCAAAAACGTATGGTTTTTTTACTTCCCCTGAGGGGCTCGGAGGAGCAGGAACTGGTCATTTATCTCCTTTGCTGTTTTGTGGGATCTTGCTGTGTGCAAATTGGCTGCTGCGTTTCGCTACCTTACAACACACACTGCACTTCAAAATAATCCATTGGCTGTGAAGCAGGACATCCTGAGGATGTGAAAGGTGCGATATTAAAACATCACAGAATTAGAATTGTCATGAAATTGTCTTTTCTCTTTTCAGATGCTGTTGTGTACTTCCAGCGTTTTCTGTTCATGCCAACATGCTTTTTGTCTCTTGCGTCTTACTTAACAAGGGGGTGGACATATGAGGAGAGGTTGAGTAGATTGGGACTCTACTCATTGGAGCTCAGAAGAATGAGAGGCGATCTTATTGAAACATATAAGATTGTGAAGGGGCTTGATCGGGTGGATGCGGTCAGGATGTTCCCAAGGATGGGTGAAACTAGAACTAGGGGGCATAATCTTAGAATAAGGGGCTGCTCTTTCAAAACTGAGATGAGGAGAAACTTCTTCACTCAGAGGGTGGTAGGTCTGTGGAATTTGCTGCCCCAGGAAGCTGTGGAAGCTACATCATTAAATAAATTTAAAACAGAAATAGACAGTTTCCTAGAAGTAAAGGGAATTAGGGGTTACGGGGAGCGGGCAGGAAATTGGACATGAATTTAGATTTGAGGTTAGGATCAGATCAGCCATGATCTTATTGAATGGCGGAGCAGGCTCGAGGGGCCGATTGGCCGACTCCTGCTCCTATTTCTTATGTTCTTATTAACTCACTCTTCTCCCTGACTTTGGATCTTTTCAGACTTGGCTGGTTCAGGCCAGTTCAGGCTTCAGATGACACATGCTGGCAGCATCAGGTAAGTGCAGCTACAGATAGCTTCAGCCAAACTGTCTCGGCTTAAATGCTTGTGCTGCTGTTATGCCAACGTGCTATGCCCATGCGTCGTGCCAAGCCCTTGCTCTTAAAAATAAACACAGCTCCATATGTTAACACGGGTTTCAGTGCCACGTCTGCCAATCAGAGATGTCACTGGGATGCTGGGATGTAAGTCTGCAGCCAAGATCCTTTTAGATTAAATGACATATTGTGCATCAAAGTGCAGG
Organism: Heptranchias perlo; assembly: GCF_035084215.1. NCBI lineage: Eukaryota > Metazoa > Chordata > Chondrichthyes > Hexanchiformes > Hexanchidae > Heptranchias > Heptranchias perlo. Next base: position 8,554,387 of record NC_090370.1, read on the forward strand.
GGAATGGAACGTTCCAACTCCAGGCACCTGGCATCAAACACTCCAGGTTAGATCTAGCATGGTTAGATGCCGAGAAAAGCTCCCTCTTCCCCATTTCAAACGCCCCCCTCTCCCCCCTTCGCCCCCACCTCACCCCTCCCTTACCCCCCTCACCCCCCCCCCCCCGCACCCATCTCAATCCCCCTCACCCCCAACCCCCCCTTCACCCCCTCACCCCACTGCACCAGCGTGCCATTTTCCCCACACCACCCATACCATGCACGTTTAAATGAGATTCTGATTTGGATTTTCCGATTTGAACGTCAGATTTGGGCCCCTTCAGAGTTGCAGCCTCTTAAAAAATGTTAGTTTACTGCTCTTGGTGCAGGGCTTTGCGTAACAGGAACACGTAGTGCATCGCATCAGTGGCCCAGGCCATTTTCGGTTCCTCATGGGACCTGGGACTTTCCTGGGCTGTATAGCCCAGTAACCACACTGGCTGCACAGATACCCACTCAGCCAGAGCGTGGAGCTACCGTTAGCATACGATTAACTTCAAGGACGATAAATCAAATAAATTCCCGGAGACAGATATGATCGCCACCTGTCATTGGTAATAATGTTATTGCTTTGGTGATCACATCATTGCACTCTCCTGTATTTACAGTATTGTCTTGCACTTGGACCAGTTAAAATGAAACAAAAACAGAGAATGCTGGAAGCGGAGGGAGGTGGAGTCGACATTTCAGGTCGATGACCTTTCGTCAATCCACCAACCTGATAGATTGTGGCAAACGGATAATCAGGTTGATGACCCGATGAAAGCTCATCGACCTGAAACGTTAACTCTACCTTCCTCTCTTCACAGATGCTGACTGACCTGCTGAGTGTTTCCAGCATTCTCCGTTTCTGTTTCACATTTCCAGCACTTGCAGTGTTTTGCTATTCGGCCATTTAAATGGTTGCTTTGGTGACCAACGCGGTTACAAAGAAGATTCCCTTTACATTGTTGGATTTTATGCTCCAATGAGTCACCACAGCCAGAAACGCTATTCAGAGTTTATGTTTTTTCAGGGATTTAGCTTGTTTGCCACAAAGGTATTACTGTGAGTCTATTGTGCGCTCCTCTCGAGTGTATTACTGATGTTTCATAAGTGCTTATTAGGCTGGATTATGCAGTGTTGATGGGACCAATTGCGGTGCATGTACCATGTGCACTTTGAGCTCCAAGCTGACCTTTTGTGATTTTGTGAAGTCAATTAATTGTATGAATTTGTATCTATTCCACGTCAACATTGGCCCAGTGTAAGTGGGATGTACTCCTTCAACTTACTGCATTTCAAGGCGACTTCTCTGACTGCACAAGATAGCACATAATGTAAGAGGACAGGTCTGAACTGGAGGAAAGCCCAGAAATGACAGGTCCCTTGACTCCTTCGGAGTAGACTGGCCTGGACATCCTCTCACATGAAAGCATGGAGGGAGTAAGGAAGCTTGAAGCAGCAGGCTTCAAACAAGCTCCAGGCCTAGTGCCACCTTGCTCTTTTGTCTTGTCCCTTTCTCACTCACTCCCACACAGGCACATGCACAAACCCACAAACATCATACACAGGATCGTGGAATGCGAGCTCTCTTGAAGCCAGCATTCAGTCACCTGCCTCTGACCTAGAGGCAAGAGTGCTACCACTGAGCCAAGCCTGACGCCTGAGGCTTGTGTGATGTCTTCCTGCACCTCAAGGCACGCTCTCGTCCCAGTGTTTTGTTGCTAGTCTCCTACAGCCTCTAGTTCTGTGGTGAGTGTGGTCCAAAATTGAATCTAATTTATATTTTTGAAAAACGAATGGGACACGGAGATGACACAGTATGCTAGAGCTCTATATTTGGAGTTTCTCCAGATGCCTTGAATTCTCATTTTTTTAATGCTAATTTGGCAACTGTTTGAGATGAGTAGCACCTCACCATATGTGGAGCTGAGCTGAAGGCAAATTCCCCCCACTACTTACCTCTAGGGGGTTGCCAACTCTGGTTGAATGTATTCCTGGAGGTTTCATCACATGACCTCCAGCCCCCACACTCCCGCCATTGGTCACCCGACACGCCCATCCTCACGGTGCCCCGCCTTCTCACGGCCAATCAGAAAGCGAACAGTCTCTTCATTACCTGATTGGATGGTTCTTGACTGTCAGTCAAGCAGCCTTTTTTCCCCTAACTCCAATATTTTTATAACGAATAAACAAAAGTGTTCGAAGGAAATGAAAAAAATGCTTTCTTAATGCCCCCATGATTTTTCTCCTGGGTTTTGCTCACAGCAGTGTCCAGAAGATTAATCTTCAATTCCTGGAGACTCCAGGCCACTCCTGGAGGGTTGGCAACCCTACTTATCTCCCATTCTAACCAGAATCCTAGATCTTGACTAGAAAAAAGCATAGAATGCGAAAAGGCCACTTTGCCCAAAGCCAATGTTAAATTTTGTGGGCTTCACCAGATAGTTCTCATGTGCTCTGTGCCAAAAGCCACTCCAGTAAATGGGCCAGTGCACTCTATGAACTAATGGGTGACTATATACATGATACCTGTCAAAGTAACATTGCCCAGCGTCCAATAGAAACCCTCATTACTGAGATTAGTTCATTGCGAATGATACGTGCCCACTCCTATTCTCCTTGTATTCTGATGCCAGAAGATTAACCCCACCAGACCATGCAACTTAGGCTATAAACTACAGTCAGGTTTATTGAAAATAAAAATTAAGCAGGAGCAGAAAGTCAATACGGCAAGTTTCACTTGACTGCAGAACATTTAACTTCCGTGTTCGTGGATATATACAAAATATAGAGACATTTTGCTAACTCTCTTAATACTGAAGCCTGGACCAATCTCTGTAACAGAAACTTATATTGCCCCTCCCTATCTCTGTAACCTCCTCCAGCCCTACAACCCTCCGAGATCTCTGCACTCCTCCAATTCTTGCCTCTTGCGCATCCCCGATTTTCATCGCTCCACCATTGGCGGCCGTGCCTTCAGCTGTCTAGGCCCTAAGCTCTGGAATTCCCTCCCTAAACCTCTCCGCCTCTCTACCTCTCTCTCCTCCTTTAAACTCCTTAAAACCTACCTCTTTGACCAAGCTTTTGGTCACCTGTCCTAATATCTCCTTATATGGCTTGGTGTCAAATTTTGTTTGATAATCGCTCCTGTGAAGCATCTTGGGCCGTTTTACTACATTAAAGGCGCTATATAAATGCAGGTTGTTGTTGTTTGAGACAGAAGATAAATTCCTTAATGTTAAAAGTGGGGAAAAAAATCAAGAAACAAAAATACAAAATTGCAGATTTAATAGTCAGCAAGATAATTAAATTATTTTGGGGCTGTTTGGTACAAAATGTCAGAAACAAAAGATATTTTTCTTTAAATGGTTTGTGCTGCTGGGTATATTTTCCATTTGCAGCTTTTTGCAGTCAGCCACAGAGGAGACTTAAAAACGGTTCAAAAAGCAGCACTATTGATGCGTTTGAATGATGGGGAATCAATGCAAAGTAGCTTTGCAAATCTCTGGGTCCCTGGGAGATTGTTTCAGGCACAGTCTGCACGACACAGAGTGAAGAGCCTTTCAGAACACCTTTCACCCCGGGAGAGCTGCGACCTGTCAGTTGATATTAAATCGAAATACACTGCTTCAGATCACTGAAAGCTTTGTTAGGCTAAATGATGACGATGAATGCTGTTGCGGACCCGTTGTCCCCTGCAGGCTATCCTCTCTCCTTTGTTCAACCAGCGACATGGTGCACGCTGTTAAAGTTACAAAATCAAACGGAGACTAAGGGGCGCGGGGAGGTGGTTCAATTCTTAAACCTACTTCCGGTTTAACCGGGGCGGTCTGGAGGACGGGCGAGTAAGCTGCTCTCGAGAGGCAGGGCGGTAATTTTAATATGTTAATGAGGCTGCGTGCCTCAGATCTTAGCAGCCTTTTGGATTTAGCGTCTGCAGGCCGGGTTTCCCAGGACTCAGGGTAAATGCTTTTCCAGCACTTCTTGTGGGCCAGGAGGAGCAGGAGTGCTTCCCCCCCCCCGGACCCTTAAGCTAACCCGCCTCCCTCCCCGTGATCTGCCGGCCCCCTCCCCGCGATCCGTGCCGACCCGTGACCTCCCCTCCCCCCCCTCGCAATCTCTCCCTCCTCTCCGGTCCCCGGCTGCGGCCTTCCACCGCAGGCCTTCCCGCCCGCCAGCCAGCCAGCCTCTCAATCTGGTCGGATGCTGGGCTGCAAACAGAGAGAAAAACAATCAAATGAGGGCCTGCCGTTAAATTCGGCAGGACTTCCGCGTTCCCCGTATTTGCGGGTTTCCCGGCCGCTGAAAGTCGCCCCTGCTCCCTCCCTACCTCCCTGTAAATATCAGGACCTAAAGGAATTATCAGCACAAACACAGCTCCAAGGCTCAGAACCATAGAACCATAGAAAAGATACAGCACAGAAGAGGGCCATTTGGCCCATCGTGTCCGTGCCGGCTCGAAGAACAATCAAGAAATAGAAGAAAAAGCCAAGAATGTGAATAGGTCATTTAGCCCCCTGAAATTCATACCTCCAATACTCTTAAAAGATCTCACCCATTCTCATATCTAACTGCATTTTGAATGTCTTGAAGATCTTTGGGCGTGAAATTCCTGGAGTGGGAAAGGACACAAAACAGGCAGATTAGGGGGACAGCCATTTGGGGCTGAAACTTGGATCCTCTGGATTTCCGCTCCACCCCAAATTCCGGTAAGGTAGGGGCGTGCGACTCTTCCTCCCTTTCCAGGCCACTTCGAGGCCTTGTCTGGGTGCACCTGGGTCTACCCTGGCAATTCCCCTCAGAACGTGACCTAATAGGCCTACGCCACCTGAGAGCTTGTACGGGTCCTTTTCTGGGCCTTGGGAAGGGAAGGGCCCAAGAGAAAGGCAATCAATCTCAGAGAGGATCGATCACCTTTAATAAGAGGTTTAGAATAGCTATGGAAAAGGACACAGACCACTCTAAAGTAAAAGTACTCTATTGGAGGAGGGACAATTTCAATTTCAATGAGAACAGATCTGGCCCGGGTAAATTGGAATCAAAGATTGGCAGGCAAAACTGTAATTGAACAATGGGCGGCCTTTAAAGAGGAGATGGATCAGGTACAGTCTAAGTACATTCCCATGAGGGAGAAAGGTAGGGCAACTAAAGCCAGAGCTCCCTGGATGACAAAAGAGATAGTGAGTAAGATGAAACAGAAAAAAGGGACATATGACAGATGTCGGGTTGATAACACAAGTGAGAACCAGGCAGAATATAGAAAGTTCAGAGGGGAAGTGAAAGAGGAAATGAGTGTATGAGAATAGACTGGCGGCCAACATAAAAGGGAATCCAAAAGTCTTCTACAGGCAAATAAATAGTAAACGGGTAGTAAGAGGAGGGGAGGGGCCGGTCAGGGACCATAAAGGAGATCTACTCATGGAGGCAGAGGGGATGGCCGAGGTACTAAATGAGTACTTTGCATCTGTCTTTACCAAGGAAGAAGATGCTGCCAGAGTCTCAGTAAAGGAAGATATAGTTGAGATACTGGATGGGCTAAAAATTGATAGAAAGGCTGGCTGTACTTAAAGTAGATAAGTCACCCGGTCCGGATGGGATGCATCCTAGGTTGCTGAGGGAAGTAAGGGTGGAAATTGCGGAGGTACTGGCCATAATCTTCCAAACATCTGTAGATACGGGGGTGGTGCCAGAGGACTGGAGAATTGCAAATGTTACATCCTTGTTCAAAAAAGGGTGTAAGGATAAACCCAGCAACTACAGGCCAGTCAGTTTAACCTCAGTGGTGGGGAAACTTTTAGAAACGATAATCCAGGACAGAATGGACGAGTGTGGATTGATTAGGGAAAGCCAGCATGGATTTGTTGAAAGCAAATCGTGTTTAACTCACCTGATAGAGTTTTTTGATGAGGTAACAGAGAGGGTAGATGAGGGCAATACAGTTAATGTGCACAAATCGTTGAAGTTGGCAGGGCAGTTTGAGAAAGCAGTTAAAAAAGCATACGGGATCCTGGGCTTTATAAATGGAGACATGAAGTATAAAAGTATGGAAGTCATGATGAACCTTTATAAAACATTGGTTCGGCCACAACTGGAGTATTGTGTCCAGTTCTGGGCACCGCACTTTAGGAAAGATGTGAAGGCCTTAGAGAGGGTGTCGAAGAGATTTACTGGAATGATTCCAGGGATGGGAGACTTTAGTTACGTGGATAGACTGGAGAAGCTGGGGTTGTTCTCCTTGGAACAGAGACGGTTGCGAGGAGATTTGATAGAGGTATTCAAAATCATGAGGGGTCTAGACAGAGTAGATAGAGAGAAACTGTTCCCATTGGCGGAAGGGTCAAGAACAAGAGGACATAGATTTAAGGTGATTGGCAGCTTTACTTCACCTTGACCGGTGCAGGTCACCTGCCCTACTCTGGAAATGACCCCATGCCCGCAATTTGCGGTGGGGTCAACGTCTGGCTCAGTAACAGAGCAGGGACGCTGGAATTTCAGGGCTTTTAACTTCACTCCTTTACCTGATAGATTATTACACTTCCTGCACCTTGCGTTGAAACCACAGCCCCAATTTTAACTCGCTCAGCCTGGCGGAAACCGGGCTGGGGAGGCGGGGGGGGGGGGGAGAGCGGGGAGATGCAGTTAAAATGAGAGGACCGACTTACGCCTTCCGATCCCGCTGCTTTCCCGACGAGTCCGAATATTAACCTGCTCTTTTGAGCAGGCGAGCGGGACATCTGCAGGAGGGCAGAGGGGTCCTTGGGTCCGTCTTTAACTATGCCGATCAGGTCCTGACGATGTTAGCGGGACCCGAACGGCAATTTTAATCGGAGGCCGGAGTGGGGGAGCAGTGGCGTCTTCTCCGTCAGGCCAAACCTGCCGGGAGCTGGATTGTGGGCCAGAAGAGGCCCAGGCAGATTAAGTTTGAAAAATTTGATTTTAGGTTTCCTTGTGGGCAAGGAGGGGCATGAATGTTTCTCCAGGCCTCACAAGAAGCCTTTCCCCCCTCCCCCGATGGCCTTTGCCCCCCCACCCCTCCCCCGACTCCACCCCCCCTTGCCCTTTACCATTTACCTGACTGCCGGGGACCAATCTCACAGGTCACTTAGTGACACATAGAAAATAATATATTTCTTTCTTTCTCTGTGACTGCAGACAAATCTGGTTGTGGAGTTTCCAACAGTTAGTGCAGGACCAGCATTACAGTCAATCCTTTGAGGCCTCAGTATGGCGACCCTCCCTCAACTGGTGAACTGTCATTGCCCTGGTGCGTTAAAAATGCTGCTAGTACTGTAAGACAAATTGTTAAAAGGACTGCAGAGGAATTTGCCACATTCAATATTGAATAACATTTTGTTAGTTCAACATGGGACTCAACGTCATGGAACGTTGGAGAGTTTTATACAAGGTAAGTGTAGGGGGTTTAATTCTCAGCCAGACGCACGAAGGGGAAGCTATGTTGTACCTTTGTTGACGATACGTGGTCCGTAGAGTTGGCCGTATTGATGAGGATGGCTTTGAAATAAAGGGGAGGTTTAGATACCATTTACCAATGAAGAGTCCATAGGCTAGTGCTGATGGGAAAAGTAGGTATGTTGCCGTAGAAAATTAAAATGACTTTCCATTCCCTTTGTCGTTATAAGTAGATACAATTGATCAGCTGAACAAGAGGAAAGGCTTAAAAATTAAAACAGAAAAATACTGCAAACACATAGCAGTCAGACAACAATAACAACTTGCATTCATTTAGCGCCTTTAACGTAGTAAAACGTCCCAAGGCGCTTCACAGGAGCGATTATCAAACAAAATTTGACACCGAGCCACATAAGGAGATATTAGGACAGGTGACCAAAAGCTTGGTCAATGAGGTAGGTTTTAAGGAGCGTCTTAAAGGAGGAGAGGCGGAGAGGTTTAGGGAGGGAATTCCAGAGCTTAGGACCTAGGCAGCTGAAGGCACGGCCGCCAATGATGGAGCGATGAAAATCAGGGATGCGCAAGAGGCAAGAATTGGAGGAACGCAGAGATCTCCAAGAGTTTTAGGGCTGCAGGAGGTTATAGAGATAGGGAGGGGGCGAGGTCACGGGGGGATCTGAACACAAGGATAAGAATTTTTAAATCAAAGAGTTGCCGGACCGGGAGGCAATGCAGCGAGCACAAGGGTGATGGGTGAATGGGATTTAGTGCGAGTTAGCAGAGTTTTGGATGATCTCAAGTTTACAGAGGGTGCAAGTTGGAACCCCGGCCAGGAGAGCATTGGAATAGTCGAGTCTCGAGGTAACAAAAGCATGGATGAGGGTTTCATCAGCAGATGAGCTGAGGCAGGGGCAGAGATCAGGGGATGTTACATAGGTGGAAGTAGGCGGTCTTGGTGATGGAGAGGATATGGGGTCAGAAGCACAGCTCAGGGTCAAATAGGACGTCATTCTTGGTATCATTCTAGTGAATCTTTGCTGCACCCTTCAAATGGATCTAATATCCTTCCCGTTATGGTGTGCACATAATACTTCAACTGAGGCCCAACCAGTGTCTTGTACAAATTCAAACTTACTTCTTCGCAGTAGACGTTGGAGCATATTCATTTCCCTATACAACACAGATAGGATTCTCCTGTAAGAATAAACAAAATCTCTCATTGATCCAAGAACATTGCATTGATATGTCATTCACCGGAACAATGATCGGGCGGAAGTACCATTTCCGACCGACAGGCGGCGCTGTCATGGGAGAGCACCTGCCGATGAAGCTGCACAATTTCTGGCCGGTGGGAAGTGATCTGTCGAGAGTACAGACCCCGCCCTGTAGGTGGCGCTTTATCGGGAGTACAGACCCCGCCCTGTAGGTGGCGCTCTATCGGGAGTACAGACCCCGCCCTGTAGGTGGCGCTCTATCGGGAGTACAGACACCGCCCTGTAGGTGGCGATCTATTGGGAGTACAGACCCCGCCCTGTAGGTGGCGCTCTATTGGGAGTACAGACCCCGCCCTGTAGGTGGCGCTCTAGTGGGAGTACAGACCCCGCCCTGTAGGTGGCGCTCTATTGGGAGTACAGACCCCGCCCTGTAGGTGGCGCTCTATTGGGAGTACAGACCCTGCCCTGTAGGTGGCGCTCTATTGGGAGTACAGACCCCGCCCTGTAGGTGGCGGTCTATTGGGAGTACAGACCCCGCCCTGTAGGTGGCGCTCTATTGGGAGTACAGACCCCGCCCTGTAGGTGGTGCTTTATTGGGAGTACAGACCCCGCCCTGTAGGTGGCGCTCTATCGGGAGTACAGACACCGCCCTGTAGGTGGCGATCTATTGGGAGTACAGACCCCGCCCTGTAGGTGGCGCTCTATTGGGAGTACAGACCCCGCCCTGTAGGTGGCGCTTTATTGGGAGTACAGACCCCGCCCTGTAGGTGGCGCTCGATTGGGAGTACAGACCCCGCCCTGTAGGTGGCGCTCTGTTGGGAGTACATACCCCGCCCTGTAGGTGGCGCTCTATTGGGAGTACCGACCCCGCCCTGTAGGTGGCGCCCTGTCGGGAGTACAGACCCCGCCCTGTAGGTGGCGCTCTATTGGGAGTACAGACCCTGCCCTGTAGGTGGCGCTCTATCGGGAGTACAGACTCCACCCTGTAGGTGGCGCTCTATTGGGAGTACAGACCCTGCCCTGTAGGTGGCGCTCTATCGGGAGTACAGACCCCGCCCTGTGGGTGGCGCTCTATTGGGAGTACAGACCCCGCCCTGTAGGTGGCGCTCTGTTGGGAGTACAGACCCCACCCTGTAGGTGGCGCTCTATCGGGAGTACAGACCCCGCCCTGTAGGTGGCGCTCTATTGGGAGTACAGACCCTGCCCTGTCGGTGGCGCTCTAGTGGGAGTACAGACCCTGCCCTGTAGGTGGCGCTCTATTGGGAGTACAGACCCTGCCCTGTAGGTGGCGCTCGATTGGGAGTACAGACCCCGCCCTGTAGGTGGCGCCCTGTCGGGAGTACAGACCCCGCCCTGTAGGTGGCGCCCTGTCGGGAGTACAGACCCCGCCCTGTAGGTGGCGCTCTATTGGGAGTACAGACCCCGCCCTGTGGGTGGCGCTCTATTGGGAGTACCGACCCCGCCCTGTAGGTGGCGCTCTATTGGGAGTACAGACCCCGCCCTGTAGGTGGCGCTCTATTGGGAGTACAGACCCTGCCCTGTAGGTGGCGCTCTATTGGGAGTACAGACCCCGCCCTGTAGGTGGCGGTCTATTGGGAGTACAGACCCCGCCCTGTAGGTGGCGCTCTATTGGGAGTACAGACCCCGCCCTGTAGGTGGTGCTTTATTGGGAGTACAGACCCCGCCCTGTAGGTGGCGCTCTATCGGGAGTACAGACACCGCCCTGTAGGTGGCGATCTATTGGGAGTACAGACCCCGCCCTGTAGGTGGCGCTCTATTGGGAGTACAGACCCCGCCCTGTAGGTGGCGCTTTATTGGGAGTACAGACCCCGCCCTGTAGGTGGCGCTCGATTGGGAGTACAGACCCCGCCCTGTAGGTGGCGCTCTGTTGGGAGTACAGACCCCGCCCTGTAGGTGGCGCTCTATTGGGAGTACCGACCCCGCCCTGTAGGTGGCGCCCTGTCGGGAGTACAGACCCCGCCCTGTAGTTGGCGCTCTATTGGGAGTACAGACCCTGCCCTGTAGGTGGCGCTCTATCGGGAGTACAGACTCCACCCTGTAGGTGGCGCTCTATTGGGAGTACAGACCCTGCCCTGTAGGTGGCGCTCTATCGGGAGTACAGACCCCGCCCTGTGGGTGGCGCTCTATTGGGAGTACAGACCCCGCCCTGTAGGTGGCGCTCTGTTGGGAGTACAGACCCCACCCTGTAGGTGGCGCTCTATCGGGAGTACAGACCCCGCCCTGTAGGTGGCGCTCTATTGGGAGTACAGACCCCACCCTGTAGGTGGTGCTCTAGTGGGAGTACAGACCCTGCCCTGTAGGTGGCGCTCTATTGGGAGTACAGACCCTGCCCTGTAGGTGGCGCTCGATTGGGAGTACAGACCCCGCCCTGTAGGTGGCGCCCTGTCGGGAGTACAGACCCCGCCCTGTAGGTGGCGCCCTGTCGGGAGTACAGACCCCGCCCTGTAGGTGGCGCTCTATTGGGAGTACAGACCCCGCCCTGTGGGTGGCGCTCTATTGGGAGTACCGACCCCGCCCTGTAGGTGGCGCTCTATTGGGAGTACAGACCCCGCCCTGTAGGTGGCGCTCTATCGGGAGTACCGACCCCGCCCTGTAGGTGGCGCTCTATTGGGAGTACAGACCCTGCCCTGTAGGTGGCGCTCTATTGGGAGTACAGACCCCGCCCTGTGGGTGGCGCTCTATTGGGAGTACCGACCCCGCCCTGTAGGTGGCGCTCTATTGGGAGTACAGACCCCGCCCTGTAGGTGGCGCTCTATCGGGAGTACCGACCCCGCCCTGTAGGTGGCGCTCTATCGGGAGTACAGACCCCGCCCTGTAGGTGGCGCTCTATTGGGAGTACAGACACCGCCCTGTAGGTGGCGCTCTATCGGGAGTACCGACCCCGACCTGTAGGTGGCGCTCTATCGGGAGTACAGACCCCGCCCTGTAGGTGGCGCTCTGTTGGGAGTACAGACCCCGCCCTGTAGGTGGCGCTCTATCGGGAGTACAGACCCCGCCCTGTAGGTGGCGCTCTATCGGGAGTACAGACCCCGCCCTGTAGGTGGCGCTCTATCGGGAGTACAGACCCCGCCCTGTAGGTGGCGCTCTATCGGGAGTACAGACCCCGCCCTGTAGGTGGCGCTCTATCGGGAGTACAGACCCCGCCCTGTAGGTGGCGCTCTATCGGGAGTACAGACCCCGCCCTGTAGGTGGCGCTCTATCGGGAGTACAGACCCCGCCCTGTAGGTGGCGCTCTATTGGGAGTACAGACCCCGCCCTGTAGGTGGCGCTCTATCGGGAGTACAGACCCCGCCCTGTAGGTGGCGCTCTATTGGGAGTACAGACCCTGCCCTGTAGGTGGCGCTCTATTGGGAGTACAGACCCCGCCCTGTAGGTGGCGCTCTATTGGGAGTACAGACCCCGCCCTGTAGGTGGCGCTCTATCGGGAGTACAGACCCCGCCCTGTAGGTGGCGCTCTATTGGGAGTACAGACCCCGCCCTGTAGGTGGCGCTCTATTGGGAGTACAGACCCCGCCCTGTAGGTGGCGCTCTATTGGGAGTACAGACCCCGCCCTGTAGGTGGCGCTCTATCGGGAGTACAGACCCCGCCCTGTAGGTGGCGCTCTATTGGGAGTACAGACCCCGCCCTGTAGGTGGCGCTCTATCGGGAGTACAGACCCCGCCCTGTAGGTGGCGCTCTATTGGGAGTACAGACCCCGCCCTGTAGGTGGCGCTCTATTGGGAGTACAGACCCCGCCCTGTAGGTGGCGCTCTATCGGGAGTACAGACCCCGCCCTGTAGGTGGCGCTCTATTGGGAGTACAGACCCTGCCCTGTAGGTGGCGCTCTATTGGGAGTACAGACCCCGCCCTGTAGGTGGCGCTCTATTGGGAGTACAGACCCCGCCCTGTAGGTGGCGCTCTATCGGGAGTACAGACCCCGCCCTGTAGGTGGCGCTCTATTGGGAGTACAGACCCCGCCCTGTAGGTGGCGCTCTATTGGGAGTACAGACCCCGCCCTGTAGGTGGCGCTCTATTGGGAGTACAGACCCCGCCCTGTAGGTGGCGCTCTATCGGGAGTACAGACCCCGCCCTGTAGGTGGCGCTCTATTGGGAGTACAGACCCCGCCCTGTAGGTGGCGCTCTATCGGGAGTACAGACCCCGCCCTGTAGGTGGCGCTCTATTGGGAGTACAGACCCCGCCCTGTAGGTGGCGCTCTATCGGGAGTACAGACCCCGCCCTGTAGGTGGCGCTCTATCGGGAGTACAGACCCCGCCCTGTAGGTGGCGCTCTATCGGGAGTACAGACCCCGCCCTGTAGGTGGCGCTCTATCGGGAGTACAGACCCCGCCCTGTAGGTGGCGCTCTATCGGGAGTACAGACCCCGCCCTGTAGGTGGCGCTCGATTGGGAGTACAGACCCCACCCTGTAGGTGGCGCTCTATCGGGAGTACAGACCCCGCCCTGTAGGTGGCGCTCTATTGGGAGTACAGACCCCGCCCTGTAGGTGGCGCTCGATTGGGAGTACAGACCCCGCCCTGTAGGTGGCGCTCTATCGGGAGTACAGACCCCGCCCTGTAGGTGGCGCTCTATTGGGAGTACAGACCCCGCCCTGTAGGTGGCGCTCTATTGGGAGTACAGACCCCGCCCTGTAGGTGGCGCTCGATTGGGAGTACAGACCCCGCCCTGTAGGTGGCGCTCGATTGGGAGTACAGACCCCACCCTGTAGGTGGCGCTCGATTGGGAGTACAGAACCCGCCCTGTAGGTGGCGCTCTATCGGGAGTACAGACCCCGCCCTGTAGGTGGCGCTCGATTGGGAGTACAGACCCCGCCCTGTAGGTGGCGCTCTATTGGGAGTACAGACCCCGCCCTGTAGGTGGCGCTCTATTGGGAGTACAGACCCCGCCCTGTAGGTGGCGCTCGATTGGGAGTACAGACCCCGCCCTGTAGGTGGCGCTCGATTGGGAGTACAGACCCCACCCTGTAGGTGGCGCTCGATTGGGAGTACAGAACCCGCCCTGTAGGTGGCGCTCTATCGGGAGTACAGACCCCGCCCTGTAGGTGGCGCTCTATTGGGAGTACAGACCCCGCCCTGTAGGTGGCGCTCGATTGGGAGTACAGACCCCGCCCTGTAGGTGGCGCTCTATCGGGAGTACAGACCCCGCCCTGTAGGTGGCGCTCTATTGGGAGTACAGACCCCGCCCTGTAGGTGGCGCTCTATTGGGAGTACAGACCCCGCCCTGTAGGTGGCGCTCTATTGGGAGTACAGACCCCGCCCTGTAGGTGGCGCTCGATTGGGAGTACAGACCCCGCCCTGTAGGTGGCGCTCTATCGGGAGTCCAGCGCAGATGTCCCGATGCGCTGCGCGCGCCGGAAGGCCCTGGTCCGTTTCCGGTGCGAGCGGGTTCCTGCTCGAAGATGGCGGCGCGAGGCTTCCAGACAATGAGCCCGGGCGCGGCGGCCGCCATGGCGGCGGGGTCTGGGCCCGGCCAGGGACAGGGGCAGGGCCAGCCCCCGGGTCGGATGCCGCCTAATCAGCAGCAAAACATGTTCCGCTCGGCCATGCCGGGCCAGGGTTACCCGGTGAGTGTGAGGGGCGGTTGCGAGCCGGGTTTTTGGAAGTTTGTATTGAGGAGGGGGGAGGCGGGAGGCGGGAGGCCCTTTTCCCCTCAGACTGAGTGCGGCCCATCGCGCCGATCAAAGCGGGCACAGCAGCAGTCGGCCTCTCTCCTCCCTCATGGAAGGGTTGGTCTCCGATCTGTGACCAGCCCCCTGCTTTCTTTGTTCCTTCGGCCGGCTGGACAGTTCCCACCGCCTCCTCGGCCTCTCGCATTGTTCTCTGGCCCTGATTCCTTGTCACTTTTTTTTTTCAAATGTGATTGTCCAGGGGCTGGAAAAGGGGTTTTTTTTTTTTTTTTGGTTGCAAGAGCGATTTGATTCTTATTTTTGAAGTTTTAGCAGAAGTGTGTTGAAATCAAAACAGAAAATGCTGGGGGACACACTCAGCATGTCAGGCAGAGTGAGAAATAGTTCATGTTTCAGCTCGATGGCCTGCAATCCATCTCAGACTCTAGTTCTGGTCATGCTGCTCCAGCCACCATGAGGTGTGGGGGACGCTTGATGGTCTTTTCTGCCCGTTAATTTTGTATGTTGGTATTGGGCGCTATTAGTGTTGCTTCAGAAAACATGTAAGGAATCTTACAACACCAGGTTATAGTCCAACAAATTTATTTTAAAATCACAAGCTTTCGGAGATTATCCCCTTCGTCAGGTGAAGGGGATAATCTCCGAAAGCTTGTGATTTTAAAATAAATTTGTTGGACTATAACCTGGTGTTGTAAGATTCCTTACATTTGTCCACCCCAGTCCATCACCGGCATCTCCACTTCAGAAAACATGGTAGTGTTTTGAGTTCCCTTTCAACAAATAGCTTTAACGTGTTATGTGCTGTTTTCTGTGTGTGTCTGATACAGTTACAGTGGGCAGACTCTAGACCCTATGCCCACTGGGCTTGGCAGAACAGCTTGTGTGTGTGAGATAAGATTGGCGGGCTCAGACCCGAGTTCAGTTTTGATCAGGGCCACTGGCGTGGAGATAACATCACAGCAAAATTCCAGCTGTTTGAAAATTTAAGACCGAAGCAAAAGTCAGGTGCCAGCCAAGGTGGACGTAACTGGGGCCAACGATGCTTCAAGGTGGTGTTAGTCTTGGCTCACCTGAGTCAAGGTGGTAGTCCCACTCCAGAGACTTGAGCACGTAATCCAGGCTGACACTCCAGTGTAGTACCGAGGGAGTGCTGCACTGCCAGAGGTGCCATCTTTTGGATGAGACGTTAAATCGAGGCTCTGTCTGCCCCCTCAGGCGGACGTAAAAGCACAGCATTATTCAAACGAGCAGAGGAGTTCTGGCCAACATTTACCACTCAGCCAACGTCCCTAAAAATAGATTATCTGGTCATTTATCTTCTTGCCATTTGTGGGCCCTTGCTGTGCACAAATTGGCTGCCGTGTGTCCCTACATCACAACAGTGGTTTCAAAAAATACCTACTTCATTGGCTGTAAAGCGCTTTGGGATGTCCTGAGGTCATGAAAGGTGCTATATAAATGCAAGGCCGATCCTTTCCCACACTATCTGCTTTTACTTGTATTTTGAGGGGGTAAGGTAAGCTTCTTTAAAGGAATCCAGTATCTGATGATTCTTTGCTCTTGTGCAAGTCAAAGTATTTCCCGGTTGGAGAGGAATACATCTGTACGTTGACTGACCATAAGTTTGTCATGTTTTATGTGGTTGCACCAAGGGTCAGGAAACCCTAGTGCATTCCCCAGTGATTAGCACTTAATTTGTGCGTGCATTGTACTGTATGTGGTGGAGGAATTGTACCAGATCTGTCTTTTGGCAACAACTAGATTGAATGCTGCAGGAATAGTTTTTCGACTGTGATTGAATACATTGCGGAACACAATAGTTTCAGTCCTTCTGGGACCCTGGGAATGTCAGTCGTGGAAGCAACCGATCTGGGTTGGATAATGTCACAATGATATCAAAGTTTTGGTCATCAGGGCATTGAGAAGAGCCTTCAGGTTTTATCTCATCATTCACATCTTCAGGAGAGTAAATAAAACTGGGGGAGTGTTCACAGCACGTATTGTTCTTTGCAAAAGACAAAGTACAAACGTTATCACTCATCTGGCCTGTTCTCATTATTTACTTAAGACTTTAAACGTATATCTTGTTGCTATCTAGTTCACTTTTTATTTTAAAAAGCTGTCTTTCTATAAGGCCTATCTCACTTTTGATATTGTGTCATCATTGACAACTGGATTGAGAAGTTGCTAAGCCTGGCTGAATCCGTGCTTGTCCCTGCCCCATTGTTGCATTCCAATTTTTTTTTAAATCTCTGCTGATCTCCATTCCAGTTTCATTATGGAACTCTCTGTGATTGTAGACTTAGCTCACAACAGATGACAGCAACAGTGTCACCAGTGTTCCCATGTCTATGTCAAAGGCATCAGAAAAACGCTTAAAATGGCTGCGAATGACAACGCCCTTGATCTAAAGAGGTGAAAATCAGCCTGGATTCTTACTCCTGATTGCAGTCCAGTGACTGCTTCTGGAAAGCTTGTGTGGAGGGATGTCTGCTGAGAACAGGATTGAGTTTGGCTGTGATTCTTCTCATGGTAGAATAGCCTGCCGACAATCACTGGGCTCATGCATGGATAATGGAGGATGTCTAGTGCCCGTGGAGCCACAGCCCAGGAACAGTCAATGCCTTCGGGAAGGGGAGAACCAGAAAACAAAAATCTATTAGTGGCTGCAAAAAGCAGTTAATCTTTTATTATTTTGTTAATTGAACAGCCCTGGAAACTAATGGGAATAGTGATGGGATAACACAAAATAAAACACTTAGATTGTGGGTCTCGAATAACTAGTTATGTGGCTTGTCACTCAACCACATGTCACAATCCATCACCTTCCACCGTGTATACTCTTTTTATATATATATATATATATATATATAGTTATCAGCTTTTCATTCCTTTGTCACCTTTTCCTTAGTGCCTGATGTGCTTAGGTCCCGCTTTGGTTCGCTAAAAAGATTCTGATATTGTTTAATGGCAAGGTTTTATTTTTTGCAGTAAATTCTGGTGCATGTTGGTCCTCATGTAGAAATTTTGAAAGCAGCATTTAGCCACTTAATTGTATTTGTATTTAGTTTGTGATTGGTGTGTATAGCATTTCATTATATAATGCTGAATGTCCAATCAACCCAAATCTTTTTTGCAAGATCGATTGTGGTGCTTGGTTGTTCCTACTGGTGACATGGCAATAGCGCACGGCAGACAATAAAGCACTTTTTTCATATTGATTTATTTTTGATTTTGCTCGTGCTAGTTTGTCTTTTGCGGAAATAGCACTTTTGGAAATCACTATGGATGCTGACAGAACCAGGTTAGTTTCAAATGCATTCTCCTCCTCCAATAAAGGTTGCATTAGGATTCCGAATCCTGACTTGACATCAACGACTAATCAACCCAGCAAAAAACCCATCTCCCAGCAAGTATCATTTTCCAGCTTTTTTTCTTCCACCAGTCCATGGCCAATCATTTTTTTAAGTGCTTTGAAATTTGATAATCTTCCTAAATCCTGAAAAACTGCTGCTGCATGACAGTAACCAGAAGACAGTAAACTGAAAAGTGCCAGCACATAATCTAGGCTAACACTTCGATGCAGTACCGAGGGACTGTTACATTTTCAGGTGTTCTATCTTGAATTAGATTTTTAACCAAGAGCCCCGTCTTTTAGATCAGGTGGACGTTAAAAATTCCATGGCACTATTCGAAAGAGAGCAGAGTTCTCCCAGTGTCCTGGCCAAAATTCCTCCCTCAACTAATGCCACCAAATGAAGATTAGCTGGTCATTCCTTTTGTGCTATCTTGTGTGATCTTGCTTTGCACATATTGGCTGATGGCTAACATAATAGTGCCTCTCCTTCAAAAGTAATTCATTGGACGTGATCAGGCACGATATGGAACATAGATGATTGCAGCACAAAGCTAGGCCATCGTGTGTGTGCCAGCTATTTGCTGGAACAATCGAAAACTATTCCCACTGCCTTGCTCTCTCCCCGTAGCCCTGTACCCTCCTCTGTTTGAAATGTTTATCTACACTCCCTTTAAAAGATGCTGTGGTTTCTGCCTCAACAATTGCCTGTGGTAAAGCATTCCTTCTTGCTATCTGACAATTTTAAATTGATGACTCCTCCTTACTGACCTCTTGACCAGAAGAAATAGTTTTTCCATAGTCACCCTATCAGAACCCTTGATAATTTTAAAAACCTCTATAAAATCTCCTCTTGGCCTTCTCCGTTTCAGTATAAATAGCCCTCGTGTCTCAAGTCTCTCCTCTTAACTATAGTGCACTCACCCCTGTTATCAACCCGAACGCAAGTTCTTTCTAATAATCCCTGTTGCGTCGTTGCATTTTCATATAGTCTGTTTGGATTTCAGGTTCTTCAGCACCATTTTCTCATTCAGTGGCCTAACAATTTCTAAAAGTGGACCGGATCCCTTGGAACTTGAAAATGGTATCTTTGGTGAAGCTAGGAATTAACAATTACCCTCATTATGGTAAATTGTGTACTGGAAATTACGTAGGATTCCCACCATGTCTTCAGTCTATTCGAGTAAATAGAAATGTTGCTCGCAGACCAGAGATTCAAAACTAATCAAATTTACACACAGAAATTAAGCACAGTTATAAAAGTGAAATAGTATAACAGTATAAAAGTAACACTGCAAGATAATTGGGATAAATAATATACAGTACATCAAAGCTCTGAAACCCTTGTCCAACAGTTAGAAAGGCTATTGCAATTAAAACAATCTCTTGGAATAAAACAAAGTCACGAGAGATAATACAGTGAATATTAACAGAATGTTGTCTTGAGCCATATCCCTTAGGTTGAGAGCTTCACTTGATTTATATGAGCCATATGTTCACAGAGCACTCTTCAGAATTCAGGATAAAGGGTGAGTGGAATGTAATATTCATAAATTACCAGGCTCAGGTGCTGCACACTGAGATGGGTTGGTGAAATATCAGAAGTATTAACCATAAAATTCCAGAATTCTTCAGAAACAGGATTTTCACCGAAGGACTGAATGGTAAATGTTACAATAGCATCATGTTGGTAATAGGAATACTGCTGGAGACCATTGTAAGGGATAACACTAGTGACAATTTGGACCGGTGTGGGTTAACTAGGGACAGTCAAAATGGATTTGTACGGGGCAGGTCATGCTTGATTAATTTAATTGAATGCTGCGAGGAAATTAATCAGCAATTATAGACAATGGGGATGCAGAGGTTATGGTATATTTGGACTTGTAAAAAGTGTTTGATAGTGTGGTTAAGAACTGTGGTATTAAAGGCAAAGTGACACCATGGATGGATAGATGGCTAAAGGATAGAAAGTAGAGAAGTCGAGTAAATGAATGTTTCTCGAATTGCCAGCCTGCAGCTAATCGTGTGCCCCAGGGATCTGTGGTGGGACCTCTCTCGTTCTCCATTTTTAATTTTTTTTTATATATGTATATATATATATATTACACACAAATGATTTGGACATGGAAAAATAGAGAGAATATCATCGAAATTTACTGATGCCACCAAATTAGGCATCATAATAAGCTATGAGGAAGCATGCAGGAAGACCAAGGTAAAAGAAGTGGGCAGGTAAGTGGCAAGTGCAGTTCAACGTCAATAAATAAGTAGTAGCACATTTTGGGGAAAGAAACGGATTATAAATGTACCCTAAATGGTAACATTCTTCGTGGAGTGAGGAACAGAGATCTGGGGATATACAGATCTTTAGAAGCTGGTTTGCAGATTGGAAAAAAAACCATAAGAACAACAAATATTGAAGTACATGGGGAAAGAAGAAGAAAAATGGGATTGGAATTGACAGCTCCGATTAAAGCTAGCACAGGCTCAATGTGTCGAAGAGCATCTTGCTGTGAAATATCGATATTCAGCAGCAACTGAAAAACCTGCTTTTGTTCACCTAACAGCTCCTTTGGAAAGAAAGAACCTGCATTTATATAGCGCCTTTCATGGCCTCAGGACGTCCCAAAGTGCTTTACAGCCAATTAACTACTGTTTTAGTGATGTTGGTTGAGGGAGGAATATTGGCCAGGGCACCAGAGAAAATTCCCCAGGTCTTTGAAAAGTACGGTGGGATCTTTTACGCTCACCTGAGAGGGAAGACAGGGCCTTGGTTTAACGTCTCATCCGAAGGGTGGCACCTCCGACAGTCCAGCACTCCCTCACTACTGAACTGAAGTGCCAGCCTAGATTCTGTGCTCATGTCCCTGGAGTGGGGCTTGAACCCACAGCCTTCTGACTCAGGCAAGAGTGCTACAACTGAGCCATGGCTGCCACCAAGCAAAACACGTAATGTTTATATACAACAATGACCCAAATGAGCACTGGCTGACACCCCCTTTGGCTTGGCATCGATTTGTGCCTGGTTATGCCTCTGTGAAGTGCCTTAAGATGTTTTTCGATGGTAAAGACGCTAGACAAATGAAAACTGCAGTTCTGAACATTGTCAGCCATTTCCTGTCCACTTACTATTCTTCTGATGAGACAGTTTTGAATTGTTTAAATTTTCTCAATTTAAAATTCTCTCTTCAGTTCAATGGAATTTAATTGCAACCATTCACTTATCATTGTGCCAACATTCAGGGCTTTTCCTGAGCATTCTTCTCTGCTGGCAACTGTTTTGCTGTGTGCAAGCAGGGCTTTTTTATCCTTTGAGTCTTGATGTTAATTAGCTGAGACCTGCAAGAGCAGTAGTATGGAGAGTGACGCGACAGCCTCTGCTACAAGGTCTTTCACTGATTCATTTCTTTGTGGTGTTTAGAATGCACATCGTAGGGCCTTGGACTGAACAATGTAATGTCATCTTCTGGCGTGCCAGTTGCTCTTGTAGCTTGACTCTTGATTTGCTGAATTTCTTGTAAAAGTTGAGGCGATTGCATCTTCCCGACAATAAAATGTCGGATGCCCAAGACCGACAGCACCAGCTTGTTAAACGAGAGTGCAGTAAAGTAGAGCATAGCACACGGACAAAGGGTGTTTGAAAGGGACGCGTGGCATGCAGTCAGCAACCAGGAGCAAACTCTTTGAATTTCTTGCTCACGGTTTGGTAAGGATCTGTTTTCAAATTTAAAAAGCCTTTCTTTATGACTGTGGTAGCAGATTTTTGTAAATTGTAATGCAGCGTTTTGGGTCCATGCGGCTTACCTATCAGCTGACTCTTGTCCTTAAAGAGGAAGAGGTATTAGTGAGGCCAAGCACAGTCGGGTTGTGTTTTTCTCTAGTTGATGCATTTCTTAGCTTGACTGCAGGATTAGTTGTGGCTTTATGTAGAGCAGACTGAATGATTGGATTGATTATGTACCTTATTGTAACATGCCTGTACTGCTGTAATAATTTAATTATCTGCCAATTAAAACATTTTAGTGCTACTAATTTTTATTGGATATTTTTGTTAAGTTTTTTTTCCCCCTTGAAGATACGCAACTGGGGCTTTTCCTAATTCAGATGTTGGGTCACACTGTAGTAATTGCCTGCGCTTTGACAGCCAGGAGAGAAGGCATTAGAACTGGTGACTTGTCAGTTTCATTCCTTGCTACTGGAATAAAATTCAGTCAAAACTTGTCTAAATTTGCATATTTTAAAATTTAACTGACTGGAACTGTTCTTTTCCCCATTGTTCTGCCCCCCTCTCGCCATGGTAACTCGAGAATATACTATTCTGTAGACGAGAGGGCAGTTAGTCGGCCAATAGATAGCCACCCCACACCTTTTCTCGGGACAGGTCTTTAATCTGTCGTCTGGAGTGCAGGTTTGACGGGGCAGCTCAACCTTTGAGTTCCCATCACATATAAACTGAGCTTGCTGCTACCCTATCTTGGTGTCATAGTTTTGTTTCCCAGCGCCTGACTCTGTTTCTCTGGCTATGTGCACTGTGCATATGTCGCGGCTTGTATTATGTGGCTGTTTTAATTAACCGTGTTCAGATTTGCCCTCTTGTAGCTTCCAGTATTTTGTGGCATTTTCTTATCAAAAATCAGACTGTGGGCATAGTGGTGTGGAAGTTGGCTAAGTTGATTTCTTTGGCTCTGTTTGCTGATTTCAGCTTTCCTGGTAAGGACAAATCCTTTTTGCGTCTCATTTTGTTTTCTTCCATTTAACTAGCGTCCAGGGATGCCTCCGGGCAGCCGCATGCCCCCTCAAGGTGCTTCTATGGGTCCGCCAGGTCCTTCGTACAGTGGGAGCCCAGCGGTGCGACCAGGCATGCCTCAGTCGATGATGGACCAGTCTCGCAAACGGCCAGCTCCACAGCAGATTCAGCAGGTGCAGCAACAGGCAGCCCAGAACCGCAATCACAAGTACGTCCAATACCTCTTAAGAAATGAAGTTTCTCGTTATTCACTGCAAACTAGCTTTGCCAGAAACGCTGTACTTTTAAACACTGTGTTTTCAGCGGCAAGGGTACCAGAATTGTTCTGTGTCCCAGGAATGAATTTTTTGTTACTAATTTTCTTCCCTGCAAAGTGCAGACACGTGCTGGGTGTGGTTCCGCTATCTTCAAATACTTCGCCCGAGTGACCACACTTTGAGTCAAGAAAGTGAATGTTGGCTGGCTATTCTACTGTAGATGGCATCACAGCTGAGCTGGATATAGGGCAATCCTGCCTCCATTCAATGTCCACATGTGTGCACCTCCTGGATAGTGATCAGGAGCAGGAACTCTGGCTGATTTTTTTTTCTTTTTCTCCCTCTCTCGCCCAAAGCATTATAGCACCCCATAACTGCTGAACTTTTTTTTATTGTGTCAGCCAGAGTAGTGGTCTTACTAGCAGCAAACACAATGCTTCTACGGAGTTGCATGATGAACACAATTTCAAAATAATAAAATTGATATTCTTCGTATAACAGGACTCTTACAATCTGTACAGCCAATGTCAGCCATTCAGATGCTGCAGTTATTTCATCTTCTTTGTGCTTCATCATATTTATCTTTGCCAATCATTAATATCGAGAAACCTGCATCGAAATGTCCCTGTTGGCTTAGACGGTAAATGCATTGCTTAATGTACACACCATGTACAGTCCCCACCGTTTATAGCGGGCGCGTTGGTGTTAATGATTTGCCCGCTGTAGGCGTGGACGGTTTAAGTGGTGGGAACTGTAGTGCAGAAGATCGATCCCTGCTGTGTGCTGAGTTAGTTGATTTCTGCCAGGGGAGCAATTTGGGCACTGCATTTCACTGCTGTACTCCTGGGCTGATTTTTTTTTTCCTCTCCTGATTACTATCTAATGACTCTTACTGAATTGCACACGGGCAGGATTCAACATTGCTATGATTTCTCCCCCATACTATCAAATAGCCTGTTGACACGCATTGTCCAGGCTCACACATGAAGTATAGCCACTTAAGGTGAGGCATGTATCCATTGAGCTTTACCCCAGAAGAGGGAGATGGAGGGCGTTAGGGAGGGAATTCCAGAACATAGGGCCTAAATAGCTGAAGGCACGGCCGACAATGATTGGGGGAAGGGAAGGGAGAATGCAGCAAGAGCCACTTCTTTAGGGGAGAAAACTAGAAAGGAAAATAGTTTAAAAGCATAAAAACCTATTGGGAGTAAAGTTCTTAATCCATAAATGCTTTCACTTTATAATGACTGGATAATTGTGTGATCTCATTTTAATTTGACATTTGAACAGTTTTGTGATTATTTCCCAGAAGTTGCTGGGAACTCGGGTCATCTTTCTATAGTTTTGTCAGTGTTTTAATATCTATTTATTCCAGGTAACCTCTTATGGTGCCTTGTGGGTCTAATGGTCATTGCACTCTGTGTCTGAGTATTAAAAGGGCTCCATTTTGGAGTGGCAGATTTTGGAAGATCAGTTGCCAGAGTAATGTGTTTATTCTTTCATTTGAATAGTGCAAAGAAGAAGAAAATGGCAGATAAAATTCTACCTCAGAGGGTAAGTATTTCCTTTTGTTGTTGTTAAAGGTTTTCCTGCACCACATTCTTCACCTCGGGCACCTGATCCAAAAGTTTTGGATTTTTTAAAAAAATGTAATTTTCGCATACCATTCCCTAGCTGAAGGTAGGATAGGTGAACTGATCGTAAGCCTGTGCAAATCAACGTGTGTAAAGTGGCCACTAGGGCTGATGGGGGAGCAAGAAATTTTTTTGGTTAATGCTGGATGTGTCTAGGCAACTGTATAGTGCAGTGGGTTTGACGTAGACTTTCACTACTGAGACCTGGGTTCAAATCCAATTCAGAACATTCTGGTTCAGCCTGCAACAATTGCTGGGGAGGTGGGGGATGGAATTAGTGACGAGGGTACGAAGTTTGTGGCAGGGCTGAAGACGGTGGCTTTGGTCTTCTCAATGTTTAACTGGATGAAATTGTGATTCATCCAAGACCAAATGTTGGACAAGCGGTCAGACAACACTGAGGCAATAGAGGGGTCGAGAGAGATGTGGAGAAGTAGAACTGGGTGTCGTCAGCTTACGTGTGGAAGCTGACCCCTTATCTTCAGGTGATGGCTTCAAGGAGCAGCATGTAGTTTGAAAAAGAGGAGGGGTCTCAGTATAGATTCTTGGGGGACTCCCATGGTAACTGCGCGAGGGCAAGAAGGGAAGCCATCGCTGGAGATTCTCTGGCTGCGACTAGATAGATGAGAGTGGAACCTGGCGAGGGCAGTCCCATTCAGCTGGACAATGGAGGAGAGGTGTTGGAGGAGGATGGTGTGGTCGACCGTGTCAAAGGCTGCAGACAGGTGGAGGAAGGCAAGGAGGGATAGTTTACCACAGTCACAGAGGATGTCATTTGTGACTTTGGATAGGGCTGATTTGGTGATCATCAGTGATGATCATTGTGCACGTTATCCTTTTTATTGTAGATTCGGGAGCTTGTGCCAGAGTCTCAAGCCTATATGGATTTGCTGGCATTTGAGAGGAAGCTGGACCAGACTATAATGAGGAAACGCCTGGACATCCAGGAAGCATTGAAAAGGCCAATAAAGGTAAAACATATTGCACTATCTCGATTATTTACCGACAGTCTGTACTTTGGCCTACTAAAATCTAATTTTTAAGCCATCAGATCCTCTGACACTTTTTAATCAAGTGTTAAAACCTGGTATTAAACTGTTTCTGACAACAGAATGGGACTCCTTGAAGCCTTTCTTTACGGAAGGGGTTTTGCATAACCGATAGGACCCATGTGTTACAACAGTTTCATTTCTTGCAGTTATTCATTTTAATGTAACCGTTGTCTTTTGTGTGACAATTTAGATTGCATATGAGCGTGTGATGTTTTTTTTTCAAAATTTATGGCTAGTGTTTGAGTGCCAGTTCATCATTACGTGAAGTATTTGAACTTTGGATAGAATAAATAGCATGCATCAAAATATTACTTAGCGTAGGGGTGTAATAAGGCTTCCTCCAAGACTGTTCTGTGTTGGGCTTCGAAGCTCCGTTCTGGCTTCTTTTCTTGACCTTGATCTCGCATCTAATTGCGATTTAATTTTTCTTACTGGTCACACAAATCGATCTGCTTGCAATAGTGTACCACTAGATTCATGCCCTGTGGGTTAATTCAGCAGCATTTAATCCATTTTAACAGCATAACTAGCCAAACGAGGTAATTAATTCTTCATGGACGCTGGTATGACTGCCCAAGGTGGATAATTGATAAATTGGGTCTCCTTCTGAGAGCCAAAACATTGGGGTGTAATTTGCAGCAGAGATTTTGGCAATCTATGCAGTAACCATCACCTTTCTGCTACTTTTTAAGAAACCCCAATGTTGTCGGCACATTTTAAATATTCAGAGTTTCTCTGATGACTCATGAATGGAAATGCTGGGTATTGTGGTATTGGACCGTGCAGCCTTGCAAGGCTTTGGAGTTGATCTTGGTTGGAAATCTGGAACTCTCTCCCCAAAAAGCTGTTGAGGCTGGGGGTCAATTGGAAAATTTCAAAACTGAGATTGATAGATTTTTATTAGGCAAGGGTATTAGGGGATATGGAATCAAGATGGGGAGGTGGAGTTAAGATACAGATCAGCCATGATCTAATTGAATGATGGAGCAGGCTCGATGGGCTGAATGGCCCACTCCTTCTTATATTTCTATGTTCCCTGCTCTGTGCTAAATTAGCTGATCGCTGGTGTTAAAATTGATCAGTGTCCCAGAGTTAGACAGGAAAACAAAAAGAGGCTGATGTTACCCACACTGGAACATTGAATGAGGATTGTGATTTTCTACAGTTTAGCATGGCACCAGTGCTCACCATCTAGACTTGCCTATTAAAAGTAAACACGTAGCTCAGGTACGGTAGGGCTGCCATTACCTAGGGAACTGTACCCCTTCAGGGGAGGAGGAGTAACGGGAAGAATTCAAAACTCAAGAGAAATAACAGGAGAATAGAATAGTGATCAAAATTCTTTCTTTTTAAAGAGATCCAGATACTGAAACGTAAGTGGGATGTGTCAGAAAGGGGGAAAGAACATGCATTCTATACCAGGCAAACCTAAACTACTTGTGTGGATTCCTCTGTAGCTTGGTTCAGAGACTCTTCAGTATGACGACCGATATCCAGTTGACCGAGAAAACCCACTTTGTTGAAATAATAAAAAGCTAAAACTCCCTCCTTGTTTGTTCAGCAAAAGCGAAAGCTTCGTATATTTATTTCCAATACGTTCAACCCTGCAAAACCGGACGCAGAAGATGGGGAAGGAACGGTGGCATCCTGGGAGCTTCGGGTAGAAGGAAGGCTCCTAGAAGATGTAAGATTTGTATTTCTCTTCTCTCTTTCTCCTCCCCATCCCCCCACCCCCTCCTCCCAACCAAAATGGAGGTAGCACGATCAGTTAAAAGGCAGGATTAGTCAAGGAAATGTCTGTAACTTTCAACTTTCACTCTAAAGATGTCAGCCATGGCTCTGTGATTGCATTCTCGCCTCTGAGTCAGAAGGTTGTAGGTTCAAGTCCCACTTCAGAGACTTGAGCACAAAATCTAAGCTGACACTCCCAGTGCAGTACTGAGTACTGTGGCACTGTTTAGAAGAGCAGAGGAGTTCTCTGCATCTCTCATGGGAGCAGGTGTCCTGGCCAATATTTATCCCTCAACCAGCATCACCAAAACAGATTACCTAGTCATTATCTCATTGCTGTTTGTGGGACCTTGCTGTGTGCAAATTGGCTGCTGCGTTTCCTAAATTACAACAGTGACTACACTTCAAAAGTATTTCAATGGCTGTAAAGCACTTTGGGACGTCCTGAAGTTGTGGAAGGTGCTATATACATGCACGTCTTTCTTTTAACTGTAGAGAGCTTTTTAAGTTTTGCGGATGGAATGCCATGAATTTTTGTATCGACTATTGGGAAGTCCCAAGTTATACCACACAAAGGGAATTCAGATTTTTTGTTTGAAAAATTGTGCAAGAGTTGTTCACATTTGTAAGTAATTGTATGGAAAACTGAGAGGCTAGACATTTATTCGACCTTGTATTTAGTAGAATTTCATTTTTTAAAAAAAGAAAACGCTCTCCCTTTTTATTTATTAGCCCCAGATCTTGAGGTGTTTTATCCCCAATTGTATTGCAACAGTGGGGGCCCAATTTGGTGTTGAAGGTCCTATCTTTAAAATAGGTATAGTATGATCTTTGAATTTCTGGAGGTTTTGCATTTTGTAAATGGCAATTTTCAAAAAAAAACTCTGAATTCCTCTTTTTCCCCACAGCATGAACTAGTTCCTGTCTGTTCTGCTCCTTACCCTTGCTTGCTCCATAGCCATTACTAGAAGGCACACAAAAGAAAAGCTGAGTTATAGTCCAGCAATTTTATTTTAAATTCACAAGCTTTCGGAGATTTTCTCCTTCCTCAGGTAAACATTTACCTGAGGAAGGAGAAAATCTCCGAAAGCTTGTGAATTTAAAATAAAATTGCTGGACTATAACTTGGTGTTGTAAAATTGTTTACAATTGTCAACCCCAGTCCATCACCGGCATCTCCACATCAAAAGAAAAGCTGGGATTGGTTTGTCATCTGATGAATTATTGATGTTCTTTGTGTTAAGTCTTCGCATAATTTCTCCCCTGATATCTCAGCCAAGATCTCACAGTTGCCGAGGGAGGGGGTATATCAAAGATCCCCCAATCCATGTCGTGCCAATCTCCACGTTCCTTAGCAAAGGTATCATGAATAAGCCAGTCGGGTTCTGTTTATGTATGTCGTCAAGAATTTGCTTTGTTGCACTGATTAATATGGAGTGGTGGCTTGTAGGCCTCAATTCCACTTAGATTTTGATTGTAGCTTGACCTGCTGTGGGAAGACACAAAACAGGCCAGGCATAGTGGGGAGGAAAGTTAGAGGGTTAGTTGTTACAGGACCGCTGTTGCATGCGTGCACCCCAACTAGAGGCCGGGAGCAGGGTGCTTGCCTTGGCGCTCGCTCACAGGAGGCACATCGCGTTTGCAGACCACAAGAGAGCTGTAGGTGAGGGGGCATTAGAAGATGGGTACTGGAAATTGATAATGGAAAAACGGCAAGGCAATCGGTATCTTCAGTTTCACTCAATCAACTACTGATCTGTATTAAGCGGCAGACAGCTTATGAAATCTTTGTTTTGTGTATGTGTAGTCAGCTGTATCGAAGTATGACGCTACTAAACAGAAGCGGAAGTTTTCCTCATTCTTCAAATCCCTTGTGATTGAGCTGGATAAAGACCTCTATGGACCTGACAACCACTTGGTTGAGGTAAGCAGACTGGAGTGATGTGTACTCCGTGATTGAATGTATGTCGTCAAGAATTTGCTTTGTTGCACTGATTAATATGGAGTGGTGGCTTGTAGGCCTCAATTCCACTTAGATTTTGATTGCGCTACATTTTATTTGTTTCAATTTTAATGCCAACCATTGGACATTTGAAGGTTGAATTGTGCCTGAGTATATTCTGTTTGCAATGAAATGGTAACATCATGGTGACAGCCTCTGTGACCCCATCAGTTTGGGTCTCTTCTTTCCTCAGGCAATCTGATGATGTAGGTTATGGGAAGGGCCCGCACGTGTTCTGTAGTGTATTCATTTATCGCAATGGAAACTGACTGGGGGCTGCCGTACCCCAGTAAAAGCCTTCTGGCTGGCTGTCGTACCGTAATTTGTGAGTGTATTTTATTTTAAAAATCAGCCTTGCAATCCTGGCTAGAAATGGGACTAAATACTGGTAAGTGACACAAAGGACCTTGAACCATTAGAGACAAAACTGATTTGTGGTTCAAATGCTCTGGGATTCTAACTGTTGGTTAAAATAGGGACATCCTTTCATGCAATTGTATTGGCTGTGAGTGAGCATGATTGAGCTATGGAGAATCCTATTAATGTAGATGCTGAAAGAATGAGTTGCTCTTAGTCACACAAAGTGATAACTGTACTTCATTAACTCCACTCAGTGGCACAGGACAGCCACAACTCAAGAGACTGATGGCTTCCAAGTGAAAAGACCAGGAGATGTGAATGTGCGCTGCACAGTGTTACTAATGTTGGATTACCAGGTAAGCAAAATGTGTTGAGTGTGAACAGAGTTACACATAATCATTTATTACCTCTAGACATGCTAAGTCCACAAGTATATTTCATAGTTACATAGAATGTACAGCAAAGAAACGGGCTATTCGGCCCAATTGCTCCATGCCGGTGTTTATGCTCCACACGAGCCTCCTCCCTCCCTACTTCATCTAACCCTATCAGCATATCCTTCTATTCCTTTCTCCCTCATGTGTTTATCTAGCTTCCCCTTGAATGCGTCTATGCCATTTGCCTCAACTACTCCTTGTGGGAGCGAGTTCCACATTCTCACCACTCTCTGAGTAAAGAAGTTTCTCCTGAATTCCCTATTGGATTTATTAGTGATTATCTTATATTTATGACCCCTAGTTCTGGTCTCCCCTGCAAGTGGAAAAATTGTTTCTACATCTATCCTATCCAAACACTTTCATAATTTTAAAGACCTCTTTTAGGTCTCACCTCAGCCTTCTCTTTTCTAGAGAAAAGAGCCCCAGCCTGTTCAGTCTTTCCTGATGGATATAACCTCTCAGTTCTGTTAACTGGTTTCCTTTAAATATTCGAATATGGTTTAAAAACCCAGTGCCAGAGTTGGCAGAGATTATAAATTGCAGTTAAGTATTTGAAAAAAAATGGCATTTGAGCGGCCCAATGATAAAAGGCATTGACTAGCTGAAGCACACAGAGTATAAAGGATCTAGGTTTGATCTCTGGTCTGTGCTGAGATTAGTGGATCCCAGCTGAAGTGGCAATGGGTTGCCCTCTGCTCGTGCAAGAAAAAAATAGCCGGGGTTGTTGCTGCTCCTGATTGCTATCGGGTGACTCCTGCTGGGAACTGCGCCTGTGTGGACATCAAGGGAGGATAGGATTGGGCTTTCTGTGCTGGTGCTCACAGTCAAATAGCCTGCCAGCTATCACCGTCTTAAGTTCACATGTGGCCAATCGGGTACAGTATCAGAAAGCACCTGTGGAACCCCAGGATGAACCACCTTCGGGAGAGGAGGAAATTGGAGGGGAAACCAAAAGGGACGATTCAAATATGATGGGAGTCAGCAGAAAGCAACTCACTAACTTGTAGCCTTGCCCCTTCCGAACTTTCAGCCACCACTATGTCCCTGGATACTTCAGGGTGTTTATCACTGTACTGTGTACACACTAAGCCCTTACAATGAGCCTTATTGACTTTTGGACAAAGTTCAGGACTCGATTCTCTTGCTGATTATCACTTCTCGTTCCACTCAGCCAATCTCTAAAATTGAGAAACCTAAGTAAAGGGCCAAAATCTGTAGTGCGAGACACTACCACGGTTGAAAAGAGAAAGATAAATCAGTAAGTAATGCTTGGATAACTTCTGCTGATTGCAGTATTTCATCATCCTGCCCTTTGCTAAAAGGGTCAGTTTGGGCAGTGAGCACTAGAGAGATGTTGTACGGCAGTGATGAAATTAATACTACCACTTGGTAAGTGAGTCACTGAGCCAGTTCTGGACCTAGCATGGGCCCAAATCCTGGCATATTTGGTTACTAGAAACATTGAATTTTATTTTTTGAAATTCTTGGATGGTGTAAACGACCGGGTCTGCAGTGTCTCAGTGCACCCTCAGGATGGCAGCAAGCACATTAACGTCACCAGCAGATCAGAATCTCTTGCATCCAGACACTCCTGGCAGCCTGTAAATAGAATAGATCAAGTGTCTGATGGGCATGTACTTTGTGGCATTGCTGGGTCTGTATAATGATTCATTTATATATTTT
Source organism: Heptranchias perlo (assembly GCF_035084215.1). NCBI lineage: Eukaryota > Metazoa > Chordata > Chondrichthyes > Hexanchiformes > Hexanchidae > Heptranchias > Heptranchias perlo. The sequence goes on from NC_090370.1 coordinate 8,585,939, forward strand.
TTCACAGCCACCCCAGTTTAAACTGGATCCACGACTGGCACGTCTGCTGGGCATCCACACTCAGACTAGGCCCGTCATCATCCAGGCTCTCTGGCAGTACATTAAAACCCACAAGCTGCAGGACTCCCATGAACGAGAGTTCATCAACTGTGACAAGTACCTTCAGCAGGTAATTATCAGTGTGCTCTGTCTGGATGCTAATGCAGTGAATCAGCAGGGATGACCAGGTAAAGAGAGTGCTTAAATGTCAGTGAAACCCCACACATCTTCCAAATTAGTTTAATAACTAGTATCTGTGAAAGTAAAGGTGACAATACTTTTGATTTATACTCAATAATGCAGGAATGTCCAAGCTTTTTGTCTTTGTGGGCAATTAATTCCCATATATCTCGAGCCGTGGATACTAACCGATCTTGGTGTTCTGATTTAGGATTTATCCACCAAATTATGCACATCTCCAGGTTCATGAAATTCGAGCAGGATAAACTAGCAAATAAGAAATATAAGTGCAAATAGAGCTGAGCTGCTAGGGTTCTGGTGGCTGGTTTGTCTGAACTTGTGGGCTGCATATGGCCCACTGGCTGTAGTTTGGACACCCCTGCGTTGTCCTTTTTAAAATGGAGTAAAAATGTAACTTTATATTCAGGCAGTGCTAAGTGATACTGTTGCACAGGCCAAATGTTGCTTTTTTTTAACCTCCCCCTGCCTACCACAAAAAAAAATTACGAGGGGAATCCATTCAATTTTTATTGCATTGATCAAAATTATGTTTTTTTCTCCATGTTCTCACTTCATTGTAGGCGTCAGACTCAAGGTAGGAATAAAGGGTGCATTAAAAGTGGGTTGCTTTCACCAGCTGGATTTGAACCGTTTTCTTCAGAATTGGTGTTAGGCATGCATTGGAATGTGGGAGGTTCTACTTCAAATGAACAAGAGAAAGCGAAGAGCCTGAGTGTCATAATGGATTAGCACACTGCCCTTTGACCAGATTGTTGTCTGCTGACTGTAATACTACCATGTGGAATGAGTTTAATGGAGGCTTTTCCACACATCTACTGCAATATCGAGAGGATTGTAACCCTTAATCTTGGTTACAGCTTGCTAATTTTTTACTGAAGTTGTCTAGCTCTGAAATTACAGTTTAAATGGCCTCAATGTAATTTTACAGCAGTGGATCATGTTCTCTCATCTTTTCTCCAATGAGCATGTCAGTCTCTCATAACTTGAGACTTTAAATCAATGCACAAATCCTCATGAGGGTAGGGCCACTCAAAAGCTGCATACAGTATTCTAAACATGGCCTTTGTGAGATGTAGAGCAAAGTTGCCCATTAGGGACAAAAAGTCTGGACACCCCTACTTATAAACTACTCTCCAGCATTTTCTTTATTACTCATGTAACTGATCTATATTGTCATCTGCTTGTATCAGTATCAGCATATCGTAGATATAAATGTGGAAAATGACCAGGGATGATAAAATGACTGTTCTCTTATGGCTTGAACTGTGCAGCCCCTGAGTACGAAGGTTTATTCTGACATAAGGGATGTAGCTTCCACTAGCTAGATTAGTACTCCTGGATCTAATCGTTGTAAATACTAATCTGTTGAACATGTGCTTTACACACGTGAGCTGCAAAAATACTCAATGGGCAATTTCATAGGATTAATATTTTCTAGGAATACTGAGATTAGACAGATTTCTGTTTTACTGTGGAACGCCACACATGATAATATTGAGATTTCAGTTGAATTTATTTTTGTTAAAATCTTCCACCTTCCATAAATTTCAGCTCACTCAAAACTCTGCTGGCGTTATCCTATCCCGGTGCCCCAATGCCCCCAATTTGAAATTGTCATCCTCATGTTTAAATCCCTTCATGGCTGCGTCCCTCTCTATCTCTCATTAACATCCTCCTCCAGCTCTACAACCTCCACCCAAAGTCTCCATTCATCTGACTGTGGCATCTATATGTGTTCCCCTCCCTTCGCCCCAGCTGCCTAGGCCCCACGCTGTGGAATTCCCTCCCTAAACCTCTCCACCTTCCTCTCCTCTTTTATGACCCTCCTTAAAACCCACCTCTTTGATGACCAGGCATTTGGTCACCACTCCTAACATCTCCTCTGTCTTTACGGCTCGGTGATCGGAATGACGGGTTGGCACGTTCTCTGAATCTAATTGCTATTGTTCAAGTAGACTACTACCGTGGTCAGCCGTAATTCAATTTAAACATCAAGACAGAGTAAGTGCTTGTGGGACTTTAGAATGAAGTGTTATTGCTCGGCCGTTTTCATGCATTGGTACAAATAGGCGATAGGGAAAGGCATCATGGGTAAGCCAAGCACGTGACCTGGCTTTTGAAAAATATTGGGAGATTTTGTTTTCCAGTTCATAGTGGTTAGGACTCTATAAGCATTTGATCAAGCAATTAGATAGCATTGTATATCGAAATATCTCCAATCTCTTCACATAATGAATAACTTTTTGGAGTGCAGAGTGTATCTGTGATTTATATCAATTAGTGTTAATTGTATTCAGGTGATGCGTATCAATTGGGAACACTCATATCCATTTATGAGTGTGCTGATTGAGGGTGTGGTGTGGGTGTAATGTGGGTATAGGCTTGGAAGCAATTGAAAACTAGGCTCTAGCAGTCTATCCTTCACCACCTGGCCATCCAATTTATAACAGAGGTTGTTATGTAAGCGAATGTGCAGCCATTCTGCACCAGTAACATTGAATGACCTGTTGGTCTGTTTTTTTTAATGTTAGTATTGGTTGAGACCTAGTCCTAAGGTAGGGGTTGATCCGGATGCTGGATGTGAACAGTGCAAAAGGTGTCCACATTTCTGAATAAATCTGGGCTACTAAATGACTGCAATTAGACATTGTAGTTGAGTGAAGTAGATTTGAGTAGTTATGTTTAGTTTGGAATTATAGTTGGTAGAAATGTATTTGGATTTTAATATTCATTGTTTTAGCATTGCAAAAGTGGTGGGTTTTTTTCAAAGATATATGCAGCTTTTATTTTTAAATGAAAACAGGATCCTGTTATTGAATGTACTTTTATTTGTTGCAGATCTTTGAGTGTCAGCGAATGAAGTTCTCAGAAATCCCTCAGCGACTACATGCTCTGCTGATGCCTCCTGAACCAATCATCATCAATCATATTATTAGGTGAGTATTGCTGACATCGGACCTGCTGCCCCAGAATTAGAGCGCTTGATCCATTTATGAAAAGTTCTTAAGAGTTCTGACAACCATACTGTAAATGTGTTTATCCAAATACACTCTACTAATCTGTTTGGATGCAATGTCTTGAGTTTTCATTTCACTGGGTTCTATATGCAGGGGAAATGCATCAGGCTGTGGGTCTTAGTCAGAATCTAGCTGTGTATTTTCGCTGGTTTAAGGCTTTGCAAAGTGTCAGCATTATATACTATTAGACCTTTCCTCGATTCCAACTCAGACCTACGGCCTGATGGATTTACCCTGCAGCAGACCCATTGAGTTAAAAGCCAGGAACTCCTTGTGGAGAATCACGAGTGTGAACATGTAGCCTGTAACTCCATAACCTATTGGGCTGTCAGTGTTGTATGCTTCTTTGAGTTTGATGTTAAATTTGAGGTATCTATATCAGACTAATGCATGTAGTGAACTAATATAACTGCAGCTTCAGTGCATGCCATTGTGTTCTATAATATAATCCCATGCCGTTTGATGTTTCAGTGTGGACCCAAATGATCAGAAGAAGACTGCTTGTTATGATATTGATGTAGAAGTGGATGACACACTAAAAACGCAGATGAATTCCTTTCTCCTTTCTACTGCTAGCCAGCAGGAAATTGCTGCTCTAGATAATAAGGTTAGCTTGGAACATTTTAACTTAAGAGTTCATTTGTGGTTCTGGGCAAACAGCTTTGACTTTGCACTGGCACTAAACTTCTGTAGCGTGGTTGAGACCTGACCTAAATCTAGAGTGAAGACTCTCGCTCTGGTGAGATGACCTTATTGAAACCTTAAAGATGGTGAAAGGAATAGATGCCATGGCTGTATGTTTTTTGAAAACAGTTGTAGTCTTGAGACTAGCAATTGTAGATTCAAACTAGTCAAACCTCACGCAAGGTTCGTAGGAAATTTTTTTTCTCTGATTGGTGTGTGGAATGGACTTTGTTCAGAGTTAGTCGTTGCTAATTCGCTAAGCTCCTTTTAAAAAGTAGTTGGATGATTATCTCACCGAAAGTGGGACTGAATGCTTGTGGCATGTTTGTCGATGCATGGCAAAAATAGTTGGAGAAAATTCATTGCTTTGGATTTTTGTTGCTTTTATCTGGTTTAAATTCTGGGTTGAGTTGTGTGGAGGCCCTGATAGTGTGCATGATATATTGGAGGGAGTGCACTCCATGAGCCAAATAGCCTTTTCCCATTCCATGATTCCTTATTAACTTTATAAAATTAAATGCTAATCTCGATACACGTACAAGATAAAAACACATTTGTTCTTCATTCAGAGCTTCCATACACTGTAGGTATGAAGTCTAGCTTGATTGTTTCTTGGGAATCCGTGTGCTTAGTATGCACATAAAAATGTCGTGATATTACAGTTAGGGGGTGCCTTTTGTGGTCTCTTCCCATGGCATCGAAATCCCTTAGAACATGTTTCTTCCCCCAGTGAAAAATGTTGTGTTCACATCACTTTGAAGAGTGAGGCAAAGCCTCTGGTTTCTCCTTGGGTATAGATTAGGCTAGATCTTTCGTGTAGTCTTACAAATGCAAGGTCCTTTTTCAGGCTTTAACCTCTGAATTGAGATGTTGGCATTAATTGACAACCTGTGCTTGTGCATCAGCTCCTATATGATTTTTTAAATTATTCATTTCAGGGGCACAGTATTGAGAATCTTAATGAGAGATTAAGATTAATGATAAAAGGCTACACAAGAACTTTGTGTAACTGTTGCTATTCCTCCACAAAGTGAATTGAAGTGATGGGCAGCATTTTTAAAAAGCCACATGCCTGATAGCAAAGGGTTTGTAAATCTTTCACAGAACCGACAGAACTGTCATGCAAACTGTAAAAAGAAAATATCTAACAGTTAAGGCTTGTTCATGTAAAACAATTGTTTAAAGTTATTAGCTAAACAATCACTACCAGTCTCAGTGATGAGAGAAGTTCTCTTCCCCACCGCACCCAAAGCCAGCTTATCTGTGTTGTCTGAATATTTATGTAACATTTTTGTCTGCATTCTTTGAAGATAACACAACATTGAGGAAGGAAAGAAAAATTAATAAAAATTGTGATTTGCTTTAAGAAAATACTGCCCCTAACTGTTGGGGTTTTAATTATTAAGCTGAAGAGCATGTACAGACAAGATTATCCAGGTGATTTCCACAGACCAGATAAATAGTGCATTTTCTGAGTTAATTGCGAAAAGAGATCTGAGTAGCCTGTAACCCTGCTGTTTTACTCTCTCAGATCCATGAAACAATAGAGACCATTAACCAGCTCAAGACACAGAGGGAGTTCATGCTGAGCTTTGCCAGAGATCCGCAGGGTTTCATCAATGACTGGCTGCAGTCACAGTGCCGTGACCTGAAGGTATGTATTTTACCAGCTGAAGCCATGTTTAGCTCCTCTTTTGGCTGTGCATTCTTCGGACACTACATCACCGTGCATTGTATTTCTGAGGGAAACTAGTTTGTAAAACTATTAATTCAGACATGAGCATTTATTGGAATAATGTTTATTTACTAAGGCACATACTTCCAAGTTACAGGAAGCACTATTCAAAGTTCTTTATTTTCTTGCACCAGGAAAGGGTATTGTGCGGAAGCGGATTCAACAAGTAGTTCATATTTGACCGAACCTGAATTTTCTTTTATTTGACCCAAAATACTGTATTCCCAATCTGAGCTGTGTCTGTGGTGAATTGCTGAATAACTTAAAACTTTAGATTTTTATTTTCCATTATTATAACACAGACCTACAATTGTACATTGTTGGCACAGTATACAGGAAGCATAGTTCAGTGTGCACAATATTGAAGTGCAGAACGAGAGGGAGTAAGCCTTATGTAGAGGCATGCGCACAGCCCATATGTTCTGGTGAGAGGTGTTGGTGATTAAGTATACTCCTGGTGGCTGTCTGTGACAATCCTATCGATGACTCTTGATTCTCTTAGGTATGTCACTATAACTTTGTGAATTGCCACAGGCAGGTGGGTTAGCACATGTTCCTTTTGCATGGCACCTGGGCTAATTAAACTCCATTAAAGAACATATTGCAAATGTGCTCTTCTAGATTAAAGGACAGAGATTGCTGCTTATGATTTCAACGCAGGATACATTTCTGATCTCCCTGTATCCAACTTGAACTCAGGAATCACATTGTGTTGCCTTATTTTGCACTGCTGTAGTCCTCACTGATTCTCCTTATTACTGTTTTATAAAAACCCAGAGCTGGGTTTTATTTTAAATCCCAAAAGCCAGACTCTTGCTCATTGTTGCATCCCGCGCTTGTAGCAGTCAACATAAGAGCATAGGAAGCCGAGAACGGGAAAATGCCATTCAATCTGCCGAGCCCTTTCTTTCCATGGGCCGTGTACAAACCACTCTCCTGCGCCATACAAAAATTACAGTTGACACTATCAGCAGACATTGCCTAATGCATTTATATGACATTCCTGTGACTCTTCGTTTAGCGGCGATGTTAACCCATCTTGTGTCTGCGTGCACTTTCTGTGAACTTTTCCTATTATAAATTCCTATGTCCCCATTTTGTGGTGGAGGCTGCCAATGTGGACTTGTTTTGCTGTCATTACACCCTCTTCAGGCCCCCCCCCCCAATAGTGCTGCTTCAGCACCACCACTGGCGACAGGATGTAATTACAGCGTGGTGCATGGGTGGTTTCCATTATACACGTGGACATAGGAAGTTACATTAAAATATAAAATAGGGACACAATGTATGACTTGAAAGTGGGCATGGAATTACAGCGGCAGACCCTGGTCCAATTATCTAACCCTGCTTCACCTTAAGACTTGTTCTTGACTCCATCACGGGAGTCATCAAGAATGTTAAAAAGCAGACAGAGGAATGTTTTATGAATGGATTAAGCATTTGTCCACCAATATCACCGACGGAAGAGGAGTAGCGGAGTTCTCCCAGTGTTGTGGCTAATATTTATCCCTCAACCAACACCTAAAAGACGATTATCTGATCATTATTTCATTGCTGCTTTGGGATCTTGCTGTGCGCAAATTGGCTGCCGCATTTGCCAACGTTACAACAGTGACTACACTTCAAAAGTACTTCATTGGCTGCGAAGCACTTTGGGATGTCCTGAGGTCACAAAAGGCGCTAAATAATGCAAGTTCCTTCATTCTTTGTTTGACAGCCAACTGTAAGCAGAGAGTGTGTATTTTCAGAGGGATGATCTGTAAACCAGTGTGACAATGACAAGCCGAGATCCAAATCCAGACATGAGGTGCAGTATTTTTGGACCTCCTGCGGAAAGCAGCAGAAGTTACCTACAGACCATTAACAACAGATTTAACTTTTCCCTAGTAGTTTGCTTTTCATAGCCTCAAATGCCAGCAAACATTTCTGTTTCCATGGCAAGTTATGGCTGCATTATGTTTAAGGTAATCGGATCTTTAAAGGAATCTTAAATTTGACTCATAAATTTATAGAAATTTCAGCTCAGAAGGAGGCCATTTTATCCCACTATGCCTGTGCTAGCTCCATACTAGTGCTATCTAATCACATCGCCCTGCTCTTTTCCTGTAACCTTTAATACTTTTCCTCTGAGTGTATTCCCTCTTAAATGCTGTGATTGACTTGGCTTCAACAGCCCCCAGCTGCGGTAATGTATTCCACATTCTGATCCTGTGTGTGAAAAAAATTCTGTTTAACCTCTTTTTTCCCCCCCCCCCCCTTATACTGTACTAATTCCAAATTTATGCCACAATTCAACCGCTGGAAACAATCTGACTATCTACCCCCTCAAACCCTTTTTAAAATTTTGAACATTTCTATTTGGTCCTCCCCTTAGCCTTCTCTTCTGATGAACGCGCCTCTAGTTTTTCAAGTCTCTCATTATAACTATTTCCTCTTGTCCTCAAATCTGTGTTGCACTGTTTTCATGGTTCTCGTACCCATTCTGTAAAACTGCCCACAGTACTCCAATTTTAACCTAATCGACCGATTCATCATCACCTGCTTGCCTTTGTATTCAGTGCCCTTATATATAAAATCCAGGACCGCATTAGCCCCTTTTATGGCTTTTTCCACTTGCAGTCCTGATTTTAAAGTTCTACATATCTGCACCCCGTGATCGATGTCACTCCACTCCATTGAGAATTTTATTGTTCAGGGTGTATTTCTGGCCTTTTCCCCAAAATGCATTCCCTCACACATCTACATTGAGCTGCATTTGCTACACAGCTGCCTAGTCCTTATGTCCTTTTGCATTCTTCCTCACAGTTTGCTACACCCCTAAATTTGGTGTCATCAGCAAATCTTGATATTCTCTCTATGCCCATGTCCAAATCATTTATGTCTCAACACAGATCCCTGCTATTCCTAGCTTTTTTAAAAAAAAAGTTTAAAAATGTACAGCCAAACTTTGTTCCACTAGAAATAGAAACTATTCCTTTGTTGGAACTTGAGCGCGCAAAGCAAAAGTAAAACTTGGACCCGCGAATTGTCATGGTCAGTACTGGTCTTGTTCTAGACTTATACTGTTGGATACAAGGGGTTCACAGTTCATGATTCATTGGTTCCTTCTTGACTATTCAACTGGGGCACTTCTATCTCCGTTCTTGCCAAATACTAACTAGATTTGAGTATTTAACTTTAGATATCAGTTGGCTGCAACGACATTTCTTTCTGCTTGAAGTCACGATGATTTACTCCTTACTGTCCACATTCATGCAGTCATTGTCTCGAGAGTGATTCCGCAATGCATTGGATGCTCCAAATTTATGCCATTTATGCTGCCGAGCTAAATTCAAGGCACCAGCAGCACCAAAGCAACTACACGTGATGGGACGGTCCATACAGACCAGCGACGCCAAAAACGCATTGGTGGCCTGAGAGTGGCTGAGCACCCAGCCTTTCTGTGGCCAGAATAAAATGGCGGCATGTGACCGCCAGCAGCGGTCTGCTCGAATTTGACAGTGGAGTTTTCATCCGAAGTGAAACCACATTTTAGGATAGATATCAACAACGCTGCAATATAAATGAAGCATCATCTTGCAGAACCACTTCAGGAGATAGTTCTGCAATGCTGAGTCCTGGATGCTGTAGATAATCCCTGAAACCAATTTAATGTTACATGGTGGTTTCTACAGTAGTTTACACTGCCTCTTTGCCACTAACAGTGGTGCTGCTGTTGGCAGCAAACAGGCTATGTAAAAGGGTACAATCAATGACAGGCCAGCCAGAGGTCATGAATTCAAATCACACCGTGGCGAATTGTGAAATTTAAATTGAAGTCTAGAGATTGGTAGGCAGGTATCAGAACAAAAATGAACATGGAAGCAAACTGCTGAATTGTTTTAAAAATCTAACTGGTTCTCTAATGCCCAGCCTGACCTTGCGTGGCTCAGTCCCACTCCACATGGTTGACTCTTACTGCTTTAGCAAGCCACTCCGATGTAAAAAAATCGCTATTAGAAGGCCCACCCACCTGCCACGGACACATTTAAAAAAATATATATCTAAGTAGTTAAGCACCTGTAAACCAACACAGCATTCAGAAAAATAGCAAAAGCAAGCACTTGACTTTTATGGATTTTTTTTGCAAGAGATAAAACTTGTGAAATATGATGTCTCAAATCTTCTAATGTTGCAAAAAAGTAGAGACCCCTCCTTATGATACAGATCAGCCACGATCTAATTGAATGGCTGGAGGGGCTGAATGGCCTACTCCTGTTTCTATGTATGTACCTATTATAAGACAGTTAATCATAATCTGGCTGCCTTACTAACAGCACACTTATCTTTATCCCCTCATGCCCCCATGCTTTCTGCATTGCTCCCAAAACAAATTTGAGCACCTGCTTCACTGTTTACAACCAATTTACATTGCAATATTCGCAATTTGTGCTTTGTTCTACTGCATGAAGTGGCAGGGTGGTGCCTTTCAACTGCATCTCCGATCATGTGTTTCTGTGTGAGGCGCTAATAAAATGCAAAGTGCGATTGCCAACAAGCCTTCCTTCTCTTTTCTCTTCCCCACCCCCCCCCCCCCCCCCACCTTGCCAAAAATGACATTTTGATAGCGAATGAACTTGGCCTACGCTAGTGACTTGCATAGAATCTTGGGAGCCTTCGACACCATTTATTTTGAAATTGTGTCTGTCTATTCCAGTCACTTGTTTGATATTTTGTATTTGTAGTCTATGACTGATGTGGTAGGAAACCCGGAGGAGGAGCGCAGAGCAGAGTTCTACTTCCAGCCCTGGGCTCAAGAAGCTGTCTGCAGATACTTCTATTCCAAGGTAAGAATATATTAAAACCTACCCATCATTGGATGAAATCTTTGTTCTAATTACTTTGCATAATAGAACTTGGAATGGGGACTGGGTGGCACTGTTGGTTTTGATTATTATCTGTTCATCCGAAAACCTGGGTTTAGATCCATCCTGTATTGATGGGATGAATGTCTCGTACCTCTGCCACGGAAGCCCTATGTGAGATTGAGTTTGGGGTAGTGTCAACCCTCTTCCTCGCGAATACAGGCCTATAGCACAAAATTGTCCACAATTAGGCACAAATTGGCAATCGTGCTCAGGTCAGAAAAATGGCTGGTTTGGGAAATAGGGGAAAATACACTTGTGCTATGAAAGTGTTTTCTGAAGTTAAGGCACATTGTAGAAGAGGGCAAGTCTGTTTGAGGCAGCTCGCTGGTAAATAGCAAACGCTGACCAAACAACTTCGAACAAGTCCGTCCCATCAGACGGTAATACAGAGGGAGTGTAACACAGCAGGACTACAGGCCCCATCAAAGAAAGGAAGAAAGACGTAGATTTAAATAGCGCCTTTTCACCACCTCAGGATGCCCTAAAGCACTTTACAGCCAATGAAGTACTTGTTTTTTTGAAGTGTGTCACTGTTGTAATGTAGGAAACGTGGCAGCCAATTTGCACACAGCAAGGTCCCACAAAAACAGCAATGTGATAATGACCAGATCCTCTATTTTAGTGATGTTGGTTGAGGGATAAATATTGGCCAGGACACTGAGGAAAACGCCCCTGCTCTTTGGAAGAATGCCATGGAATCCTTTATGTCCATCTGAGGGGGCAGACGGGACCTCCAACCATGCAGCACTCCCTCTGCTGCACTAAATTGTCAGTTTAGATTATGTGCTTGAGTCCTGGAATGGGGCTTGAACCCATGATCTTTTGTCTCAGGCAAGAGTGATATCAACTGAGCCAAGTTAATACTTAGACTGATATTTGAAGCCCTGAAAATCATGGCTAACAAGAGAATGAGCAATTGGGACAGATGAGCTAAAAAGAATGTTAGCTTTAATGGGGACATTTACATAAATATAAGATTCATTCCCCCCCCCATACATTCATTTAACTGTATTATCCTTGACTTTTTCCCTTCTATTATATGCAGTAACTATGGCCTTCAAAACTGTCATAACACCAGTTATTACTACCTTTTTCATGGTCTTATTTTGTGATTGTCACATGCAGTACCATGTGACCAGCTTCAACACTGCTGCTTCCAATCTCTCGAGTCAACTTTTTAAAGGGGAAAAAAATAAACTACAGAATTCAATCATCCCAACACAGACTGTAAATAAAGTTAAATGTTTAGAAAGATTTTTTTTAAGAAACCTCTTGAAACTGCAGCCTTTGAACCATCCGCACACCGTGAGCAGATGACGCAACTGGTGGTGTACCAGCTGAGTCACTGTGTAAATATGGTTGTCCTCTCTGTCTACAGGGAAGGTGAGTCTGCAGTTTTTCATGTCTCTGCGTTTTAAGCAACAAAGGCATGTTAGCCATTGTGTAAGTGGAATACCATTTGGATCCTGGTGTGATACAGCGTTGCAACAACTTGTGGGATCCAACTGAAGTGACATCTTTGGGTCATCACTGCTTGTGTTATGCAAATACTTGTTGAGGTGTGGGTTCACATCAAGACCCACGTGGTATCCTCTATCCCATTTTAAGAGATATAGGGATAGATTTCCCCCCCCCCCCCCCCCCAACCTCCTCTCGATAGCCCCCCAGGGAGGTCCGGTCCATTTTGTTGGCCTCATTGGCTTCGGGATGCTGGACTGCGACTGGATATCCAGCACTGCCCACCCCGATAACTCGCTGACTCCGGGCATGAAGAAGGTAGATTGATTGGGGGCAGGGCGATGGTGGCCCAGGCTGACTTTCATGGAGCACTCTGGCTCCTCCTCACCCCACAAAAATAAAGAGGAACTTAACCTTTGGGATCCTCTTCGGCTGTGTTGCCAGCTGACGCGCTCTGCCTAGTTCAGTCCAAAGATGGCAGTTGAGATCTTGTGTACGTAATTTTAAATGGGCCTGCCGCCTGTTCATGGCCCCTCTGGTTGCCCGGCGGTAGACTCTGGAGAACACGGTGACCATGGCAGTCTATCATTACCCACCATTTCTGGGGCGCCACCAGCTGTTTCTGCCTGGCTACAGACCTGAAAATTCACCCTCTGGTTGTGTGTTATATCTGTTGCAATGCATTTGCCCTAAAGCTGGATTAGCAACTTTTTCTCTTCTTTCTCCTTTATTCTAGGTCCAGCAGAGAAGACAGGAGCTTGAACAAGCCCTTGGCATCCGCAATACATAAGAGATCTGTGTGGCCTCGTCCCATGAGTGGCAACGGGTTGACACGAGATGTCTGGGTTCAAGGTTGAACACAGTTTTATACGTGCACAAAGATTTCCGTTACAGTATACAAACTGTAAAACTACATGCATCACTTGCACAAAATAAATCACCGCATAGCCCTTGTACTCCTGAAGTGTTCTTTGCTACCTTTTAGTACAACTGACACGTTCCCTTTATAAAACAGCATAGGATTAGAAAATAAAGTTAGCTTATTATATTGGCATTTGGGGAAGTATAAGCCACAAGTGGTGACCTCAGTAACTATGTAAAATGGTATTTAAATGACCTAGTAGTACTAATAGTGACACATTAGCAAACTAGATCAGACAGATTTGATGTTATATTTGCTTCCTTTGCTGCATTTTTTTTTGTAAGTGGCTTTGTGTTGTAAGTGGCAAGTATTTTGACCACAAACTGTGATTCCAGCTACCTTCCTTAACACCTGCCCTCAAAGAACCATATGCTTCTTTTAACTATGGAGTGTTCCTTAAAATCAGTGAGACAGTGGTGTACTTGCAGCAGTATTGGTACCTGCCTTGAAAGCGGGTCAGCGCTTCTTTACCCCTTCATGTCAGGGCTAAACTATGCCACTCGCCAACCGTTAGGGGCCATGTTAGATTGCGTTTTTAAAGAAAAATCACTAGCTTGCAAGCAACATAGATTTATTAATCCCTCTATCTCCAATCCATTCTTCCTCTGCCTTCTTGTTCCTTCCGAAGGCTGTGACAGCTCTTCGATTCTACGGACTCGCTTCTAATTTACACCGAAAGGTTTCTTTTCTAGTTTCGTTTTCTCTGGTTTGAAATTCGTCTTGTTAGTATTTGACAAGTAAAGAAGTTACATGAGTTTAAAATGAGTTTTACTCTCAAATTAATGAATGACTTTAAAAATCACTCCAGTGCTGCTTTATATACTGGGTCGAATGTATTTTTCTTTATTCCTCCTGACTCCTATCAGAAGTTTCAAGGCCAGAAATGAAGGGATAATTTTGTCTGGCTTTAGACAAGAAAACTGTTGTGTACAATTCCAATTTAAAGGGGCCGACTGGCTATAGTTGCTTTATCTGATGCATTGATAAAGGTATTGCATATGTTCCCTTGTTTATGTATCGTTCAATTCTTTAAACTTAAAGGTTTGTGTGTGCTGTACCCTAAACATCACCCTTGTACTTTGCATTAGTCTTAATAGAACTCAGTACAATTCTACTAAATGGTCACAGTAATAACTAGCAAGATGTTGGTGTTTGGGAACTTTTCAAAACACACTTTAATCTTGATCAAGGCACAAATGGTCAGTCAACTTTTGTCCTTGCCATGTAACCTCTTACCTCTGTGAACAAGTATGTAAATCCATGTAGTGGTGAGTGAAACCCAGACCAACAGTTGTACAAACTGCAACAGTTGGATTAAGTCTTTGAAGAGTGCAGCTTCATAGGAGTCAATATTTTGTAGCGATTTAAAGGTTAGTTAGTTTTAAAAAGTGAAGGGGTGATAAACTGATACACAACCATTCCGTCTTCGCAACAGCATTGTAGCAGCTTATGGCGATCCGTGTGTGATCCCTCTTCTATGTGAACCACAATTCGCCAAGTTTAACTTTGTGGCATTGAAATAAGTTTCTTCACCTAAGCCCGTTATAACTTGATTCTACCACTCAACTTGGAAAGAGTCGATACCACCCTCTTAACCAGGTTTCCCCCGCTCCCTGTTTAAAAAAAAATAATTGCAGGGGTAAATCATACAAATCGCCCCATAGTTTAAACAAATGGATTGTGTATGCTTTGACATTTAATTTTCAGCGATCAGTAGTGTAATATCCCCTGGATCGGACTCGGCTCTAATGCCCTCTGTGGCTGTGTAGCCCGTTGACACTCATTGTCCAGGCTGTCAGATAAAGTGTGACCAGCTGGGCGACGATACTGGAGGGTTGGATGGTGCCAGGAATCAATGGCTGAAAAATGGAGGGGTAAAAAAGTAGGTTACGGACAAAATGTGTGATTTGTAATGCTAATCTGAATGGGAAATGGACAGTTTTGTTCCACCTTCCCATTGCACCCGAAGCAGAAACTGTTGTCACGCTGATACTTTATTTCTGCAATGTAAACTGAAAAGTCCAAACATTTTTACACCTTGTTGATCTGGTTTCCATCTTCAAATTTTCTTCATTTTAAAATCTGTATCCTAAGGTTAACCATTCCCCTCCAAAGAGAATCTCTTTTTAAAAAAAAACTCTCAAATGGGTGGCGGGGTGGGGGTATCCCTGATGGCTGAATGGATAAATGTACCTTATGGTATGATACCCTTTCAAGCCATGCATGAACAGGAAAGTTCCAGGTTCACTTGCTAGTCTGTTCTGAGTTGGCCAGTTTTCAGCTGGGACAGGATTAGGGGCCCTACAGTTGGCCTCAATGTCCCCCAGCTGGAAAGGGAAAAGGAGGAGCTAAGTTCCCACTCCTAATCACTGCCGAGTGACCTTTGCTGGAAAATGTTTGTGTGGATATCTGCCACAGACAGAATCAGCTGTTTGGCTCTCCATCATTGAATACCGTGCCAGTATTCCGTATCTACGCTTGCACATGAATAGTTGCTTTGAGAGGGGGACTGCCAACACCCATGAAACCATAACTTAAGGAGAAAAAAGGTTTGGATGGGGCGGATCTTCTAAAAGATGTCCTTGAATAGAATATGAAAGTAACGGCAAGTAGCTTTCTCCATCAGTAACTGACTAGTTGGGTGTTGCACCCAAGATAAAATCAGTTACAATTCCAGTGACATTGAAAGTTTTTGTAGTTACATTGCTATTGAATACATAAGTTGAAACCACTTACTCAGACTGACGTTTGAAGTGGTCGCCGTGTCTTTGATGGCGTAAGTCTATTGAGAGGTGTTCTAGGATTGATTTTATTCCAGTTAGCCAACTCTTCCAAAAGTAGAAGAAACAATATGAAGGTAATTTGATTTCAAATTCTTCCTTGCCGTCTCTTTCCAAGTATGGTATGACTGTGGTTAGGATGGGAGCAGTCACTAACAGAAGCTGCATTTAGACAGTTGAACCTCTGCAGTTGTTGCTGCAATAAGCTGTATTTTTACTGAGTAGTATTTTGAGGGACCAGACTTTTGTACTGTATGCTTGTATGTGTCACTCAGTTTTAATAAAACCTTCAATACTGAATGTTACTGTCTTGATTTACTGCAGCGTATATCTGCATTTAATGGGGGGGGGGGGGGGGGGGGGAAACATACCATCATTGGGCTGATCCTGCTGCATCGTGATACATTTTTGCAAATTTGCTTTGTGCATGGTTTTTCAATTTGTGATTTCTTTTAGAAAAAAGTACCTGATTGACCTGCAGCTTCAGATGTTGAAGTGGTTTGCAGTAAGTGCAGTATTTATCTGTTACACTAATGAAGGGACAGGTTTTCTGAAAATATAGTAAATTGCAATGTCACTGGGTTATTTCAGTAGAGTTTTGGGTCCAACCATATTTTGCTGCATTGACATAAATGACCAACACTGAAACATGCATGCAAAATGAATTTCTTGATTAGCAACGAGAATTGAACTGAACTGACACCAAATACGAGTGAGAAGCCTAAAGGGTGATTTTTAAAAGTTTTTTTTGGTTTGCAAATTTGGCGATTTGTTTCTTTTTACAGATAGTGACTATGATAAATCAGATGTGTTCTAGCCAAGCATGATACAGTACAATCACAATCCATAGAATGAGCCCAGTAAAAATGGGTGTAATAAATGAGGCATTTTGGACCTTATGGGCTTCCACACAAAGCATGAAGGTTCTCTTCCTCTCCCCTTGCCCCCCACATTGTTATGGTACCAAATACAATCAGATCAGTGAGGACTGTGATGAACTTAATTTGAAAATTATGTTGGGGCATAATTATAGGAAATAAATAATTATGTGAACCTAGTTCAGTGTATTTGAATTGTAACAGATGCACAATGGGGTCTTGTATCTTGGAAATCAAATGCTTTTTAAAAAAAAAACTCCCCATTGTCCATATAGTCTGGGCTTTCAATACATGCAGGAATAGCAATCCAATATTTTACTGGTAGCAACTCAAGCTATCTACACATTGGGTTTGGTAGCCTGATTGCTACCAATCTGAGAACTTGAACCTATTGCAGCATTTCTAATATACAAAGATAAGTGTTTAATATTATGCTGAGAATCATTAATATACAGCCAGCATTGGAAATGTAGACACTCAATTATTAGTAACCTGGAAATACTGTGAATTTAGACTCTGTCTCTTATAGCACTTGAAAAGTTACATTCAAAATCCTGAAAATTATTACTTTGTTTCTGAAGCCTTTACTAGTGGGCCAGCAGAATAAGTGTGTCAAACCTTAAAAGTTGTAAACAATTTTACAACACCAAGTTATAGTCCAGCAATTTTATTTTAAATTCACAAGCTTTCGGAGATTTTCTCCTTCCTCAGGCAAATTGCCTGAGGAAGGAGAAAATCTCCGAAAGCTTGTGAATTTAAAATAAAATTGCTGGACTATAACTTGGTGTTGTAAAATTGTTTACAATTGTCAACCCCAGTCCATCACCGGCATCTCCACATCAAACCTTAAAAGGTTTAATGTAATCTCTCCAGTGTTCAGCAACAGTTTGTTGTGCAGTGAGAGATATGATCAGT
Organism: Heptranchias perlo; assembly: GCF_035084215.1. Lineage (NCBI taxonomy): Eukaryota > Metazoa > Chordata > Chondrichthyes > Hexanchiformes > Hexanchidae > Heptranchias > Heptranchias perlo. The sequence goes on from NC_090370.1 coordinate 8,603,475, forward strand.
CAGGCCCACCATTCTAGATTCCACTGTGATTTTAACTGCAATCATAACAAAGATAACTTGACTGTAACCAAAATTACTTCAATACTACGATCTCCACATATAAATGTTGCGTTGGGTGCTGTAATTGATTGGCATTGTGATGCTATGCCATTGCCACACGTTCTGCTGTACCATGGATTCTGCAGAAACCGCATATGAGGCCCTATGAACAGTAATGAACTTGAATGACCAGTTCATCTGTTTTACTAATTTTGGTTGACTAGACGTATGTTGGCCAGGACACTGGGAGATTGTCCTGCTTTTGGGATAATACCATGGAATGTTTAATGTCCACTTGAGCAGGCAGATGGGGCCTTGGTTCAACATTTCATCCAAAGGACAGCAAGGGGAGGAAAATTAGACGGGCAACAAAAATAATTGCTTTATTCTTGAGTAGGATAGCACCATCCAGTAACTGCCCTGTGCAGTCAATGAACAGTGTTATGCCACCACCTTTGTGTCGACGCAAAGCAGTTTTGGAAGCGCAGTGACGCAAGAGTGGTAGTGTAACTCCAGAGTCAAGTGGGTGATGTGACTCCCAAGTACGCTAAAGCAAAAAGATGCAAGACCACCTCCAGGTACAGTACAATTCCAGCCCATCAAAGCCAAGTTGGAACTTTTTAAACGTGGCTTCAACTGGCATGGAGTTTTATTGCACCCAATGTGAAGTCTGAGCGGTGTGACACTACCTCATAGCTTTTAAAATTTGAATGCATTTCTTTCCTCTCAAAGGTGCAGTCTTGTGCTGCAGTGTCTTATAGATGCTAGTAGTACTAACTAGCCATTCTTTGTGTGAATCTTAACAGGGAATGTTGGCAGGCTGTTCCAACTGTGTGAGGACATCATGCTTGAGCTCGATTCTGCCCTCATCCAATGTCCAAGCACACATTTCCAGGTAGAATCACTGGCTAGTGATCAGCAGCTCTCTTTTTCTCTCCCTCCCTATGTTGCTGAGGACAATGTTAGCCCCCAAATACCTTCCCTGCATTGATCAGCTAACTAAGCACAAACTGGACTACTTGTAAAGAACTGATACTCGTTTGTTCTAGTCTTACATATTTGCATGGATGGGCAGAGCTCCTTTATCACGAGGCAGGGTGCAACTGGCAGCATATCTCCGATCTCCACACTCCACAGGTACGAGCAGCCGTGGCTCAGTGGGTTGCACTCTTGCCTCTGAGTCAGAACGTTGTGGGTTCAAGTCCCACTCCAGAGACTTGAGCATATAATCCAGGCTGACACTTCAGTGCAGTACAGAGTGTCGGAGGTGCCACCTATCGGATGAGATGTTAAACTGTGAGGTCCGTCTGCCCGACATAAGAGATCCCATAGCACTATTTTGAAGAGGAGCAGCAGGGGCGTTCTCCCCAGTGTCCTGGCCAACATTTACTCCTCAACCAAAATCACTTTTTAAAAAAAACATGATCTGGTCATTATCAGGTCATCTGTTTGTGGGACCTTGCTGTGCGCAAATTGGCTGCCGCGTTTCTTACAACACTGACTACACTTCAAAAGTGCTTTATTGGCTGTAAAACATTTTGGGACGTCCTGCGGTCATGAAAGGCACTATAAGAATGCAAGTTTTTTACTGATCTCAGACCAATATCTCCAGTATAACACCCTTAAAAAGTAAACCTTTTTTTTCCTCTCACGCACGCATGCAAATCTTCTGCCAGATCAGCAGAGCTAGTACAAGGACTTGAAACCCTGCTCGGTCTCACCAACCAGACTGCAGCAATCTCATTAGCCACACGAGGAGTCGTTAAATGTGCTCGTGTGAAAATGACAAATCAAAAGGCGTTTGGCGGGGCTGCAAACCAAGGTCATTTTCCGAAACCAGTTGACTTTCATTGAGCGCAAACGATAATTGCCTTGGCAGAGCACGTCATTTTAATACAGACAAACAAATTGTGCCTGTACAATTTAGTGAGGTGTAGATTTTTTTTGAAGAACTGATGTGTTTTGCAAATGTGGCTAAGGGAATGGGTCAAAAATCCTCTCAAATTGTGAAGCATTCTGATCATCTGCTCCTGATACTGGAAATTTATCGCTTGTGCATGCAAAAAATCTTTTTCAGAACAAATGTTAAAGTGGATAGCAATAAATGATAGCTAGGAATTCAGACCGATTTCTAGAGTCATGAATTGCATAGGGAGTGATTAGAAGATTGCAGCCTAGGCAAGGGATCCGATGACCAATGAAGGCAGCATCTAAACCATTGTGATTTAATTACTGATTTATAATCCACTTAGAGCAGCCTCTGTTTGATATCTGCTGTTCACGAGAGGAGGTGGCTTTATTCAGTTTTGGATCAGTTGCTGGGATACTTTGAGTTGAGCAGGAAATTCTGTGATCTGTATATATTTTAAAATTAAATACATCAGCTTTCTTAGTTTTCTAATCAGGCGTCAGCCGTGGCTCAGTGGGTAGCACACTCGCCTCAGTCAGAACGTTGTGAGTTCACATCCCATTCCCAAGCCTTGAGCACAAAATCTAGACTGACACTCCAGTGCAGTATTGAGGGAGTGCTGCACTGTCTTTCGATGAGACGTTAAACCGAGGCCCCGTCTGCCCTCGCAGATAGACGGAAAAGATCCCGTGCCACTATTTGGAAGTAGAGCAGGGGAGTTCTCCCTGGTGTCCTGGCTGATATTTATCCCTCAAGCAACCTCACTTTTTTAAAAAAATTATCTGGGCATTATCTTATTGCTGTTTGTGGGATCTTGCTGTGTGCAAATTGGCTGCTGTGTTTCCTACATTACAACAGTGACCACACTTCAAAAGTACTTAATTAGCTCTAAAGTGCTTTGGGAGGTCCTGAAACGCGCTATATAAATGCAAGTCAGTCTTTCCTTTCTTACCCCTGGGCTACACACCGGTTGTCACCTCGGTTGAGGGAGGGTGCAATCTCGGCCATTTTTTGCATTCAATCGTATGTCTGGATCTGAAGGACAAAATTGAGAGGGGTTAACAACTTTGATTCAATTTGCTCTAATATATGTTTTAACGGATTTGAAATCTTACCAGGTATATTTGGTAGTGGAAGGGAATTTTAGGATCGTAATTCCAGACCTCTGTGCGTTTTGGGATAACTCTGACGTTTTTGAGAGGCTCCCTGGAAGCTGTTGCAAATAAACTTGTAACTATTTGAATTGATATCACCGCCGACCAATGGAATGAGGAGCTTGACCCAAAGCGAGCCAATGTACGAGCTCGGAGGAGGCGGGAGTGAGATGGTTTTACCCTGGCGAGAGCACGTGTCTGAAAATCCCGACTGCGCAAAGTCCCTGAAACAGTTGCAGAGCGAGAGAACAGCAGACCGCACAGCGTCCTAAGATCCTGTGTGTGTCATAAGAAGGAGCAGAGCGACCATGACTCCTCCTATAAAGGTTTGCATTGTTGGATCTGGCAACTGGTAGGTATGAGCCACTTCCTGCTCTTAACTGTAATGTACTTCGGTTGCATTTCAGTTAGTGTAATTGAAAGCATATATGTTTCATATTTGTTGACCTGGCTCATTAACAAAAATGATTATTGGTATATGCAGTAATAAGAATGGAAGATTCCTTTGGATTGTAGTTTAGTGCATTGAGAACGCACCGTACAACATTTCAGAGTTAAAGCTGACATTTGTCAGTTTGGATACTGATCCTAAACAATACAGTTACCGTTTTTGCACTGTACAAATCCAGAATGTCATTTGTTACATTAAGATATTAAATTTCAGAGAATAAGAGAATATTTCTCTACATAACAGCACTTGCTTAACACCATTGCATTTTATAGCTCTTATTCAGTTGTCTATTTCAGTTGTATTTTATAAAATAGCACATGACCTGCCTAGAGGTGTTTCGACTATTGAGTCAGAACTAGTTTTAAATTTTATATGTAAAATACCAAGAAGGTAGAAGCTTCTGAATAATGCAGTACACTTCTGGGTTTGGAGAACATAGGAATAGGAGTAGGTCATTCAGCCCGTCGAGCCTGTTTCGCTCTTCTATTAAATCGTGGCTGATTTGTACCTCAACTCCATTTACCCGCCTTTGCTCCATATCCCTGGATAACTTTACCAAACATAAATCTGCAGTTTGCTTTGTGTCTGTGTGCGTGCACCATGGTAACACCACTGAATAGTGATCCGATGAAAATAAAATATTTTATGCGTTGATTATTTTATCACTCGGTTTTGCACATTAAGAGCAATAAATAAACTGATTAAATGATCCACCGCACAGGCACAGGCTGGGAACTGGAGCTCGAGGTAGGGTACATGAGGCAAGTAATAGTTTACCATGGTGTGCAGGGGCTGTGACTCTCTCTGGGACACTCAGGACTGGAGTACAAGGGCAGAAGTTATGTTGCAGCTATACAAAACCCTGGTTAGACCGCACCTGGAGTACTGTGAGCAGTTCTGGGCACCGCACCTTCGGATGGACATATTGGCCTTGGAGGGAGTGCAGCGTAGGTTTACTAGAATGATACCCGGACTTCAAGGGTTAAATTACGAGGCGAGATTACACAAATTGGGGTTGTATTCTCTGGAGTTTCGAAGGTTAAGGGGTGATCCGATCAAAGTTTATAAGATATTAAAGGGAACAGATAGGGTGGATAGAGAGAAACTATTTCCGCTGGTTGGGGATTCTAGGAGTAGGGGGCACAGTCTAAAAATTAGAGCCAGACCTTTCAGGAGTGAGATTAGAAAACATTTCTACACACAAAGGGTGGTAGAAGTTTGGAACTCTCTTCCGCAAACGGCAATTGATACTAGCTCAATTGCTAAATTTAAATCTGAAATAGATAGCTTTTTGGCAACCAAAGGTATTAAGGGATATGGGCCAAAGGCGGGTATATGGAGTTAGATCACAGATCAGCCATGATCTTATCAAATGGCGGAGCAGGCACGAGGGGCTGAATGGCCTACTCCTGTTCCTATGTTCCTATGTCAAGTGAGTCACCTTCAACCTCAACCAATGCTTAGAAACCCAGGGTCGTTGACAACAAGGCGATGGATGGCAGTAATCTAGACTGGGGTGGCGGGATTGGTTTTGTTGCTTTGCTTGGTTGGAAAATCATTTTTTTTGCACTTGATCCAGGATATTGTTGATCCTCTCAACTGAATAAAAATTGCCCAGGTCTGTTGCAATTTTTATATTTGATTTCCTTATAGCAGTTACAGTTCTATTATCAATTTGCAAACACTGTTTCTTTGTCTTTCGAACTTAATTCATCCAAAGGGTAATTATTCAGATGAACTAGCTTAAAAAGTAAGGAACAATGTTTTGAAGTTCAGTTTATCAAAGTGAAATGATGGTGTAACTTTAACTGACTCCATGCAAAAGCCCGATGAGGCAAAACCGGTTTTGTATTTACATTTCATGCAGTTTGGGACTGGCTCCTTTAAAACCAGTTCCCTGCGATTTATTAACAGTCATTAAGAGCTGAAGTTCTGGGATATTGGCCTGTGGGGAAGGACCAACAGTAAGGTGCTGGGGTCTACTCTGTGGTGAATAGCTTGTTCCTCACTGGTAGAATGGGAATGGTTACACCAGTCCTAATGTAGAAAGGTGACAAACATTAAACAGAGACAGGAGGTGTGGGTAAGATGAATTGTGTAGTGTTAGTAAGGAGAAGGCACAATAGGAACAGTCAGCTGGATAGATTATGATGACGAGCAAGCTGTGAGTGAAGGTGGGCTTAAAACAAATTTGCTCCAGAGCTTCCGAATTTTATTCCAAGTCTGCTTATTCCCAATGTTTTGAAGTGCCTGTCCCTATATTTGTGCTAATAGAGAAATTGAGCAACAAGTACCTTTGCCCAGGAGCAGAGTTGGCGGAGGGGGGCATTGGTTGATGCTGTCCCACTGAATTCCAGTTTCGGGTACAATGACTGGTTAGCAGCTCATTCGAGGGTCTGTGATGCTTTCTCTCTCTGCAATATTTTGGATTGCCCTCTAGTGGTTGGTTAATTAAAGCTTAATTCTGATGTTTATAACGAATCCCTTCACACCCCATTTTGTTCATTTATTTTTATCACTTGGTCTTTTTTATTGTTCACCCATTCTGCCATCTTCTAGCTTTACCTTCCCTTTATGCACTTTTCCCAGTTTTTTGTTTTTGCTTTCTTTTGTTTTCCTTTCCCTGTTTCCATATATAAATGGAGGACCTGAACTGAAGTACATACAAATATTAAATGCCTTGGGTGAGGTAAATTCTGAACATTACTCTAAAATAAGGCAAGTTAGTAGGACCACGGTCAGAAATGTAAACTGGTAATAGTTACATTTAAATCAGATAAGAGAACTGACTTCTTGATACGAAGGGTGATATTCTGCCAGGTAGAGTAGTTGAGATGTAAACTTTAAGGGCATTCAGAACACCTCAAACTTCAAATTCTCATCCTTGTGTTTAAATCTCGCTCCTCCCTATCTCTGTAACTTCCTCCAGCTCTACAACTGCCCCCCCACCCCGCCCCCCCAAACTCTTCATTCCTCTGACTCTGATCTCTTGTGCATTCCCTTGACCCTGTGCCCCACCATTGGTGGCCGTGCTTTCAGTTTCCTAGGCCTCACGCTGTGGAATTCCCCAGCGCCTCTCCCCATCCCTCTCCTCTTTTAAAACCTTCCTTAAAATCCACCTTATAAACTAAGTTTTTGGTCATCTCACTTTCTGTAGCTTGGCATCCATTTTCCTTATGCCTCTGTGAAGCACATTGGGATGTCTTCTACATTAAAGGCGCTATATAAATGGATGGATATCATTGGATATCAGACTGGGTTGGTTGGAATGTTAGAGGACAAGTTTTAGTGGGCTAATTGGCCTTTTCTCATCCTTGACTTTCCTTATGGTAATAGTGCCTCTGCCTCTTAGACCTAGTTTTGTCTAAATCCCATTGAGTGTGTTATCTACTTATAACATTTATAATATACGGCCCTACCCCCAACAGTGGAGCTGGGGTGGGTGCTCATTTTTGTTAGAAAAGCTTTCGCTCAGTGGGTAGATGCACTGCTTAGTGTGGTACTGATCCACAAAAACCAGGATGGTCCCAGATTTGAGTCCTGGACTTTGCCCTGGCAGCTCAGTCAATGGTGGGGACACTGCAAATAGCTTTAATATTCCTGGGCTAGGGAGAAGAGTCAGCCCATCGGAGAGTAGTACCTCCCAAACTGCAACCCACTGGAGAGCAGTTCCCCTTCAATCCATAGCCCATCTGAGAGCTGTGCTCAACACCACCCCCCTCCCCCCTATTGACCCTATGGCTGGAGTTGCTGCTTGTTGTCACTATCCAGTAAGCCCTTACTGGAAGATGCATGGGATTGTGGATGTTGGGTGAGAACAGAATTGTGCTTGGCTGTGGTTCCCTCATAGGAACTGGAGTAGGCCATTCAGCCCCTCGAGCCTGTTCCGCCATTCAATTAGATCATGGCTGATCTGTATCTTAACTCCATCTACCCACCTTGGTTCCATATCCCTTAATACCCTTGCCTAACAAAAATCTATCAATCTTAAGTTTAGAAATTTTCAATTGACCCAAGCCTCAACAGCTTTTTGGGGGAGAGAGTTCTACATTTCCACTGCCCTTTGTGTGAATATGGTTGAATATATATATTGATTATATATTCAGTATAATGACTATCAGTGCTCATGGTTAAATATTTGGCACCCACTGTTGTTGAAGCAGAGTCCATAGATTCTTTTAAAGGGAATTAGACCATTGCTTGAAAATGGGTATGGGGAATGAGCAGGAGAATGGGAATAGACTCGATGGCTCGTGTGGAGAAAAATAGTACAGACTTGATGAGCCGCATGACCTGTTTGCGTGCTGCAGCATTACATGCTTCGAATCACCCGTGCAAGTTTGTACTTGTGTTTCCTGAAGTGATTGATTATATCGAATTTTATTTAGCCTGGATACAAAAAGACAGTAGCGTACAGAAGGATAAATGTTAAGCAAAATTGAATCTCCAGTTGTGCAAAAAAGGGGCTGTTGGGACTCTATCGCTGTGCTATTTCCAAGCAGAGTATACTTTTCAACTTGACACTGAGAATTACGGCCTGTCCTTGATATCATCTCTTTGCCTTTGCAACGTGAAGTTCTAAAATGTTTTGGCTTCCATGTGACTGTTCCAATCCCATGGCTGCCAACTATGGGTTAGGGTTGCCAACTCTGGACATATTCCTGGAGCTTCCATCACATAACCCCCCCCCCCCCCCCCCCCCCGCCTCCAAGCAACCCTCCCAGTCAAACAGCTAATTTTTCCCATTTTCAATATTTTTATAACTAATGAGCAAAAAGTGCTCAAAGAAAATGAGGGGGAAAAAACCACACTATCTTTTTTTAGTGCCTGATGATTTTTCTACTGGGTTTGCTCACCGCCGTGTCTGGGAGATTCCGGCGACAATCCTGGAGCATTGGCAACCTTAACTCTGGGCAGACAGCCGTGGGCCTGACTTGAACATGATCTGCCCGCCCTGTGCGATCAGCATGTGCAATAAAGCATTTCTTCTCGTACGGGTTCCTGCTGACACGTGCTGGGATATGATTGGCATCCAGTACCTTACCTAAATGGTGTGGACATTGAGTGGCGGCAGATGGCTGGTGATGAGTAGAGGAAATCCTGGTCGATTTTTTTTTTCTTTTCCCCCCCTCCCCTTGCCACTTAGCCCAAGGGTACTGCACTAATTACGGCACCCCTACAGCCACCCTGCCTGAAATGAGCTAACTCTGTCTCGAACCCATGACTTCCCCTGGCCTCTTTGGCTCACCACCACATCGAGCAGTGCCTTTATCCACTAAGCCTAAGGGAGGATCATCCAATAAGCAAAATACACCCAGAGGAACAGGAGTAGGCCATTCAGCCCCTCAAGCCTGTTCCGCCATTCAATTAGATCATGGCTGTTCTGTATCTTAACTCCATCGACCCGCCTTGGTTCCGTACCCTTAATACCCATTCCTAACAAAAATCTATCAATCTCAGTTTTGAAATTTTCAATTGACCCCCAGCCTCAACAGCTTTTTTGGGGGAAGAGAGTTCCAGATTTCCACTCCCCTTTGTGTGAAGAAGTGCTTCCTGACATCACCCCGGAATGGCCTAGCTCTGATTTTAAGGTTCTGCCTCTTTGTTCTGGACTCTCTCACCAGAGGAAATAGTTTCTCTCTACAAATGCTTCCCTTCCCCCCCCACCCCTGAACGGAAGGATCATAGGATTAGAGTGGAATATGGCGACTGGCATGAGGAAAAGTGCGCGCCATTTTGGTTTGAAGAGGGGCTCGTAACTCAGCCAAGGGGAGGGGTGAGAGGTCAAAGGTAAACAGATCAGTCATAATTTTGGTTCCTTCCAGGTGCAATTTCAGTTTCTCCTCCAGGCAAGAGGAGGTGGCAGAAGGTCCTATGATTTTTAAACTACAGATTATAAAAGCTACTTTCTTTTAATTTCAGCATAACCCCTGACCCCAGCTGTCTAATTTGATTCCATCTCTGGATACACAGAGATTCGAACCTGAATGCCACAGCCCAGCCAGACACTATTGGGAGTCAGCAACAGGACTGAGTAAAGCAAACTTGTTTGGCCAAGACTGCAATTATTCTGTTGTCATCCTGGCTGTTCATTTGCAAGTGTCACTTGATGAGAATCCACACTTTTAGATGGTTATCGGACAGAGACAGCACAGGGATGGGCATTTCAGAGAAGCAATCTTCTGTGCTGAACATTGGTCTGCTTTTCAGCTTCAGTGATGTGGAGATGCCGGTGATGGACTGGGGTTGACAATTGTAAACAATTTTACAACACCAAGTTATAGTCCAGCAATTTTATTTTAAATTCACAAGCTTTCGGAGGCTTCCTCCTTCCTCAGGTGAGGCTACCTCCTTCCTCATTTTCCACATCGTTCACCTGAGGAAGGAGGTAGCCTCCGAAAGCTTGTGAATTTAAAATAAAATTGCTGGACTATAACTTGGTGTTGTAAAATTGTTTACAATTTTCAGCTTCAGCACAGTTTTAAGGCGTCAGCCGTGGCTCAGTGGGTCGCATTCTCGCCTCTGGGTCAGAAGGTCATGGGTTCAAGTCCCACTCCAGAGACTGGAATACAAAATCCAGGCTGACACTCCCAGTGCAGTACTGAGGGAGTGCAGCACTGTCGAAGGTGCCGTCTTTCGAATGAGACGTTAAACCGAGGCCCGGTCTGCCCCCTCAGGCGAACGTAGAAGATCCCATGGCATTATTTGAATAAGAGCAGGGGAGTTCTCCTCAGTGTCTCGGCTACTCTTTACCCCTCAACCAACATGCGGAACAGGCTCAAGGGCCTACTCCTGTTCCTATCGCTAAAACACCTGATCTGGTCATTATCACAATGCTGTTTGTGGGACTTTGCTGTGCGCAAATTGGCTGCTGCGTTTCCTACCTTACATCAGTGACTTCACTTCAAAAGTAGCAAGCGCTATTTCGAAGACAAGCAAGGGAGTTCTCCCCGGTGTCCTGACCAATATTTATCCCTCAACCAACCTCACTTAACGACCAGATCATCTGGTTTTTTTTATCACATTGCTGTTTGTGGGATCTTGCTGTGCGCAAATTGGCTGCTGCGTTTCCTACATTACAACAGCGACTACACTTCAAAAGTACTTCATCAGCTGTAAAGCACTTTGGGACGTCCTGAGGTCGTGAAAAGGCGCGATAGAAATGCAAGTCTATCTTTTTCTTTCTTTCAGAAATTCAAGCTATTTTCTGACTTTATTTTCCCCCCCTAGGGGAACAGTCATCGGAAAAATAGTTGGAGAGAATGCGGCCAAAAGTAATAAGTTTGACAACATTGTTAACATGTGGGTGTTTGAAGAGATGGTAAACGGCAGGAAGCTAACGGAAATTATAAACACCGAGCATGAGAACGTGAGGTACCTGCCTGGCTACAAACTGCCAACGAACCTGGTGAGTGCTGCTCAGCTTGGATCAAGAACAAATGTGACGGGTTAGCAGGGGCAGGAGTGCCAAGTGTGTTTTTTGTGTCTCTCTGCCCACTGAGGCCATGTAGAATGTTTAAATCCATGTTTCCATTAATTAGTGTTTATCTCAAACGACCAATACGAACAGATCCTACAGTTCTGATTTAGGATTTATCTACCAATGAGGCTTTAAACCTCCAGGCCCATAACATTCAAACCAGCAATTTAAAAAACATAGGACAAGTAAAATTGAGTTGTTTGGGCTTCCCGGACGGATTGTCAGGGCTTGGGGGCTGGAAATGGCCCAGAGGCCGAAGTTTGGGCACCCCCTCCCCCCAGGTTAGGGGTTTTCCTCGAACCTCAGCCATACCTCTACTGGCCCACGGAATGATTCTTCGATTGGTAGAGGTGGCATCTTGATTCCTTTCCCTCCTCTGCGCACCTACACACTCTTGCTTTTCTGCACTCACACTTTTGTTCTCGTTCTCGCTCTCTAAAACGGTAGCAGGGAGCGAGCGGAGTAACTTCCAAGAATGCAAGTGGTGAGGAAGGCAGGAAATTCTGCAGGATAAACTGTGCCAATCTTGCTCCCTTGCTCTCACGTACTGGACACCGATCAAGAATTTTGCGCCCTCTGTGCCCCTCAAACTGTTTGAATCCCAGTTGATGTTAGGGTAGTTGAAGTCCCCTACTATTATTGCCCTCTCCTGAAAGAATGATCCCTCTGGACAGCAGAGAGGGGAGGGGGAGACATACTTGGTTGTGGCTTCATACTGTAGGTAGCAGAGATAGCGGAAGGTGGTCCGGTGAATGGGTAGGGTTGAAGAAAAAGGGGGATCTTATTGTTGAGGGGAGGCTTGAGAGCAGAAGCCCAGGAAATGGAGTGGACATGGTCAAGGGTCATGGGGATATCTCTGCTGAGAAAAAAGCTCTGGTGCAGAAAGTGGAGTCATCAGAGCAGATGCGATGGAGAAATGTCTTTACAGGAAACAGGGGGGGAAGAACCATAATCAGGTAGTTGTGGAGTGCTACAACTAGCAAATGGGCCACATCTATTTAAACGCTTTGGAATCAGGCAGCATGTGAAACTGCCATACACAAAAACGCAAGACCCTCATTAACAAAAACTCAAGCCACCCCTGCAAAAACAACCTGTTCTCCCAATGCCGGTGTCAGTGGACTGTACACCCCTGAGAGAGTCCCTTGGCTCAGGTATCAGATTAACAGTCTGACAGGCTGCGACGTGAACGCTACTTCCATGGCTGTAACCATCTTGATACCAGCCGATAGGGTGGTTAGTCCTATACAGTGGGAGGGTTTTATGGGCTCCTACAACCCATACAATGAGGGGTGGCCACCCACTGGGCTCGAGTATCCTGCTGGATGTCAACCCAGAATTCAGAGCCGAGCTGACTCAGAGAGGTGGGAATACTACCACTGAGCCAAAGTCTCGCTCCCATTCAGGCGGTTAGCTTACATGTTGTATTGTCTGGTCCTGGAGGTAATGCCTAACCTAGAGATAGTGTTTTTTAATTTGAAGCCAGAGTGGAACATTGAATTGCAGATGTGAGCGATACACACTTTTCTCAGTGTTCATTTTTTGTTTTGTTGCTAGCTGGTTTGGAAACTGAAGTCTCCAACAGTATCCCCCTTTAGGGAGGCAAGGGGAAACTTTGCAGAATCCCCTTCCTCTAGAGAGTAAATATGCTGGGTAGAGTCCATAATGGAACAATCACGTGGTCTGTGTCAAGAACAGATTTGATTTGCTCAAGCATCTTTTCTCATTCCATGGGCACAGGCAGGTCAATGGACACTGAGATTGCAGCAGAGCTGACTCAAAAACGCTTGAGATTTCTCTAAATCCTGATGGGGCTCAGTTAATTGAGACTGGCATAGCTGGGTGAATTAGTATATTGAATTATTTTTGTTCCATTTGGACAATACCCCAATTAAGCTACTCCTGGATTCCATCTGTTCTATGTATATTTGTCTGGCCTGGTCCGGACTTGGGCCTATGTGTAACTTCACTGCTCCTCACTGGTGATTGCTCTCCAATCTTTTTAGGTTGCGGTGCCTGAGCTGCTGGACGCGGCAAAAGATGCAGATATTTTAGTGTTAGTCGTCCCTCACCAGTTCATCAGGAGAACCTGCGATGAGTTGAAAGGTCACATCAAGCCTTCCACTATTGGAATCTCTCTTATCAAGGTACAGTGTGATCCTGCAATTACTGAAAGGGTCGTCCTTTTCTTTCTGTCTGTCTGTCTGTCTCTTCCCCCCCCCCCCCCCCGGTCTATTTCTGTTTCCTCTTTTTCCCCTTTCCCATGAGATACATTACTCCTGATTGAGATCAGAGTGTGTGATTACAGCCCTGCACTGCCTCTGCTCAATATCTAATTAGCCTCCCACTGGATTTGCAGATTCAGTCAAAGAAAGTCTCCCAGTGAGTGCTTTAACCGTGGGCTGACCTGACTACTTCTGTTTAATCTTTCTGGCTGGATCCTGCAAGTACAATCATAAAATCATGGTCTTGAATGTTATTGTCTGCAGGGTATTGATGAAGGTGTGGATGGTCTGAAGCTGATCTCTGACATAATCCGGGAAAAGCTTGGGATTGAAGTTAGCGTGCTGATGGGCGCCAATCTCGCCAGTGAAGTAGCTGCTGAGCAATTCTGCGAGACCACCATTGGTAATATCACAGAATCATCCATTACTAGATATAGGGTGTGTGTTGTGTACCCAGGGGCTGGACATGGTTGCTGAAGCCTACTGTGGTATAAAATAGTGGGCTGCCTGCTGGCACCCATGATGTCCCCAAAACTTTCTGATCTCAGCCATGGCAACGGGGTTGGGGAGGAGAGCGAGGGGTTGGACATTTTCTCCACTAGTAGAGAAGGAAACTTGAAAGCCCCTTCACACTACCTAGCTGCTAGTTGAAGGAGCAGAGCTAAGAAGCCAGAAAGCCCCTTGGCCAAGAAATGGTTCATAACTCCTTCACGTGGAATCATTTTCAAACTGCCGATTGCAGGCACCAAACGGTAGGATCAGGAGGAGGTGGGCACTGGAGTTACCCGTGGGGCTCTAAAGATAGAGAGGTGACCACAAGAAGAGAAAATTGACATTCTTAGTGGTACGGTATGTCCGAATCAAGCTGAGGGAAAGTTGTACTTGGGAACAGAGTATATTTTTGGGCTTTGCACCCAGTGATGGTTTATGATGCTGCTCCTGAGCAAAAATAGCAGAACCAAAACTTTCACTGCCCTTAAAACGTTGCCTGTGTCAGGACTTTCTTCCTGGCCAATCCAAAGGAGCATTGAACTCCAATGGCTTGTGAAGTAAATATTTTGAAGCAGCAAAGAAAACAGAGTCTTAACAGTCTTCACATCTTAGCACCCAGTGGATGATCGCCTTTGATGGGCATTTCCCTACCTGCAGTTTTACAATATCACAGGCAGTTAATAACGCTGAGTATCATGATGTTTCTCTGAGATTAGACTACAATATTAAGTGGATCCTTTAATTTCGACAGCTAAAATGGGACTCTTTTAAAATACAGCTATTTAATCTGCAGTGGAATTAGTGTCTGTTGAACAACTACCGCCATACAGATATTCATTAGCATTTTCACACACTGCCCCCAATTGAGAACTGGTCACAGTACTCAAGGTATGGTATCTTCTGACTTGTGTTCATAGTGTGTAGACGTACTTGTGGTCTGTATTACAGTGTAATGTGTGCTATTGGTACGGTTTATCCTTTGACTGAACTTTTGTGTGACCTCTTGTATTATTCAGGATCCACAAACCTTGAACACGGAAATGTTTTAAAAGAACTCATGCAGACGCAAAACTTCAGGATCAGGGTGGTAGAAGAGGCGGACACTGTGGAGATCTGCGGTGCCTTAAAGGTAGATAAAGCTGTCACATATGGTTTATCTGCTTATTTTGAGGATTGTCATTTTCATTTTCATTTTACTATCGTGTGTTACTTATGAGAATTCAACTAGACACAGTACAGATAAAACAGTGATTTCATTTCAAAACCACAAGCTTTAGACGGGCAGGTTCCAGCGGTGGCTCAGTGGGTAGCACTCTCGCCCCTGAGTCAGAAGGTTGTGGGTTCAAGTCCCACTCCAGAGACTTGAGCACATAATCCAGGCTGACACTCCCAGTGCAGTACTGAGGGAGTGCTGCACTGTCGGAGGTGCCGACTTTAGGATGAGACATTAAACCGAGGCCTCATCTGCCCTCTCAGGTGGATGAAAAAGTCCCCATGGCACTATTTTGAAGAGGAGCAGGGGAGTTCTCCCAGGTATCCTGGCCAACATTTATCCCTCAACCAAGAGACTAAAAAAACAGATTATCTGGTCATTTGTCACGTTGCTGTTTGTGGGAGCTGGCTGTGCGCAAATTGGCTGCTGCGTTTCCTATGTTACAACAGTGACTACTTCATTGGCTGTAAAGTGCTTTGGAACGTCCTGAGGTTGTGAAAGGCGCTATATAATGCAAGTCATTCTTTCTTTATTCGTTAAAATTCACTACGATGGCGCAGTGCAAAAATCACGGAACATAGCTTCTTACTTTTTAAAGTGGTTGTAAGTGCCCACCGCTCCCAAATGCTTTAGTAGGTGAATGCGCCACATGGTGTGGTACTGAGCATTATAGGCTGCAAAGGTCCCAGGTTTGACCCCTGGTCTGTGCTGAGTTAGCTGATCTCAGCTAGAGCAGCGGTAGGAGCTCTACGATTGTCTTCAGCACCCCTGGGCTAAGAGGGGGGGGTTGGCAGTTAATATCAACCAGTGTTCTCACTCCCGATTGTTGCCCAGTGGACGGGAGAGTTTTGGAGTGGGTGTGTTAAGAATGCTGAATTACCAGCTCAGGCGTCTTTGTTTCCTTAGAGATTTGTGCAGTTTTTTTTTAACCATGTTACTGAGCTGTGATCTGTTTTCTCTCAACTGTAAATCATTCACAGGAAAAATAGCTGAAGTTAATACTCACCGGTGAGAGAGAGTTTGTCCTTTGCCTGCTGTTTGGAGAGAAGTTCCCAGGCACTCAATTTGACTTCAGTTTTCATTTGGAACGATATCTCTGTGACTATCATCCATTGGAGATGACCGAGTGTAACCTGGCCTAAATCACAAGGCTTAGCTTTGCTCAGTTGGTAGCACTCTGGCCTCTGAGTCAGAAAGTTGTGGGTTCAAGCCCTAGTCCAGAGACTTAAGCGCAAAATCCAGGCTGACACTCCCAGTGTAGTACTGAGGGAGTGCTGCACTGTCGGAGGTGCCGTCTTTCGGATGAGACGTTAAACCGAGGCCCCGTCAGTCTTCTCAGGTGGACTTAAGATCCCATGGATCTTACTGGAAGCGTAGCAGGGAATTCAGTGTCTTTGCCAACATTAATCCCTCAACCAAGAGCAAACATACTAACCTGAATAAATTAAACCGCCAACAACACCCAAAAGCAGATTATCTGGTCATTTATCTCATTGCTGTTTGTGGGACCTTGCTGTGCGCAAATTGTCTGTCGCATTTCTACATAACAGTGACTACATTTCAAAAGTAATCCATTGGTTGTAAAGCACTTTGGTACGTCCTGAGGCCCTCTAAGACGTTATGTAAATGCAAGTTCTTTTTCTTTCTTTTGAATCACTTGCCCCTTTTGACCAGTGATGAGTTGTTCAGGCCTCTTCCCCCCGCTCTGTTTATCCAAACATTGGCTCATGCATGGCCTGCTGTCACCCCTTCAGAACGTGGTTGCCGTTGGGGCCGGATTCTGTGATGGACTTGGCTGTGGAGACAACACGAAGGCTGCCGTGATACGACTGGGGATGATGGAGATGATGGCCTTTGCGAGGTTGTACTGCAAGGGGTCGGTGCTGTGCTCCACCTTCCTCGAGAGCTGCGGAGTGGCGGACGTCATCGCCACCTGCTACGGAGGCCGCAACAGGAAGATTGCGGAAGCGTTCACAATAACGGGAAAGGTGGGGAAAACACTGAACAGCCGTAGCCCTCAAATCCGTCCCCCCCCACTGAGCTTAGATCCTGCAGTTGGTAACTAAGTTAAGAACGGCCTAAAACCCCTCCTCCTGTAGACACCAACCCTTGCTGGGACACAGTTCCGCAGGCTCTCGTCTGTACCTCACCCAAGTGGCCATTCTTCAAACTTGAGCCGGCTATTCCACCATGGGTGACATTGTACCCTTGCCTGACGTTGCAGGAGTCGCTGGATAGAGATCAGTAATGGGCACCGTGGTTGATTTTGCCCTTCCTTGCCCAGAGGCACTGAGGCCTAATATAAATGTTTTACCACGGCCTTTGGCTGTAGGTCACAATGGACGGAGAATCATGCTTAAAGGCAGGTTATGATTGACATCACTGAGAGTCATTAGTTTAGAATTGCAGCGTCCCTGACGTCTATGTTTTGTATTTGTGATTTTGTGTTTAGTACTTCTGGAGATGGAGGGCACTGTCCCGATAGAAGGTGTCCCATTCTCCACACGTGGTGCGCTTTCTATATTGATGTGGAGATAAGATCCCTTCAAAAAGGCAAGCATGCCTGCAAAATGACAAAGCTCTGATTCATTTTTCTCCCCTCCTCTGCTAACCCCAAGGGCGCAATTTCGTGGGAGCCAGTAGCCCGCCAGTACCTCACTCAACTAGCTCTTCTCCAGTGGTTCTCGGCAGTGTTCCTCTCGGGGAGAGGGAAGGGGCCATCAGAGCCAAACCCGAGCTGAGGTACAGATCAGCCACAATCTTACATCGAATTACATAGAATGTACACTAAATGGTCCATGCTCCACACGAGCCTTCTCCCACCCCTCTTCGTCTAACCCTATCAGCGTAACCTTCTATCTGATAGAACGGTGGTGCAGATTCAAGGGGCTGAATGGCTTACTCCTGTTCCTGTTCCTGTGTTCCTACGTCCACATCTACACTTTCCAGCAAAAGTCACAGGGGAACAGCACCAGTGTTAGGAGCCATGGATGAGTCCCCTCCCTCCCTCCTTCCCCCCCACCAGTCCCCTGAGGGGCACTGAAGCCAATTGTGTTTGTACTGATTCCAACGCATCAGCCAGATAATATGGGACCACCTTCAGACAGATGTGACAAATTGAGGTGACAGTGCTCACTTAGCTCAAGAAATCACAAATTGACCTGAATTAATTTGTTTTTAAACTTGCAGCTAAATTCATGACAGATTCTTGTATCCTTCCTCAGTCTATTGAACAGCTGGAAAAAGAGATGCTGAATGGGCAGAAGCTACAGGGGCCACAGACAGCTGTTGAAATCAATCGCACTCTGAAGCTCAAAAACCTGGTCGACAAGTAAGTGCTTCAGGTCTGGCAACGCCTCAATTTTAAAATTCTCGTCCTTGTTTTCAAATCCCACCACGGCCTCGCCCCCTCCCTATCTCTGTGAACCTCCTCCAGCCCTACAACCCTCCGAGATCTCTGTGCTCCTCCAATTCTGGCCTCTTGTGCATCCCCGATTTTAATCGCTCCACCATTGGCGGCCGTGCCTTCAGCTGCCTAGGCCCTAAGCTCTGGAATTCCCTCCCGAAACCTCTCTTCCGCTCTCTCCTCCTTTAAGATGCTCCTTAAAACCTACCTCCTCCTAATATCTCTTTATGTGGCTCGGTGTCAAATTTTGTTTGAAAATCGCTCCTGTGAAGCACCTTGGGGCGTTTTACTATGTTAAAGGCGCTATATAAATGCATGTTGTTGTTGTTTTTGTAGTATACTTAAATCCCTGCTCTCCACACCGGGAGTCTAGCCCTCTTCTGATTTATCCTTGGGGAGCCCATGATTAGTACACAAAAGAGGCAGTGTAGTGTTCTGTTCTCTGGAATACCCGCAAAGACACAGCTAACTCTGCCTGATGAGCCAGAACAACGAGAAAGGGCTGGAGGCTCTGACCTGGAGTTTTTTTGGTGAGAGGAGATTTGATAGAAGCGTTCAAAATCATGAAGGATTTAGATAAAGTAAATAAAGAGAAACTGTTCCCGTTAGCAGAAGGGTTGAGAACCAGAGGACATGGATTTAAGGTGATTGGCAAAAGAACCAGAGGTGACATGAGGAAACATTTTTTTTACACAGCGAGTAGTTATGATCTGGAATGCGCTGCCTGAAAGGGAGGTGGAAGCAGATTCAATCGTGGCTTTCAAAAAGGCATTGGATAAATACTTGAAGGAAAAAAGGGCTACAGGGAAAGAGCAGGGGAATGGGACTAATTGGATTGCTCTTACAAAGAGTCGGCACGGACTCAATGGGTCGAATGGCCTCTTTCTGTGCTGTAACGATTCTATGAAGTCCTCATTAGCACTTAGCACCGCGGGTATTTTACTGGGACTGGCCCCCGGCTCCTGAGGGCCAACTGAAGATGCTGAGCATGGGGACCATATGGGGACTGCCCATTACCAGCCCCAAGCAGGCAGCCCTGGCACTGGCTCTGCCACTGATGGATGACAAAGGCCTATGAAAGCATCTGATGAGATTATGGAGCTGAACCCGCTATCCAGTGACTCTGCTAACCCGGCTCTTGTGGTACCAGCCCAAGTACAATGTACCAGTAGGCAGAAATCCCCCTTCAATTGAAGTTTAGACACTCATAAATAGAACAAATTCCCTTAACATATGAAACGGGACACCTCCAGCTCCCCACCCTGGCAGTCCCCACTTAGACAATGGCCCCCATCGGCAAGACACATTTTGTGGTTCCCCCAGCTTCAAGGAATCTGTAGACTCCTTCCTGTTGGCTGGTCAAAACTCCATTCAAGGAGCCTCCCTTTACCTTGGCTTACACTACTTTGTTATGCTGCTATGGTGTGTGATGCAGGTGGAACGAAGAAGAAAGATAGATCACCTACCTTGGTAGTGGCCTCTTCATTCTTCGAATAGAAGCAATCTCCACGCACCAGAGTCCCACCCATTCATCCCCAGAGGCTCAGGTGAGCATTAAATCAGCCAGTTAATTGCTGCAACCTTGGTCAAAATGGAGGGGCACAGTGCCCATCTTTGTAATGAATAGGAGCAGCAGGACATGTTTGGGCACCAGTATAGGACCAATTGGAAGAGATCCGGACTCCTGCCTTGTGTATGGTTATGTTTTTATTCCAAGAATGAAGAAAACCCTACCAGGGTAGCTGATCTATCATCAAGGTTTTGCCTGCCTGAAGTAAATCTGCTCCCACAGATAGCCAGTAGCCCTGCTAGGAACCAAATAACCCAGAACTCGTTGGCACTAACAGAGAAGGCCATGTTTTTCTTTTGTTCTTACTGGGAAAAGAGGCGAGGTCAATGCCATTACTTTCTTGCAGTGTGTCCTGGATAGGATGCCATCACTATTTTCTCTCTATAACCTAATTACTTTCCTTTGTTAGTGCTGGGAAATGGAATACTTAGCATCTTGGTGACCCAGGGGGTGATTTTAAACCCCAAGAACGGGTGGGAGTTGAAAATAGTTGTTTTTTTTGTTCGCGACCGCAACCTGGCTTTATTACCAGGTTTAACGTCAGTACGTAAAAGTCCAGGCTTCCCACTGGGAATGCCAAGTCCGAAAATTTTGTGGTTGCAACCCAAAATAAACTATTTTCAACTCCCACCCGCCCCCAACCCACCCGTTCTTGGGGTTTAAAATCACTCCCCAGTGTCTGCATAACCACTACCAGCTCAAGTATAATACAGTTGGATGCAGAATAAATCTCCCTGTACACTGCCCCAACTGTGTGCCCTGGCACTAACCTCAGACGAGCACCCTGTACATAGGAACAGGAGTAGGCCATTCAGCCCCTCGTGCCTGTTCCGCCATTTGATAAGGTCATGGCTGATCTGTGATCTAACTCCATATACCTGCCTTTGGCCCATATCCCTTAATACCTTTGGTTGCCAAAAAGCTATCTATCTCAGATTAAAATTTAGCAATTGAGCTAGCATCAATGTAGTGTAACACTTTTCCATTTCCCATAACAACCATCCTGTGGTCTCTGAGTGAAATGACCAACTTAGTACCAATTCATGCCAAATTAGTGCCAGTTTTCTGCTGTAGGCCCATACATACTGGGAACTGGATTGAGACTGCCCAAACTCATTTCACGCAAGACACGTACAACCAGAAGAACAGAAGAAACTTTCGTCCCATCGATCTGGGCTCAATTTCAACCCAGGTTCCAGCGGTGGATGGCCAGTGTCTAATTCAGTGCCTCACCTAGTCTTTCCCTGTTTTGTAACTTCCTTTGGAGTGCCTTTGATGATGTCTGAAGAAGTTCAGAGGCAGGATATCCTGACCTTGCAAGTGAGTGAGGATACGTGGGAAGAGTCACTGGATATGGTAGCAAGATTGGAGGAAAAGTGGAATAAATCGGCCTCGCCTTTCGACTGTCTATGTGTATTATAATTCAACTACGTGCAACTGACTAAATTTCTCCGTTCTTTTCTAGATTCCCTCTGTTCACTGCCGTGTACCAGATCTGTTATGAAGGCAAGTTAGTCGCAGAGTTCATCCAGTGCCTCCAGGATCACCCAGCGCATAAGTAACCAGGTCAACCCAAAGGGACCCTTTGCCGACCTCACGGGGGTTTAGTTGACTACTAACCAATCAAAAGCAGTTTAATCCATGCACAGAATCAAAGCAGTACTTGTATCATGCATTAAGTGTTGGCAAATCTTGCACTCGTACTGAAAGAGGCAGACTTTCTCTGTAGTTTAAATATAAATATATATGATATAAAATGTGTACATAATATATATCTATCTATCTATATATCTCTATCTATCTTGGAGTAGAGTTTCCGCTTTGGGCACAATTGGGAAATTGAACCTAAAATGCGCTTGAAATTGTGTTGATTAGGTTACCCTTCAAGTTTCCACCAAAATTCATTTCTATAATTACACACGTAAAATCTTCCATGAACCAGTGCAATCGGGCAGCGTAATAGAACGGAATCGTTTCTTTTTTTTCCATTGAGAAGTATTCCTTGATGTATTTAAGAATGATAACCTGGTGCAGTTTTATTAATACAGCTGAAAGTGGGTTTATCAGCAAAAATAAGTATTTTTAATAAGTGTCCAGTCCTCCACCTGTGAGTAACCTGATTTAAAATCACTGAAAATGACTTAAAAAAACTACACTGAACCATTTAGTAGTTTCATTGGTGTACACTAGTCAGTTTCTTAGTAAATGAAATATTTTTTGATATGAAAAAACTTTTAAAAGTGCCGACCAGTGCCTGTGCGCCTAAGAAAATGAGCGCAATTTGAAGAGCCTTCTTGAACCAGTGCAATCGGGGGAATCTCAGTGTTGACCGGGGGGGGGGGGCATTTTGTGGGCGGGGCCTGATCCAGACGGATTTAATCTTGAACCAGTGGAAAACACGAGTGTAAATGGTTTTGGGGCGTAACTCACTTACGTTTAAACCTCCCCGATCTTTTGCTCTGGTTCAGCTGATTCCACTGAACTGTGCTGCTATAACAAGCGGAAACTCGACCCATAATAAAGTACTGAAGGATTAGAAAATGTCAATTTTCTCCTTTTATTGTTCTGCATGCACAAATGGGCTCAATGCATTGTGAGATTTAGCTTCCATGTTTTAATTAATTACTACAAAGGAGGCTCATTCCCACAGTGCATCTGGATCAGTTTTCTTGACTAAATGTCAGTCAACTAGACTGCCCATTCATCCAATTGTAATAATGAAATTGCAGGTGTATTAAGATATAAAATTCTTGCATGTTTTCTGCCTGATGGCAAGAACAACAACAAACCTGTTGGTCTTAATATATTCTGTGTCGTTAGAAAAAAAATCTTTCAGGGTATGGATGTTCTTAAGTTGACATCTGTCTGGGTTCTCATTGGAAATAAACAGTGAGCCAGTCATGGGGCTGAAGGAGAGGGGATGCGATGAGAGCTCTTGCATTTGTTTTTAGTACAAGAACAGTCAACCTGAATCTCCTGATCCTCCTGGCTCCACAGGAAGGTATCTTTTTAAATATTTTTTTTTAAATCTCGCTTTTTAGTTGGCGGCCACTGAAGAACCATGAGCGGAGAGGTTCTTCGACAGGTGTTAGGCCCCCGATTTACATATGCAAGGCGACGAACTGCTGTTTTAGGTGGCTGCCCAGGATGCCTGAAAAATGGGCCCGCCAAATTTAACAGTGGGCCGAAAGCCTTTGCGGATTGGGTGCAGGCTGTCCCTCTGCCAAATTGGTCATAGTTACGCGTACCAATATTTACCCCTATGTTGGCATCTGACTATTTGCTTTTCCTGACCCAATCTGGAGGCCGTAAAGTAGAAAAACGCTACGCAAAAGTTTTCCTTAAGAATGAAACACTAAAAGAGACGAAAGTTCATTTTATTTTCAAGATTTGTGAAGAATTTTGTATTTTATTTCCAGCAATAATATGTATTTTATTTTTCATTTAATTGTGTTTCTGACGCAGAAAGAAGTTGGCCCAGGTTTCTTGTTGATTTTTATTGATATGTGCTGTACAACTCAGGCTTTACAAGTGGGCCCATTTCGTGCTTGCAGGCAGTCTTTTTTTGTTTCAACTTCCCTGATCCGTCCAGCTTTATTTTGGACAAAAGGTGATAGCCCTCACCCCAATATCAATGCATCTAAGCCCTGCAATCTTCTGCCACTCATCCTGTAAATTTTTTATGGAATTCGTTTATTTAGCCTCTACCACTCACCGAATACCAGATTCGATCAGATGGTGAATTAAATGATACAGCAGCTAAATCAGATGGATGACGTGGAGTGCTGTAATTAAGAGATCCCGTCACCTTGTTCTTAAAAGTATACAAAGCTAGTTCACATAGATTCAGACCTAATTGGAACTTCAGCCCCAGATCCGTGGGTTTTAATCTAATTCTGGGATTTGATGTAAATGCTGTCATTCCTTGATGGCTAAACATTTTTATGAAATATAAAGATTCCTTCAGCTGTAATTCTGAACTCTGAGGGGTTTGGATGAACCTTTTGTGAAGGCTTGGAAATGTTTCCGAAAAATACAGACATCAGATTTAATCTTATCACTCTTGCCTACTGTAAGGCCTTCAGGGAAGTTAAAGCCTAAATTTAGTTGTCCTGCATAGAACTAACAGATGGAATATGACATATCCAGTCTTAATAGCGTTTTGCTTGTTTCGATCTATAATGGATATGAAAAATCAAAGCCGGTTTGTCTATACATATTAAGCCATTGTCTTTATATTAATATAAATGAGATAAATGCTGATGTAATTTTAAAATAAAGGCTATATTACTGGAGTTTCAGGGCCTCTTTGAGTTCTGACACAGTCTCAAAATATGTGGAGCAAGGAAGGATGCCCAGGTTGGATTTGATCCTAGTTCTTTAGGCAGATGGACTTGGAGGAATCTTCCAAGGAAGCGACTTGTATCATTTTTACAGTGCCTTTCACGACGTCCCAAAGCACTTCACAGCCAATGCAGCACTCCCTCAATACTGCACTGGTATCTGTGCTCAAGTCTCTGGAGTGGGACTTGAACCCATGACCTTCTGAGTCAGAGGTAAGAGTACTATCCACTGAGCCAAGGCTGCCCAGTAAGTAACTAGACTGTCATCAGCCCTGACCTCCTGTATTTTAATCAGTGGCTCTAAACACTTAAAATTCAGCCACATCAGGTCGGTTTAAGTGTTTCCTGCCCTCAAGGTGCTGCTTCTTCATGGGGTACTGAGCCTTGCTCACTGGCAGCCCTCCAATACTCCGTTCTACTGGCCGTTACTCAAGTGTGAGCCTTGACGGTGAGTATCAGCAGGCTCTGCAACTACAGGAGGCATCATTGCCAAGCCCAATTCTGTCTACATGTGAACATTCAATCAAGAGCAGGTATCCTAGGTGAATGTTTTTGCTATTCCTTTCCTCAAAAGCACCGAGACCAACTGATGCCTTTACCCACTAGAGCATTAGAGGGCCTCTAATGCCTCGAAACTAGAAAGGGTTCAGTCACATTCCTGTGACGATTCCAAGCGTTGACAGTCTTTATCAGTTGACAAAAAAAATAATCCATTTAATAGAATTTCTGTTCAGTCCATACAGATTTTTTTTTTCTCTCAAACAAAGGCAGTACATCACATTATCCAAATGTGCCGGTCATTTCCGAGAACCTTTTACATTCCTAACAAGTTCCTCGCGGAATCACATTTGCTTGCCCGGTGTTACAGTGAAGGTTATAGTGGATGCCATTTTACCACAAGCAGAATGTAGGACATTGGTCCTTCCAGCAGGGGGGCACTGTGAGCACAGACAGCTGTGACTGTCACAGCTTACCAGTCGCTTCCATGATGACATGTCACCAGAGCTAGCTTGCATGTGTTCTGAAAAATGAGGTAATCCCATCAATTTGTGAATTAAATATTTGCAACTCTAAATGCCTTCCAAACTATTTTCAAAAGTTTAAAAAAAAACCATTGGATTATAGGTGCGTGAAATCAAGATTTCTTTTTTCACAATCTTTTCACCCTCCCCCAGTACGATCGTGTTTTGCAAGGATATAGAAATGCTATATCCTTCTGTAGATTTGTTTATGCTTTAAATTGTTTCTGTGCCCTTAGAATGCATGCTTTAAATACGTGTGAAATACAGAATTGCCGGTGAAAGGTTGAACTCAAAATGGTCACCAGCCTTTCATTTCCAAACATTTTCTGTTTTAATGTCAGAATCCCAGCCCTCTCAGTTTTCTGTTTCATCTTTAGCTACTTGTGTTGTGATAACAAGGTTGCCAATAGTCATGATTTTGTTAATAATTGATTAAGTTTACAATGTTTTGATGCTACAGTTCACTCCCTACTCCCTGTCTTCTCACTCAAAACACACTCTCTTCACTCACTCTTCCTCTCACTAACACTGTCTCTTCACTCTCCACTCATAATCATTCTCTCTCAGCATTCCCCACTCTTTCTATCTCCCACTCCGGTCCTCATTCTCCACACACTCTCTCTCCACTCACACATTCCACTCATTCACTCGCACTCCTCACACTCTCATCATTCCCCACTTTCTCTCACTCCTGTCCTCAATCTCCACCTACTTTCCTCACTCACTCCATTCCCACGATCCACTCACTCACACTCGCACTCCTCACACTCTCATCATTCCCCACTTTCTCTCACTCCTGTCCTCAATCTCCACCTACTTTCCTCACTCTCTCCATTCCCACGATCCACTCACTCACTCACACTCGCACTTCTCACTCTCATCATTCCCCATTCTTTCTATCTCTCACTCCTCTCATTCTCCACACACTCACCTCACTCTTTCTTGATGAATCATGTGCATTAAAACAATAGTGCAAAATTAATAAATAGTTAACAAAATTCCCAGTGTTAGTAACCCTGGGCAAAGCCAATGAAACCTAGGTGTAGGTCATTTACCATTAACTTCATAAATGAGAGTTTATAGGTGGACTATGTTGCTTCTTCCACTGTGATTCCAAAACATGGTACATATACTGCTGGAAGGTTGGGGGGGGAGATGTAGACAGGTTAGGTTTGGGACAAAATGAGAACAGCGAGTTACTCCAGGCCCCTCTTGCATACTTGATAACGGCTGCCTCTCAAGAGTGGAAACAGCAGGTTGAGCACGTTCCTTGTTCACCCTCTGGGAAGGATACAAGGAAGAGAGACGAGGAAAACCAACTCTGGGGTGGGGGAGGGCTGGCTTACAACTCAGAAATACAATGAACTTGAGGCAATTCTGACCTTAAATGCAGGGCCCATTGTCATGGCTCCAGGTTGTTACCTATTTATTCAATGCCACCTTCAAGAGATTGACCTGTGGATCTCCTCTGAGACATCTCCTGCCCGAGAAGGTCAACATTAACTCCGCGTGAGGGTGTGGCACTCCACCAAGCCAAGGCCAATGTTAGAATTTGTGACAGACTGACACTGGAACCTGACTGGTTCCTGTACAGTGAGCGTCTCGGGTCCATTTTTGCTACATCAGGCCCGTCAGTCCTGATTTGGAGGTCCCTCACTATTTTCTACTGCTTTGACAGTACAAAGATACAACAAGGAGCTCCTTAAAATCTGATAACTCTAATAAAATTGCACCAAATTGTTTTATTGCCCATTTTACTAGAGTTCAAATCTGTCACCTGTTTAAAGCACGCAATTGAGAGGGGACGGGGAACAATTTAAAACCAGGGAAGCAAGAAGCAGTAACGTTTGCACTGTGGTTGTTGGATGGAGACGGTTGCTAGGAGACACACGCAGACTACACTACAGTCTCTCACATGGTTTAGCAGCAGCAGATATTTTTTGAAACTATGAAATTCTCAGTAAAGTTAAAGGGACAAGGAAAGTTCATCAAGAAACAATTTAATCAAAAAAAAAATTGAAGGTTTGGGAGGAGCATGTGGTCTATGGTAGCCTGCTGTCATCAGCCTCCGAAGGAAGGCCCAAACAGGCAGAGGTCTTGCTGTGTTGTCTGAATGGCGGATTTTAAGCTCAGTGAAGGGCCTGCACTTGTGAGGTAGTTAAATGAATAGACCGATGAAATAATATGGGGTGGAGTCAGACTTGAGGGTAGGGCTAGTAATGTGTTCAGCTATAATTTGCCCCTTTTCCTCTTGACCAGCCCCAATCCTATGATGTGTGCAGTATGCTGTATGAAGATAGTTTGGAACCAGAACAGACGGAATATATTGTGTGAACAGCCAAGATTTTTGAGGCGCAAATGATTCCTCCTCCGTTAGTGGTTAACAACGGCGTTTAAATCAGAGCGTCTAGGTGAAAGGCCAAAGACTATGGTCCAGGACACTGCCTTGGGTGAAGGAACAGGAGAAATGTGGGCTAAGTCAGGAAATAGTGGTTAGTTGGGAGTTTAAAAGGCTGTAGCTTGTCGGAGGAAGGGAAGTAAGGAGGTGTGGGAAAGAATGAGTTTGTGCGATGAGTCTCGAGTTCGACACAGTGAGGAGGAAGGGGTTGCAGGGTGGCATGTCCTGTATATTATGGCATATGTAGCTGTATCTAATAATGATGGCTCCTGCTGCTATATTCTCTGGTCACTCGAGTGGACGAAAACGGGGAAACCTGTGAGTGGCTGAAGGGAAATATATTGGTGTTGAAAAAGATGTAAATCGTCCTGGAGCCTTCAGCCATGTGGCACAGTGCTGAAGATTAGAGGTTAATGAAGAGGATTTTCTGCAGACAGGTGTCTAGTTACGTTGAATTAAACATCGCCTTTCATAAAGAGGGCTGCAATTCTAGAAGCTTGTGAGAAGTTGATGAAATGGCGAGTTTCTGATTTGCGAGCCCTCTTTCAACCTGGAGAAAAAGAACTTGCATTTATCTCGCGCCTTATGATGACTCATGGCCAATGATTTCTTTTTTAGTCAGTGTCGTCAATGTTTTAATGTCGGCAAACGTGGCAGACAATTTGCGCACAGCAAGGCCCCACAACCAGCAGCTGCGTTGCACAATCAGGTTAAGCAGCTTTGGCATTGGCTGAGAGAAGGAATGTTGGCCAGGACGCTGGAGAAACGCCCAGCTCCTCTTCAAAAAGGGCCTCGGGATCTTTAATGTCCACCTCAGCAGGGAGATGGGGCTTATTTAATCTGAAACCTCTGACACTCACTCAGCACTGCACTGAAGTGTCAGCCTAGGTTATGTGCTCAAGGACCTATAACTGACCATAAAACTAAGCCACAGAGCTAGCCAGAAGTATACAGGAGACAGAGGCTGCCAGAGTAATGACTTTTCATCCAGTCTGATTCAGATCAGCTGTACCTTCCTGGTTTTCAATGGGAATGGGTCGCCCTCGTTAAAAATAATTGCCCACGCCTCAAAAAAAAACCCTAAACCCATAATTCAATCAGCAATTTCATAGTTTCAAAATACATTTTGGTATGTGTGTGTGTGTATGTGTGTGTGTGAGATGGTGGTTGCATAACCAGTGATAGTAAATTTCCTTCATGGTTGCATTAATGAACCATAAGAAGCCAGCAGCAAGGCATAACTGTACAAAAAGGTGCACCTGGATCCAGAGGAACCACATGAAAAACTGGTCCAGCAATGTCCAAAAAAAAATATAAAGTGGAGATAAAGCTTCCTCAATGACTGGTGGATGGCTCGTGACTCTTTGGTAAATAAAACTCTCTGAAAGTACCCAGTCAGTTGTCTTGTATCTAACTAGGAACGAGGCAGCATAGGCACCAATTTCAGGTTTACTAGTTTGCAACAACTGCAAGGTAGAGCATGGATGGGCTGGGGAGTCGGTCAGGGAAAGAGGGAAATGGCCTGGGTGGATTGTCCACTACCGCTACAACACAGTGATGTCATTTGGCACTGTCCAGTGATTCTTTTGGCTCGAAAGGAAAGGTTCCTCAAAACGAGCACTATAAATGTGACCCACGCTCAGGTGGTCATCAAACGCCCCCACATCTGGATGACAGTGACCCATTTGTGGACACCTTGTTCAAAGAAGTCTTTAGCCTCGCTCGTCGGAGATAAAGGTCAGATTTCACAGGGAGTCCCACATACGTGTGTTTTATAAGCAGGGAAGGAGGAAACATGTTTGTTTTATTTCGGATGTCATGGGGTAGCTGCTGTGACATCAGAGCAGTTATTGTGACATCGTAAAGAAAGCGCCATGTTGGGGAATTTTCAATTCTTCAGCCTTGTGTCAAGAAGCAAAAAAAAAAGATAAATCCCCAAAGGCTACATTTTTACGAAAAAGAAAAGAGCAGAGACAGATAGAATTTGGGGGAAAAGAAAAGCTTGGTGGATTGGCTTTAAGTAAGTATTTCTTGCACCAAATTCCAACTGAAAGAATGTCTGCTCGATTGGTTTGAGGAGGATGGGCTGAAGCCCAATGGTGGTCCTCTGATTCCAGTATGAGTTAGTATATCCAATTGAATTGTGTTACAGGAGTAGGTTGTTTTACCCTTTTACTGCATTCTCCCTGTTTATTGTAAGAATTTCAACGCCCATGAGCCCTAAACATGATGCACTGTCTATTTACTCGTGGAACCCCTGCTTCCTTTGGGTAGTCCTCAGCGGCAGGGTCCCCACCCCAACCATTTTGAGGTCGGCCAACGGGGCTCTGGAGGACTGCTCCCAGGAACTTCCTGTCACCCATATTCGGCCTTTGGACTAGAGTGAGTCCCTGGGCCAGTTCCCCTTCCTGCCAAGTTGGCCAAATCTCGGTCTCCCCACCCCACCTCACCCTCCCTTAGTCGGCCAAACCTAGCTCCTTCACTGGTAGCCCACTCTGGGCTACTCCGTTCTCCCACCAAAAATACCACACGAGCGGCCAATGTGTCGGTGTAGATATGGCGTGGCGGGGGAGGGGGGAAACACGAGGCTCCCGTCCCGTCCTGCCCTCCGTGCAGCCCATCTGCTTTCAATGGGAGATGTTGGCAGGAGGGGGGGGTTGAAAGGGGTTGGGGGGAGAGGGAGCTTTGTATTTTGTCTCACTCAGCACTTTGGCAAACACAATTTTCTTCCAAAATTGATGCCTTAACCGACACTAAAGAACAGCATTCATTTTACAAAAAAGAAAAAGTCTCTTTACAAATGTGTCCACTCTCAGTAACAAAAAAAAAATTCAAATAAAGACTATTTTCAGCACAAAATAGAACTCGACATGACTGCAACATCAACATCATCCTTATCAACACATTTTTAAAAAAAAATCAAGCTTTAGCATCTAGATTTACTAAAAAGAAATTGCATCTGCCTCTCTCTCTCCAAACATCTGTTTAAAAAAAAATCTATAAAAGTGTTCAATTGAAACATTTCATTTTAAAGCAAACATTTTTTTTTTGTGTCTCATTTCTACTAAGAGTTGAATTAATTTTTCTTTTTAAAAAGTCAGCAATAAAACAGTGAAGAAAGCACCATCTCTCCCCCCTCCCCACCGCTCCAATTCCCCCGCAAAGCTTTAAGAGACAGTTTGATGCGTTGCAGCAGCTTTTAAAAAAAAAACACACACAAGTAAATATATTTGCATCTTAAAGCTACCTAATGAATCTAGGGCAAAAAAAAAACATTTTCATTGAATGCGGCAAAAAGTCAAGTAGCAGAGAGAGAAAAAAACAAGAAAAAAGTCCACAACTTTAAATTACATCCGTGTCTCTTTTTGTGGTTCAGATTGACATTTGTGTATAAAACTTCTCCGATTGTTAAAATTTTCTTACACATCTTTTTGAGAATTGGTTGCTGAATCCCTAAGATGTGGGAAGGGGAGTACAGAGTTAACATCATTTTTTGTTTCAGGTATTGCGAATTGGAGTCGTTTGAATTTCAGGTCCGACGCTGGGGGTCCTCGCTGATGCTGAGTCCAAGGGCCACAAATCTGGGGAGTGTTTTGGTCGAGGGCTTTTTTTCACATAACTCCTGCAACATCCCACTGTGAACTGAGAGATACAATGAGCTGCAGGGCGGAAGGAGACCGCAAGTCGACTGGGGTGGATCATGAATGCTCCCTTTCTGCTCAGGTAATTCTACAGAAGTTTAAAAAGCTCGTCTTTTCTGGTGACTTGTGCATACGAAAAACACATTCGCGTTTACCAGCAAATCAACTAAGAGACTACTTGGGGTCCACTGACAAGATTTCGGGCTTGTCGTGCGGATTGTCAAAAGGGAGACATAGATGGAATGTCAACGTTGAGCGTTAAGGATGAACATCGTTGGGGGATAAACGAGGGCTCACTCTCCGATTACCACCATGAAGGGAGCGGGTAAATGGGATGGGCCAGTCATGCTGGTGGCTTTCTGCACTGTTGGAAGGTTGCATGCGCACAAAGATATGGGATAAATTAAAAGTTTTTTAAAAATAATCAGTGCGGATGATTATTGTTGGATAGAGGGTGTATAAGCCAGGTTTGGGCCAACTTGTTCACCTCACCGTCGGTCTTCTACAACATATGATAAAGAGATTAACCTTGTATGACTATGTCCTCAACCGATGAGCTGCTTTTGAAGAGCAAACATGGAGCTAATTTTTGGGCAGAGAAAATTCCACAAACGGCACACAACCAATTAATCTGTTCTGTGTTTTGTTGGTTGAGTGAGGAATGTTGGCCAGGACACACTTCTTCAAATAGTGCCATGGGATCGTTTAACAAGCAGTCGGTTTAACATCTCATCTGAAAGACAACAAAGAGCCAGCACACAAACGATGGGCCAAAAGGTCTCCTTCTGTGCTGTAAATTCTTATGGTTCAGTTTTGATGAAGTCTCAGCCTGGATTATGAGCTCAAGGCCTAGAGTGGGACTTGAGCCCACAACCATCTGACTCTGTTATCAACTGAGCCAACTTGGACTGTGTTAAAATAAGTTATTTTCAGCACAGGTTGTCCCCATACAGACCTATCCTTATCCTTAAAACCTATCTCTTTGACCAAGCTTTTGATCACCTGTCCTAATATCTCCTTATGTGGCTCGGTGTCAAATTTTTTTTGATAACCGCTCCTGTGAAGCATCTTGGGAGGTTAAAGGCGCTATATAAACGCAAGTTGTAGTTTTAATACTGACTCGTCTTTAAATTTAAAAGTTCAATGAATACCTCATTTAAAAAAAAATCAAATCAAATACTTAATCCCTCCTGAGAATAAGTCAGCTTTTAATTTAAAAAATAGCTCCTAACTGGTTCGAAGTGCAGCTATTTCTGGTCGCCCTCACTGCTGGAACCTGCAATATGTTTGAAGTTCACAATTCCAGGATCACGCAGTGAACGGACTCCCTCTTGTGGCCATTCCTATCACAGCGTAAGATGTAACACACACTCGACTGATATATTCAAAGCTCCTTGGCAAAATTACTGACACAAGTGATTATTAAGGTAGAACTGGCTGTTGAATGTGTATCTGCAACAGACAAGAGCAGTGAAGATAAAGCAATGGACCCCAGTAGTGTCGAGAAGGTTTGAAGGGGGTAGTTGCAGGTCATGGGTAGATGGACCCCACAGCCTGATGGTCGAACATATTAATTCTATAAACTGCTGCAGCCTCATCTATTATCACACTGCCACCCCATGATGAGTTTAGAGTCTGTGTCAGTCACATATTGTTTCATTTTTTCAAGTATACCCCTGCATACACAGACACACGCACACGCACATAGGTGGACACACAATGACAGACACACACATAGGTGGGTACATACACGGACATGCATAGGCACACACACACGGACAGGCACAGACACACACACACTTTTCTCTCCTTTTCTGAGGGTACTGACTGAAACTGGGGTACAGCAGCACCAGGCACCCTCCAGTAACTTGCTGAAGTGGATAAGCGTCAGTAGATTTTGACTGAGGCTGAGCGAACCTGTCCTCATCGGCTGTCCATACACATGTGCTTGGTCACTGGACAGCAATTATGAGCAGGATACCTCCCCCCACTAGTAAGGCCAATTGGAATTGTATACTGTGTCGGCTGAGATCAGTCACCTCATGATAAAAACCAAGAAAGAGATTGAGTGTGCTGCAGTTTTTAAAACAGTCCGATGGGCGTCTCTCGCAGCCAGTTCGAGCTTCTCTGCCCATTATTTAGAAACCATTTGTTCTCCTCAGGGACTCTCCCATTCAAATGAGAATCCCTTAAACTAATTGCGTTTTGTCAGATTGCTTCTAAGTGGATTATCCAAACGCACTGTATTGTCCTTGAGTTATCAAAAGTCTCGGCGTCTATTTAACTTTAGGTTAGGTATTTAAAAGCTGCAGGTAAAGTTCAAGTTAGGAAGCTGCTTAACGAGGACAATACAAAAGTCACAAGCCTCACAAGACAGTTGATAAACGGAACAGACTCCCACAGAAGGGAGTTGATTGGCACCTTTAAATTAAGGGGTTTGATTGATAGTGGTTGAAAAGGGGGATTAAGGACTGGAGAGATATTAACAACACTGCCTGATTACTTTCCAGGGGAGGAATGTAAATGTTCCTTTAAAGTAAGAGAGGGAAATCCATGATGAAATAATCCGATGCGGACTCTGGGTGGAGTGAGCTTGATTGGCCGCAGGTCCCTTTCTCACTCCAGTCATCCCAATGCCTAGGTGCTCCGACCATGGTTAAAGGGGAAGGACCGTGTTGGAAACAGATCCGTTCCCACACAATACATCAAGGCACCAAGACCAACAATACATCCAAGAAAAGCAATGTATCTCGAATGTTTCTAACGTTGGAATTGTGCCATTTAATCTTCAAAGCCAACGTGATGCTTTCCTGCTATGTGGTAATAATTGGTTCTTTCTTTGCTTTCCTTCCCCTTATATAAGGTGTTTCTTTTTTTTAAACCAGAAGCATTGTTTCTTGTTGGACAGCAAAGGGTTTGTTGCAGAATTACTTGACCCAAAGACCCACAACAAACACCATCATCCAACACAAACCAAGCTCCCCTTAAAATGAATGATGGACAAGAATAGTCAAGGATGTAAAAAGGCCATCCGGCCCATTAAAACTCATTCCTCTGGTACCTTAACTCTCCCATGATAGCATTCAGCTGACTCCCCAATGCTTTTGCCTGACAGATTATTTCAAACACATCGCTCTTAAGAAGTTCTTCCTCTGACCAGCTCTGAAACTATTGTGTACACTGCACCAGTTTATAAATCGCACCCTACAATAAATACATAGATGAAGGTGTAAGCTGTAGCCCAGATTTTACAGCACTGGCACTCTCCCTCATCCACATACGCACCAATTTATCATTAATGGGTCTTGTCGCTCGATCGGAGTTTGGGGGGGGGGTGGGGAGATGAGGAGAATTTTTTTTACGAGTTGTTATGATCTGGAATGCACTGCCTGAAAGGGATTCAATCATAACTTTCAAAAGGGAATTGGATAAACACTTGAAAAGGAAAACATTTGCAGGGCTATGGGGAAAGAGCAGGGGGGAGTGGGACTAATTGGATAGCCGGCACAGGTACGATGGGCCAAATGGCCTCCTTCTGTGCTGTATGATTCGAAGATTCTTACGGCTTGGAACAATATCCATTTTCAAGCTTAGAAAAAGGATACACCGGCCTGAACACAATCCTCGAAACCATACCTGAAGTGATTAGAAACTAATTACCTCTGACAGTCGACACAACCGTTCTATCTATGTGAAACGGGAATAGGCAGAGGATGAGGGGGAGAAAGGGAGGATGCCTCCGGCTGGAAATGTGTAAAAGGAGCAGAATAAAAGAGAAGCTGTAATTTGAAGTTGTGTTTTTGTTTTTCTGTTAGTGTTCCCACAGAGGACATTAAAAAGAAGGAAATTGAAACCGCACTAATCTCTACAGCATCATCATTGCAGCAACAGACAAATCAAATCATTGTAACTGTACAAGGTCGTGGACTCTACCTCGTGAAGGTTTGAACTCAAATCAACCTGGATATTTTACAAAACAAAAAACTAATCACGGTTAAAAAGACATTTTGTTGTGTAATCTTCTCCTCTCTCACTCTGAGCAGTTTCAGAATGCTTAAATATGATTTGCTATAGTTGCACTTTCAAAAAAATAAGCTCTCTTTCCTGTATCAAAATAAACCTCTTTTCCACAGATTCTGCCACCGGGTTTGGTATGTCTGGTTAACTGAAGTAGAAAGTTTATCAAAATAGCTGTGTTTTTTTTTCTTTCTTTGTTGAATGTCTTACAAATAAAAGGAAAAACTTTTGTGTGTTTTTTTTTTCTTCCAAATCTTGTGCAAAAATTTCTCTCTTTTTTTTTCTCCAGAGCAAGCAGTCTGGTTCTGGTTCACACCGATTCAGGAGAGCTGATTCTTTCATGTTCTCACTCTCACATCTGTAAGAAAAGAGACTTAAAATAGATCTGTACAAATTTACCTTTTTATTATTTGCTCTCAAGATCGAGGTGGGTGACGCCCCCCCCCGTTGCCCCGAGAAGGTGGTGGTGGTGGGCCGCCTTGTGTTTTTCCCCCACAACTGAGGGGCTGGCTTAGCCACTTCAGACTCAACCACACAGTGTCGGTCAGACTATGTAGTAGGGTTGCCAACCCTCCAGGATTGCCCTGGAGCCTCCAGGAATAGAAGATTAATCTCCAGGACACTGCTGCGAGCAACACCCGGGAGAGAAATCATCGGGACATCAAAAAAAATTGCTTTTTTCTTCATTTTCTTAACACTTTTGTTCATTAGATCGAAAAATATTGGAGATGGGGGGAAAAAAAAGTCTACTTGACTGACAGTCAAGAATCATCCAATCGGGTAACAAAGAGTCTGTTTGTTTCTGTGGGAAGGCGGGGCACTGTGAGGATGGACATGTCAGGTGGCCAATGGTGGGAGTGTGAGGGGGGGGCGGGGCAGTTGGAGGCAGGAAGTCATGTGATGCCACCTCCAGGAATACGGCCAACCTGAGTTGGCGACCTTACCAGGTAGGCGTGGCAGCTTCCTTTCCCTGAAGGACATTAATGAACCAGTTGGGTTTTAACGACAATCCGACAGCTTCCACGGTCATTTTTGTATGGTGCCAGTCCACAGATTGCCGGATTTATTGAATTCAATTTTACAACTTGCCCTGGTGGTATTTGAATTCAGGACTGGCAGGTTGTTAGTTGACTACCATAACCACTACACTACTGTACCTCTTTCCTTACATTGGGGTGTGGTTCCATGGGTTTCATCTACTCTCTGGGACCTCATCCACATGGCTGTTCATGTGTGAGTCTCGACAGCGAGCATTTGTAGTCACACGTTTTCTCTCCTTACTACCCTGGCTGCGATCACCGAGACCGTGGACAGAGCCTAATAGTCTGGTCAAAATATCTCAAGGTACTTCACACAATGACGTGCAGTGACTGTCATGTAGGCAAACCCAAGAGTGATTTTGTGCCAGCAACGTCCTACAAACAGCAATGAGACAAATCTGCAGTAGAAGTTGAGGGAGGAATTTTAGCCAGGACACTAGGACAACGCCCTTTTTTGTTTAACGTCAGGTAGATGGGGCCTCAGTTATGGCTGATCACGCTTTCCCTGTTCTCTTGGTTGTTTTTGCTCCTTCTCGAATCTCAATTCCCCTCCTTCCTTGGTCATGGTCTTGACTTGTTCAAATTGACCATCCGTTTAATAAACAAAGAATGGTAGTCAGATTCTCAGGTCCTAAGGTACTGAAATCTTGGCGTTAAAACACAGCTCTGTTACAAGTGTAGAAAGCAGGTTTGTACCCATCATTCCTTGCCTATTGGCTAGAAATACCTCAGTAATATTAGGGACATGACTTTGATTGTGGGATAAACGACAAATACACAAGAAATTTCTAGCCAATAGTTATTTCAGCTGCGGCATTGGGGAGGCCCTAGGTCAGGCCTTGCCACCGAGAGGAAATAACTTGAAGACAAGCCACCTCAGGCTCCTCCTGCACTTCATCGTAGATGGTTCAAGAGTGGCATCAGCAAAGGCCTAGGAACAGGTGAGAGTCAAGAGAATGCAGGGCAGGAGGAAGAAAAATATAATGAACATAAATGAGAGGATAAGAGGCTGAGAGTATCGTAATAGGTGGGACAGAAATTCCATACTGAGAGGATTAGCCTCCTACCTCAAGTTTACTTGCTGTGCTGGTAGGAATAAGTTGCATGTTCAGAGGTCGTTTCCATAGCGACCTGCTGCTGCTGGCCACTGGGTTCCTGGAATGGGGAAATACGAAGCAGTCAAACAAACTGTTAGCTTTCCAGTTTCATTTACAGTAAAGACTTGATGAAAGGAAAAAGAAACAATGAAGACGTTGAGAAATATGAAGAATGATTGTCGTTAGAAAGCTACAATGCCCTGTGTTCCCTCCCCCGCCCCCCCCCAAACACACAACCTTCTTATCCCAAGACAAGGTGAGTTAACATCTCCAGAACCCAATGTGCAGCAGCCTTTCTTTTATAACATGGATTTGACCAAGCACATGATTGATTATTCATAGTTGGTGGAACTCAACGAGCAGCCCTGAATTTAAGGCCTAATTTAACCAGCTCTGCTAACGCTCCATTTATATAGTGGCTCCTGGTCCATGGATCACATGTGGCAGTTGGTTTGGTGTTGCCAACAGTTGTGTGATAT
Organism: Heptranchias perlo; assembly: GCF_035084215.1. Lineage (NCBI taxonomy): Eukaryota > Metazoa > Chordata > Chondrichthyes > Hexanchiformes > Hexanchidae > Heptranchias > Heptranchias perlo. Next base: position 8,641,451 of record NC_090370.1, read on the forward strand.
ATTCATCAACGGGTACAGCAACGTAAGAGCAGCGCAAAAGAACCAGGAGATGATCTATTGGTTTAAACTTCTGGGTGCCTCTATCCTGGCTCCTGCTCTTTTTCAAGTGTCAGTAGATCACTAAGGATGGTCCCTTTGCCCCTTGCCCATGTTAAAAGTTTTGGTCCATGGAACAATAGTGGACGGGAGCTTGGCGGCCTTCCACATCTGAGGCCCAGAGTTTCACATGCCACCCAAACTGATATGATGATGGTCCATCAGCAGTAAAGGCAGTATGTGAAATCAGTTTAGCCATTGTTCACTGGTTTCCTCATGGATGTGGGCCCAAAGTATAAAACTGCCCATAATTCAGCACTAAACTGCCATCCTCACCCAGAAGGGCTAAGAGGATGGGTGATATGAGAAATGCAAATGTTATCTGAGGTTATCTAACCTGTGGTATGGTTCATCTCAGAGGCTGATAGTGAATAATAAATTTGAAAAAGGATTCTATTCTTTGAGACTGACTTGGCGAGTGGAACAGGCAGAAAGGTGGCAGATACACTTTAACGTGGAGAAGTGTGAGGTAATACATTTTGGGAGGAGAAACACAGAAGGGCGAGAGACCTAAGGGTCAAATCCATAATTCCGGAATGTATGAATGCAGGTAGATAAAGTCATGAAAAGTCCAACAGCATTTTGGATTTTATAAATAGGGGCACAGGTTATATCTTATAAAGATAAAGAGAGAATGATAAATTTATACAGAACATTAGTTAGATCAATTACAGCTTTGGGCACCCCCATAAGAGATTCAATCGAAATGTTTAAAATGATGAAGGGTTTTGAGAGTGAATGGGGACTAATTCCTCTAGCCTGGGCTGCTTGAGGCACAGTGCATATTTTAAAGGGATATTGGACAAAGATTTGAAGCAGAAGAAGATATAGAGCTAAGGGGGGAGTGCGGGGCAATGGGATCAGTTTTGGATTGCTCCAGCTAAGAACCGGCATAGACATGATGGGACGAATGGCCACCTTCTGTGTTCTAAACCACAAGAGAAAACAGCGAGTGTTGAGTATGAAGGGCCTTACCTCGACAGAGACGTTGGAGGGAGGCATTGGGTTGTACTGGGGAATGTACGTCCCTTGTATTGCAGTGGTGGCAGGCATGTACTGGAAAAAGATGTAGAAACAAGCTGATTATTACAAGCAATTTGACTAATAATGTTACAGACAAGCTACACAGATACACCGCAACTATTTGGACCCATTATGGGCACAAATACTGAAGAATGTCAATGAAACAAATTACAATACGACATTTGGAAAAGATGAGGTGGTGGAGGCAAGTTGAAACCTGTGGGGCTGAATCCCAGGACAGACTGGTACCTCAAGCAGGGGGGGGAAGGCAGGAAGAAAATGTCACCATGGAGCCTAAAATGACAACACTTTTTTTGCAGTATAGAGACAAAACTGCGTTCTTATTCAATACGAAAATTGTATTTTCCACAGGATACCAGCAGATTTTTTAATAAACAGTCAAAAGAAAGATGGCATCTCCCAGAAACATTAAAACACTTCACTTACAATGAATTACTTTGAAGTGCATGCACTGTTGGCTTTGCAGGGCACTTTGGAGCACCACAGGGCAGTGCCAGCTAAACGCAACATATTTAAACAGCCGGATGCCGGCTCATGATGCTTGCATGCAGCTTGCCCCACGGGCCACATGCAGCCTGCTCTTGGTATACTTCCTCCTCCTTGTGTCTCTGGGACCTCCCCCCCCCTCTCCGCCCCAGTCTTGCCTCTTTCGGCTGTTGGGCGTTGACTGATGCTGAGATTCAGTACGGTTCTGCTGCCTCTTTTGGCGACACAAAACCAGGGCTATACTGGAATCCACAGCACAAGTGCAAGGGTAATTTAGCAACAGCCCAGTGAGACTGACCATCAACTGTTTGGGGATTACAGCCTTCAACGAAACACTGGCACAACTCTTGTAGTGCACATTATATTATAATTGAAGTATATTTTCTTTAATCCAGTACGTAGTGCATATTATATAACATGGACATATAGCACCTTGTATAGTCGTTCTTACTCATGCAGGTTTCTATGCCCAATTCTGGCCTCGTGCGCATCCCCAATTTTCATCGCTCCACCATTGGCGGCCGTGCCTTCAGCTGCCTAGGCCCTAAGCTCTGGAATTCCCTCCCTAAACCTCTCCGCCTCTCTCTCTCCTCCTTTCAAGATAAGGTCTCCATACAGACCTAGCCTTATCCTTAAAACCGACCTCTTTGACCAAGCTTTTGGTCACATGTCCTAATATCTCCTTATGTGGCTCGGTGTCAAATTTTGTTTGATAATCGCTCCTGTGAAGCGCCTTGGGACATTTTACTATGTTAAAGGCGCTATATAAATGCAAACTGTTGTCATTGTAGTAGAGACCACAGGCAAAACAGGGTCGAAACCTGGCCGATTTCTTGCCCGGGAGGACTCACTTATTGTTAGGTTTTTTAAAATAATCTTAAAAAAAATATCTTGCTATGTCCCATTTCGTGACGTTCAGAGGACAGCCTGGTCCTCTCCACAGTTGCTGCCTGGCCTGCTTTGCATTCCAGCTTTTTGGTTCTGTTATTTGCTATGTTGCTTCAGTTATAGATCACAGAAAGAGTAAAGAAAGAACTTGCATTTATATAGCGCCTTTCATGACGTCCCAAAATGCTTCTCAGCCAATGAACTGCCTTTTGACAAGCAGTCACTTATGTAAACAAACGTGACAGCCAAATTGTGCACAGCTAGGTCCCACAAACAGCAATGAGATAAATGACCAGATAATCTGTTTTGGTTGAAGAAATGTTGGCCAGCACTTCTTCCAATAGTGGCCACATCAGCAGGCAGACGAGGCCTCGGTTTAACATCTCATCTGAGAGACAGCACCTCCGACAGTGCAGCACTCCCTCTGTACTGCACTGGGAGCGTCAGCCTGGATTATGTGCTCAAGTCTCTGGAGCAGGACTTGAACCCATGACCTTCTGACTCAGAGGCAAGAGTGTTACCCACTGAGCTAACACTTCAGGTTGTGGGTTTAAAGAATAATAACGACAAGGCTCACCCACTGGCTCAACTACCTAACGTGCAACCGAGCCATACAATCAGGGCCAAGAAAATCACAGGCTCGATACCTGCTCTATGCCGTGGTGGCTGCTACAATTGGCCTCAGTGCGAGGGAGAGGAATCGTTTGGTTGGACTTCCCGCTCCTGATCACAAACCCAGTCAGGCACTGGTGCTAACGTCCGCCAGCATCTCACCCGAGCGGTCATTCTTCACGATGAATGTTGGTCGGCTGTTTGACCACAGGGGACATCGCAGCCATGGCCGATTCCAACCTCAGCCACTGTCCAGCATGTTTCGCAGGCTGATTTTGCCCCACTGCTCCTCCCTCCCCAGCCCAGGACTGCGGAGTCCAAATTGCAGCTCTTGTTCCAGCACAGACTGGGGATCAAACCAAAGACTTCCAAAGTCAATGTGGCTGAATATCACCATGGTCATTGGGCCTGATTTTTCTCGGAGCAGCACTTGATAGACTTGCACTTGGCCATAAGCTTTACAAGCTTTTGCAACTGCCTGTAAATTAGAGAGCCAGAAAACGCACTGCCCTCTACTGGGCATCTGGGACCTGTGTGAACGGGGCAAGCAGCCGTCTATCCCCTTAACCACTCAGATTGCGTTGTGAAGAAGCCGCGCAGAGGCTGAACCAGGAAGTGTGAGTTCAAATAGTGAATTTGATGTCAAATCAGTTACAGAAAGCAAAATAAAGAGAGGATAAGAAAGATTGAATAAAGAGACAGAAAGAAAAAGTAAAAAAAATGTATTTGTTATTATTTTTTTTTAAATGTCCAACAATTAAAATCTGAAGGAATGAGACTCCACACCTGTTAAAGTTAATTTTCAGTGCCAGAGAGGTTGTTGGGCAGTCATTAAGAGCTACCACGCCATTAAAAGGGTGCTTACATTGGAATGGTCAAGCCCTAACTTTTTCTGGTGAGTTTAGTCCATATCTATTACGTCAGTGCAGGAACCTCACGCCGTTCCATTCATTTGAACGGGGAGCCAGATGGCGAGATACCGTTTTCGCCGAGCTCATGGAGGAGGATCGCATCTCGTACAGCAACATCCGGATTTCCGCGTTTAACTGCGCATGTGCGCTCGCCGGAAGTCGCTGTCCCATTTGCACAGAAATAACGGCGAGCTCTGTTCGCCTCACCGTTATTTTCACAGCAAAATCCGGCCCATTGTATTTATCCACTAAGCGATTGTGAGACCTTGATTTACAATAAAAAGAAATTGCTTTGACAAGTGCTTTGAGGTTAGTTATGTACTCACTTACTTTTCCCCACGATCCGAGAGTACTACCAGCGTAGGCAGCACTTACCGTTCCTGTGCTGCCCAAGGAGAGGTGACTAAGCTGTTGGGTTAATGGTCCCATCATGGATGTGGGCTGGATAGACATGGTGTGGTCCATTGTGGGCGTTATTACTGTTCCCTTCAAAAACAAACATTACAAACTGTTAAGAGCGTCTTATTTTTCAATTCTCCTGCAAGCAATAAGTCACGTTGGGAACAGTGCCAAGGCTTTCAGAAGCCCTCCAGTGCTCGTTCTTCAAACGTGAGGCAAGACAGCGAGTGCTTGATAAGGCAGGTAAGTTCCTCATCACTTCTGGGCAGTCAGAGGGATGAGGCGGCAAGAAGAGGCCTGGGCACATCTTCACTGGGCACCTCCTGGCACTGGGCAGTATCGTCAAGGATTGGTTGCCAGTCACTCTCTTGACTGGAGATTAGTTCATTATACAGGGAGACTGAAAGAAAGAAAGAGAAAACCTTGGCTCATGGGGTGGGGAGTGGGGAAAGTCGGCCAGGATTCCATGTCCTGATTGCCCGCAAGTGTGTGGGTGTTGGGCGAGGACATGGTGGTTCTCCTGGTGTTTGTTGTTACCCTGGTCACATCAGGTGAATTAGGACCGAGCCCGGCTGTAATCACCCCCCACCCCATCCATGTACCAATAACCATGCTGACCTCTCCTGTGAATTATGGTGACTGGAGAACAGCTGGGCACCCATAGATCTCCAAAAAGATCAGGGGAGGAAGGAGAGGGAAATTAGGGGTGGGCGAAAGGACATTTACTTTATAAAATGGAACAGGAAAAAGAATAAGGAAAGCTTACCATCGGCTGCATAAGGTACGACTGATGGTGCATCCAGGATGGGCTATGGACCTGTGGATGACACAAAACAATAGAATATTCAACAACAATTTGCATTTATATAGCGCCTTTAACATAGTAAAACCTCCCAAGGTGCTTCATAGGAGAACTATCAGACAAAATTTGACATCGAGCCACATAAGGAGATTTTAGGACAGGTGACCAAAGAGGTAGGTTTTAAGAAGCATCTTATAGGAGAGAGAGGTGGAGAGGTTTAGGGAGGGAATTCCAGAGCTTAGGGCCTAGGCAGCTGAAGGCACGGCCGCCAATGGTGGAGCGATGAAAATCGGGGATGTGCAAGAGGTCAGAATTGGAGGAGCGCAGAGATCTCGGAGGATATCTGTTCTGTTCATTATCTTCCAACATACATATCCAACACGTAGCAAGAAAGGGAAGTGAAATATCTATTTAGCTGTAAAATACAGATTGAGATGTGATCGTTACCCCAGTTCATGTGTAAATGTGTCCAAAAACATCAGCTGCCCAATGTGAGCTTTGATATCAGTTTGTGGCTTAAGGTAGTGGTCGTACAGTCAGATCAAAATACGAATTTTTAGGAACAGGGGCAAGCTCACCCCTTTTCGGAGATTAACCCCACCGAAGCAGGTTCTCAGTGTATCCTTCATTGCTCTGTTCTCGCTCATTGATATTGTACACTTCGATGGCCTTCTCTGGTAAGTCTGGGTGAAAGCTTCACCGACTTCTCTTAGGGAGATAGGAACAGGAGGAGGCCATTCAGCCCCTCGAGCCTGTTTTGCCATTTAATTAGATCATGGCTGATCTGTATCTTAACTCCATCTACCCGCCTTGGTTCTGTAACCCTTAATTCCCTTACCCAACTAAAATCTATCAATCTCAGTTTTGAAATTTCCAATTGACCCCCAGTCTCAACAGCTTTTTAGTTCCAGATTCCCACTCCCCTTTGTGTGAAGAAATGCTTCCTGACATCACCCCTGAACGGCCTAGCTCTAATTTTAAGGTTACGCCCCTTTGTTCTGGACTCTCCCACCAGAGGAAATAGTTTCTCTCTATCGACCCTGTCAACTCCTTTAATCATCTTAAACACCTCAATTAGATCACCCCTTAACCTTCGAAAGTCAAGGGAATACAAGCCTAGTCCATGCAACCTGTCCTCATAAGTTAACCCTTTTAGCCCCAGGTATCATTCTTACTCCGAACTCTTTATAAACTTGTTCCCCCTGGGATTTGCTGGGTGACAGGGGGAAAGCAGTCAGTAAGCACACACTGTCACTAGGGGGGGTAGGGACACACATGGGACGGCCATGGACCAGCAGTCCATGGGGAGTGCCTTTCACAGGACGTCCCAGAGGGCTTTACAACCAATTAAGTATTTTTGAAGTGTAGTCACTGTTGTAATGTGGGAAACGTCATAGCCAACTTGCACACAGCAAGATCCCACAAACAGCAATGCGTTAATGACCAGATGATCTGTTTTAGTGACGTTGGTTGAGGGATAAATATTGGCCCAGGACACAGGGGAGAACTCCCCTGCTCTTCTTCAAAATAATGCCATACTTCCACCTGAGAGGGCAGATGTCTCATTCGAAAGATGTGATAAGACACTATATAAATACAAGTTCTTTTCCTCAGCTTGCCTGTCCGAGGGAAGGTACCCGATGATATCACCTAGGGAATGGTGTTTGGTACAGGTCAGGCATATGGAGGAGCAAAAGAAAAATAGGGGAGGGGAAAAAGCATTATGCTCAATTAGGTTTCATCACATGACCTCCCGCCTCGAACCGTCCCGCCCCCACACTCCCGCCATTGGCCCATCCTCCAGGCGTACTGCCTTCCCACGGCCAATTGGAAAGGGAACAGACTCTTTGTTATCCAATTGGATTAATCATGACTCTTGGTCAAACAGCCTTTTGTCCCCATCTCCAATATTTTTATAACTAATAAATGAAAGTGTTCAAAGAAAATGAAAAAATACTCCAATGATTTTTCTCCTGGGTCACCTGTAGGAGTGTCCTGGAGATTAATCTTCAATTCCTGGAGACTCCAGGGCAATCCTGGAGGGTTGGCAACCCTATCCTGCACGTGAGACCTTAACCCTTCACTTAGTATTCATAACCCCAAGTAAACCCCAAGCACTCACCTGATATGAGGACACAGGAGAGGTGATGTATGGTGAGATGGATGTCTGTGCGATCATCCTGTTTGGAGCAATACTGTATGGACTGGAATAAAATCTGCAGCGAGAGAGGAAATAGACAGACTTTAGGCATAGTTGGCCATTTATTTATTTCAATGCTCCCCTATTGTTCCTTTGTCCTTGTTTCTTCCCATTTCCACTCTATTCCTGCTTGATTGCAACCATGGGAAGCCCTGCCCCACAGATGACTACGTGAATCTAAATAGGAACATAGGAACAGGAGTAGGCCATTCAGCCCCTCGTGCCTGCTCCGCCATTTGATAAGATCATGGCTGATCTGTGATCTAACTCCATATACCTGCCTTTGGCCCATATCCCTTAATACCTTTGGTTGCCAAAAAGCTATCTATCTCAGATTTAAATTTAACAATTGAGCTAGTATCAATTGCCGTTTGCGGAAGAGAGTTCCAAACTTCTACCACCCTTTGTGTGTAGAAATGTTTTCTAATCTCGCTCCTGAAAGGTCTGGCTCTAATTTTTAGACTGTGCCCCCTACTCCTAAAATCCCCAACCAGCGGAAATAGTTTCTCTCTATCCACCCTATCTGTTCCCCTTAATATCTTATAAACTTCGATCAGATCACCCCTTAACCTTCGAAACTCTAGAGAATACAACCCCAATGATACCTTCTCTTGTTTAATCCATGCTTCAGTGGTGCAGGAAGGACTAGTACCTCCTCTCTGAAGACACCCCAAGGAAAGCCCTGGGGAGACCTGGTGATCCCTCGTTCCTGACCTGGGGAACTGGCCATTGCATGGGGGCAAAAGTCACAAAAGAAAATGTACCCTTCACTGTCTATGCTGACACAAAAAAGGCCACTTAGGCAAGGGCAGCTGGTCCCCATGGAGCTAAGCCGCAGCAGGAGTCAGCACCTTCAGAAGAGGAGGAGGGACATCTGGAAAAAAGAAATCCTTTATTCTTTAGGGATTCCATAAGTTGTCTTTAGAGTCCTGGGTTTTCTGGTGGCTGAATCAATCATGGGAGCCTGTTGCTTATGCACACTCTTAGTCAGGGGAATAGGTGATGCTGGGGTATCTAAAGAGATAGGAGAACTTTAAGACTACATTGGGAGAAACTATCACAGATGAGGCTAAGCTACTTACTCGTTTTGCAAAGCAGTCGTTGGGTCATAGGTCAGTGTCATTCCACCCTGAAAGGATAAATGAACAATGTATTAAGGTACAGTATATTTATTATCACAGCACCATTTAAACAGTCTTCTCACTGACAATAAACAACCATCCTAAGAACATAAGAAAAAAAAATGGAATGAGAAAAGGCCATTTGGCCCATCAACTCTGCTCCTTCCATAGACTAACCTATCATGGACTCTACTTCACCGACTTAATCTCCTTCCACAGCCCCTACATAATCTATCCCATCATAGACTCTACCCACCCATTTAATTTTCTGAGAGAAGATTTTTGTATAAATAGCCTTTAAATCCCTAAAAGGTAATTAAGCAAAACTCCAGAATCTTTATATCCACATCTCCACTATTCAATCCTAACTTACTGTCAGTCACAGATGACAGCCTCGGGCTCCAGGCACGGAGAAACCATTTTGTCCCGAGGCGTCTTTGATTATCTCTAACCCTATAACTGGTCCCAAACGTTGTGAATCTTTCATAAGGATTTCAACCAGAAGCGACATATAGCACAAGGGTCATGGAATGGGAAAGATGTGTTTGCACCATGCATGTGCTCCAAGTTATTTATTTTGTAAAGCAAACACATGTGGACAATGTGACAGAACATCATGTGTGTTGCATGTTGTGGTATCACAATCACCACCAGTGTTTTGTAACCCCATTCTTTTGCCTCCAGGAGGTATTGACTGATGATGGGGTACGAGACGAGGCTTGTATTCCCTCGAGTGTAGAAGATTAAGGGGTGATCTAATTGAGGTATTTAAGATGATTAAAGGATTTGATAGGGTAGATAGAGAGAAACTATTTCCTCTGGTGGGAGAGTCCAGAACAAGGAGCATAACCTTAAAATTAGAGCTCGGACGTTCAGGGGTGATGTCAGGAAGCACTTCTTCACACAAAGGGGAGTGGAAATCTGGAACTCTCTTCCCCCAAAAAGCTGTTGAGGCTGGGGGTCAATTGGAAATTTCAAAACTGAGATTGATCGATTTTTGTTAGGCGAGGGTATTAAGGGTTACAGATCCAAGATGGATAGATAGAGTTAAGATACAGATTAGCAATGATCTAACTGAATGGCAGAATAAGCTCGAGGGGCCGAATGGCCTCCTCCTGTTCCTATGTACTGTTCCACGAGAACTAGTTGCCTTCTGGTACCTTACCCAGGTGGCCATTCTTCATGTGTGAGCCTAGACAGTGAGTACAGGCACCATAGGGGATATCACAACCAAGTTAGATTGTCTCTTCATTCATTGAGTACTTTCCAGCAGGGGGTTAGTAATCAGGAGGAGGGACACTTGATGATTCCCTCCCCCTTCCCCAGCCACTGAGGCCCAATTACTGCACCTCAAAGAGATCAACGAACTCAGCGCAGACCAGAGATCCTAATCTGGGACCTTTGTGATCTGCACGGCTCAGTACCACACTGGGCGATCCAGTCACCTGTAAGCCTCTGCGTTTTAGGAACATAGGAACATAGGAACAGGAGTAGGCCATTCAGCCCCTCGTGCCTGCTCCGCCATTTGATAAGATCATGGCTGATCTGTGATACAACTCCATATACCTGCTTTTGGCCCATATCCCTTAATACCTTTGGTTGCCAAAGGTATTAAGGGATAGTGTCAGGGAGCTAACAACAACTTGCATTTATATAGCGCCTTTAATGTAGTAAAACGTCCCAAGGCACTTCACAGGAACGTTATCAGACAAAATTTGACACCGAGCCACATAATGAGATATTAGGACAGGTGACCAAAAGCTTGGTCAAAGAGGTAGGTTTTAAAGGAGGAGAGAGAGAGGTAGAGAGGCGCAGAGTTTTAAGGAGGGAATTCCAGAGTTTAGGGCCGAGGCAGCTGAAGGCACAGCTGCCAATGGTGGAGTGATGAAAATCGGGGATGCGCAAGAGGCCAGAATTGGAGGAGCACAGAGATCTCGGAGGGTTGTAGGGCTGGAGGAGGTTACAGAGATAGGGAGGGGCGAGGACATGGAGGGATTTGAAAACAAGGATGAGAATTTTTAAATTGAGGTGTTGCCGGACTGGGAGCCAATGTAGGTCAACGAGCACAGGGGGTGATGGGAGAACGGGACTTAGTGTGAGTTAGGATACGGCAGCAGAGTTTTGAAGGAGCTAAAGTTTACGGAGGGTGGAAGATGGGAGGCCGGCCAGAAGCAGGAGAGACTGGTGACAGAGCAATTCCTGCGAGATTTGTCCTGACTCAATCTTCCTGGGGTTTGTCCCTTTGGACAGTTACCACTCACTGCCTTTGGAGCCAATAATGTGTGAAGCCTATTTAACGATAATAACAGCGACTGGCTCCTTACCGGTTCCCCATCTCTGGGCCATGCTCTGCCGTTCTGCAGGTATTTGTTCTGATTTTGTCGTTTTTTCTGGCCACCATCAGCAAATTTACACAGCAGAGGTTCCGAGGGAGCTGCAGAACAACCGAAGAACACCAACATGTCGGAGAAGGGTGACACTCATATCTGGACCAAAAAATCCTGACCCCACACCACCACCCCTCACCCCACTTTGTTATTTTACTTGTTAACCCACGACGTGCCACTTTGCCCTTAAATAATCTTATCTTAAATATCTGAAATAATATCTTTGCCTCACTTCACCCAACCTTCACCTTTGTAAAGAAGGGTAAAATATACTCACCCGGAACACCTGGCTGCATTTTAATGAATTTACCATTGAAATGAGCAATAATGGCTTCACATTTCTCTGTTGATTCCATCCTACAAAAGAAGAACCAACAGGCATGAGGTTAAACAAGGTTGACAAGAGGTGCATCATGGACCGGGGGGGAGGGGGGGCGTAAACATAGAAACATAGAAAATAGGAGCAGGAGTGGGCCATTCGGCCCTTCGAGCCTGCTCCGCCATTCAATATGATCATGGCTGATCCTCTATCTCAATACCATATTCCCGCTCTCTCCCCATACCCCATGATGCCTTTTGTGTCTAGAAATCTATCTAGCTCCTTCTTAAATATATTCAGTGACTTGGCCTCCACAGCCTTCTGTGGTAGAGAATTCCACAGGTTCACCACCCTCTGAGTGAAGAAATCTCTCCTCATCTCAGTCCTAAATGTCCTACCCCTTATCCTGAGACTGTGACCCCTTGTTCTGGACCCCCCAGACAGGGGAAACATCCTTCCTGCATCCAGTCTGTCTAGCCCTGTCAGAATTTTATATGTTTCAATGAGTAGAAACTAAGTTGCCTTAAAAGGCTTAAAGATAGACACCTTTTCCCTTCCAAGATGTCCTGTGACTGCTGGCTGTAAGGGCTACATATGAAGTGAGTTTGGATAGTCACAACCCAGCCTCTAGTGCTATACATAATCCAGGCTGACACTCCCAGTCCAGTACTGAGGGAGTGCTGCACTGTCGGAGGTGCCGTCTTTTGGATGAGACATTAAACCGAGGCCCCGTCTGCCCTCTCGTGTGGACTGCCTCCCACGGCACTATTTTGAAGAAGAGCAGGGGAGTTTTCCCCGGTGTCCTGGCCAATATTTATCCCTCAACTAACATCATTAAAACACAGATTATCTGGTCGTTGTCACATTGTTATTTGTGGGACCAAACTTACTTATCCCCAACTGCTTAATCAAGGTCCCCATAGAATCATAGAGTTTTACAGCACAAAAAAAGAGTCCATTCAGCCCATTGTGCCTGTGCCGTCTTTCTGAAAAAACTATCCACTTAATTACAGTCCCTTGACCTTTCACCTTGGGAGGCTCCGGCAAAGAGGTATGCCAACCGTGGGAACTGTTTTGGACACAGGAAACGTGGCAGCCAATTTGTGCACAGCAAGATCCCACAAACAGCAATATGATAATGACCAGATAATCTGTTTTAGTGATGTTAGTTGAGGGATAAATATTGGCCAGGGCAACGGAAGAGCTCTTTGAAATGGTGCCACAGGATCTTTTACGTCTGTGGGGCCTCGGTTTAACATCTCATCTGAAAGACGGCACCTCTGACAGTACAGCACTCCCTCAGTACTGCACTGGGAGTGTCAGCCTGGATAATGGGTGCAAGTCTCTGGAGTGGGATTTGAAACCACAACTTTCTGCCTCAGAGGCGTGAGTGCTGTCCACTGAGCCATGACTGACAACAAGTTCACGACACTCACCCCTCTGGACACCCCCTTGTCTTTCTAAACAAAAAGCCACTAAGCTAGCTATTGTTTAACACACAGATATCTCAACCAGCCAGGTGAAAAGTCCAGTGAGACGGTGGGTTAATGAGCCAAGAACAAAGGTAATTAAGGGACTGGTATCAGATCTGGAACCCAGGTAGACAATTGATCAAATCCAATTATAATGGGGAAAGATCGGTGACCAAAAGTCACTTTCTTGTTGCACCAAACAGTCTTGTGCAGTCGAGAACACCAAAGTAAACTTCCCAGATTTGCCAGGAAGAGCCATTTTAAAAAAGCTTCAAAAACACCCAAAAATAAAACTGTTTGGATGTTTCGACCTTGCAATAAAGGAATGGTGCTAATTGATTTACAGATGTGTCTGTGTGTACATTGTAAGGGTTTGTACTGTTGATAAGGCTCCTCATTTAAATTGGGACCATTAAAACATTGCATTCATTGAGCTCTGCCCCCAGTGGGAAGAGAAGCTCGAAGTAATCTCTTTTAACACAACATTAATCCATTTTGAGACACTGGCCCCGAAGTCCCTGGACGTAAGTTGTAGTTATGACGCAGGGGCCCCAAGTATACGGGCTGGATCCAGGCTCAGTTGCGACTCCTCCACATTTCGACCGGGCCTTTGAAAATCCGGTCGGGGGGCTGTGGGTGAATCTCCCACCTACTCCTCCTACGTCATGGGGAGTGTGTCGGAGGGAGATCCCGAGAAATTCCCGCCTTTATACCTTGAAAGGCCTCAGCGGAACTCACATCAGTGGAGACCTAGCGAGAGTCCCTTTAAGTCCTTCTGAAGACCCCAAGCCTTTACTAGAGTTAAAGATAACCGATCCATGAGGGGACTGAATACCTCCTCTGGTCGGAGTGGCTTCAATGGGAGGCGAAGAGTTAAGATGTTTCTTTTCTTTGGCCTATTTGAACCTCCGGAGGACTCCTCTCTGCCTTGAAAGGGCAAATCGGCTCGAGCCATGTTGGCTGCTGCTGCTGAGGCCTTCCAGGTGCCTGCGCCCATCCTGGCTATGAAAATGACATCAGGCCAGGAATTTGGCGCAGGGCCTCTGCTCTTGGGTAAGGGCAGGTGGGGGAGTGGGATACCAGGATTTACCAGGCCTATCTTCCTCACACAGCGCAGTCCTGAGCTTTGGAAGATAATCACATGATCACTGTGTTTTCTTAATGGTCAACTTAAAGACATGCTGCTTACTTTGGCACCAGGCGAAGCCTGAGGCCTAAAGCAAACACTGGCATTGTCAGGAGCCAGGATTGAAGCTCAGGTTTATTGTGGGAATCAGATGCCAGGAATTGTGTGATGATTACACATTTCCTCGTGAAATCTTCATTATTTTCCAACTGAGATGGTTAAACTGATGTGAAGCACAGAAGCTGCAATAAAGTATACAACTGACAGCAATAAACAGTACATTTATAGGGCCTTTATCACAAGCAAAATCCATCTTTATGACCTGCCATAACCCTAATTATACTTAATTTCCCTTGTCTGTTTCAATTCAATTATTGATCGTTAATTTTAATCCTATTTTAGTCTTCAATATGTATTTTTTTCTCTTCCCATGCTTGGTATTTTCCTGAGCCATACTGGCCTGGAAGGTTCCAGGTTTGCTCCCCTTAGGGTTGCCAACCCTCCAGGATTGTCCTGGAGTCTCCAGGAATTGAAAATTAATCTCCAGGACACTGCTACAAGCAACACCCAGGAGAAAAATCATCGGGGCATCAAAAAATGGAGACACCAGTTGGACCGAATGGCCATGTTTCTGTGCTGTAAAATGCGATGTAATTTCCAGCCAGAAAACGTGGCAGTTGGCAGTGCCCAGTGCCAGCGCAGGGAAAAGCCACATTGCGTGCCGCCTCATTTACATTACAGAGCGGCTGTTGGCGCCTGCAGAGCTAAAATGTAAATGGAGCAGAAACTAGTTTTTGCTTTTAAAAACTGTGACAACCTTTGATGTTCAAAAGATTACACTGGAGAGGAACAAAAATAAATATCTGCATGGATCATGTGAAAAAACAGGAAAGAAAGCGTTTTCACAAGTGCTCGCACACAGGTCAAACAATCCCAATCACAGATTTTGCTTTGTTTCCACCACACTGTTGTTTCTGGCAGGAGTGAGCAAGGAGACAGAGTTTCGTTTTTTTGATTGTTTTTGCATCTCATGACTGCTAAACTGCTGAGAGGGACTGTTGCTGCTGGGAGATGGCAACAAGTGGAGGCCTCGATGGGGAACAGTCAGCAATAGAACGGACAGTGACCCTAAGATCGCTCAAGGGCAGGCTTTGGAAAAGGCCTTTTGGCATTGGCGAGTGACATAAAACAACCCAAGGCCGGGGGGGGGTGAGAAATTTATACACAGACAAAATGGAGGTGGAGAAACATTTAATTACAGTCGCTTTCAGCGAGGTGCTTCCCATTATTTCCCAAAATGCACAGGCCGCAGGTAAAGTTTCCTCCCAGTAGTGGGAACTCCGAGAATCGGCCCTAAAGTAAAATCTTTGACAATTCTCGCAGACTCTGCCTTCTTTAAGTGTTGTACCGCAGTTCTAAGGAAATGGGATGCCTCCCCCCCCCCTCATCTCCTGGGGCTCTGACTATTACTATGGTTCAAATCAGTGAGAAGAGGGCATCACAGCGAAGCTACATGGTGTTCTAGTGTCTATGTGCACACCCATTCCCTCTCTAGCCCAGGGGTGCTCTGGCCAATTATAGTACCTCAACTAGCTGAGTTCAGCTAACGCAACACAGACTGGGGATCGAACCTGGGGTCTTCTGTAACTGTGTGGCTCAGGACTATACTAGGCGATCCTATTAGGCCATCTGGGGCAGATGGCAACCTTCTGTTTGATACTTTCACCGCAGGGCTACGGGGAAAGGGCGGGGGGGTGGGACTAGCTGGATTGCTCTTGCATGGAGCCGGCATGGACTTGATGGGTCGAATGGCCTCCTTCCGTCCTGCGACCTTTCTATGATTCCATGATAAGAAAACTCTTAAAGAACAACAAAGGGGGGCCTGGAATGGAGTGGTTAGAAAGATCGCCCGTGTTATAATCATGTCAGTACACAAGGGGGTGTTATTGTGCCTCCCATATAATAAGCCTGTCCTGTTTCAGTTTCAACCTTCTTTTCTGTGCCTATGAGAGACTATCAGGGAATTAAACATTCGACTCCTCACCAATTACCATGAGGACATTATCAGTTCACCATTCTCCAACAGGGAAAGCAGAATTAATTCCAGGCCTCTGCTATTTTGCTCTTGAACTTTCCTGAGGAGCATGGGTTGACTCAACTTCTAATTTCCTGTCCCTCTCCCCCCCACCCCGCTCCCTCTTTGGAGGAAGTGGCTTGCCCAACATCAGGAGCTCATCATGCAGCAAACAGCAAGGCCGAGCTCATGCCACCACTCCATGGCACAGTCCAATGCTATGCCAACCTGCTGCCCACCTGCCATCCTCCTTACATCAATCATTGTCCTGTAGTATTCTTGCCCACAATAATAAGAAAGAGAAATATGCAAATGACTAGAAGCCAGGTTGGGCAGCACTAGGGTTGCCAACCCTCCAGGATTGCCCTGGAGTCTCCAGGAATTGAAGATTAATCTCCTGGACACCGTTATGAGCAAAACCCAGGAGAAAAATCATAGGGGGCATTAAAAAAATGTTTTTTTCAATTTCTTTGAACACTTTTGTTTACTAGTTATAAAAATATTGGCTGTTTGACAGTCAAGAATCATCCAATTGGGTAATGAAGAGTCTGTTCCCTTTCCGATTGGTGTGGGAAGGTGGAGCACCGTGAGGATGGATGTGTCAGGTGGCCAATGGCGGGAGTGTGGGGGCAGGAGGTCATGTGATGAAACCTCCAGGAATACATTCAACCAGAGTTGGCAACCCTAGGCAGCAGGCTCTGCTCAGTGACTGTTAAACACACTGAGAACATCTCCACAATGAGTCCTTCGAGTCACAATTCTAAAGTCCTACAGCACCAATTCCCACTGGAGACTACAAGCAACTCTCCCCTGATGGCACTGCTCGGTCTAGTATTCAGCCATACAGAGCACGGGTATGGTTCATCTGGTCTGTGGTGAGCTATCTGTTTTCACCCGGGGAGGCAGTTCCAGTGCTACATTTGTCCTCAGCATCCGCAAGCCAGGTGGGGGAGGGAAATCAACCAGGGATCCTGTACCCGATTGCTATCCAATGACTCTGCTGGAAAGTGCCCATGCACATCAGGTGAGAACAGGGTCGGACTTAGCTACGATGCTCTCCATGGTCAATACCCGCTTGTCTAAGCCTCACAAAAGGAAGAACTGCCACTTGGGGCAAAATACTGGATTGCTCTCGCATAGAGCCAGCGCAGACTCGATGGGCCGAATGGCCTCCTTCCGTGCTGTAACCTTTCTATGATTCGATACTGAAACCCCATGGGGTCAGCACTTTCGGGAGGAGGGGAGGAGAAATTTTGGGGGGTGGGGGAGGGGGGGGGAAGTGCCCTTTTCCTACGTCAGGTAAGATCGATGAGTTGATGCGATGATGGTTTGAATTCGAGTAAGTTTTTTTTTGAGCTGACAACTTGAGGGGACATTATATCCCGCTGCCTGGCTGGAGCAATCGCACGATCCCTTGACTAGCCCAAGCTGTTTCTATAGCGACGGTGTCCTTATATCGTTAACCCCAATTAGACAAGAATGGAATGATCAACCAAATTATTGCTTTGTTCCCAGCCATGAAACCCTGATATCAGATGTAGCAGTTACTGATTGACTGCACAATGGAATGCCATGACTCTCACACCAATATATGGCGTTTGCTTTACCTGTCGTTTCCTCACCCCTCTGAGCCCAGGGCACGAGTTTCATTGAACGCAGTGGGAGCCACCCACAAAGTTAGATGAGTCCTCGGTCGAGGAAAACCACTTTTTTTTTAAAAAAAAGAAAGTTCTAAAATGGACGGTGGGTTTGGGGAAACGAAAGAACAAAAATCAGACATTTTAAACTCAAAGGAAAAAAACTTGAGGCGTGGCAGGTTGAAGATTGAGTGGGTTACTATTCTGGTAATAAAGCTACTCTTGGTGTTTGAGTAGTTTTATTACTGTAATGTTAGTGCCTGTAGAAAACCAGTCAGGCCCAGGGAGACGGAAATTCCCCTGGACCTGTTGGCAGTCTAAGCATTAAATTTTAACATTCACACCAAAACTTCAGATTCTGCAATCTTCTTCGGGAAATATAATCAAATGTGGATGATTTGAAGAGACCAGGGAGGATTTGGGGAAGTGATTTGAGTCGCAGTAATGAGAGACATTAACAAAAACACAGGGAAGCTCTCCCGATAGCTCAGTGCGTAAATGTGCTACTTGTTGTGACACTGGGTCAAAGAAGATCCCAGGTTTGACCTCCGACTTGTGCTGAATTAGCTGGTCTCAGCCAAGTCAGCAATAAAGGTGATACAACTGGACAGCGGCCCCCAGACAGTGGTAACTCAGAGGGCTGATTATACAGCAACATTAGCGAAGGCCTGGGGAGGGCTGTCCATGCTCTTAGCCTGGGATGGTGTATGCGAGATGGAGAAGTTGAAATCGCCCCAAACAGATACAGCAGACAAATGCAGCGGCTAATTTGCACACAGTGAGGTCTCACAAACAGCAAGTGAGTGATTAACAATCTGCTTCTGCTGGGGCTGGTTGAGGAGAACTTGAAAACTCCCCTGCTCTTCTTCTGATAGTGCCATGCGATCTTTTAAATCCACCTGAACGGGTAGACGGGACTTAACATCTTGTCTGGAAGATAGCACCTCCATTAATGCAGCACTCCCTCAGTACTGCACTGAAATGCCAGTCTTAGCTTACGAAATGCATATTTTATTTATTCATCCACAGAGTGTCAGTACACCACCACAACAACAACCTGCATTTATATAGCGCCTTTAACGTAGTAAAACGTCCCAAGGCACTTCACAGGAGCGATTATCAATCAAAATTTGACACCGAGCCACATAAGGAGATAGTAGGACAGCTGACCAAAAGCTTGGTCAAAGAGGTGGGTTTTAAGGAGCATCTTAAAGGAGAGAGGTAGAGAGGTTTAGGGAGGGAATTCCAGAGCTTAGGGCCTAGGCAGCTGAAGGCACGGCCGCCAACGGTGGAGTGATTAAAATCGGGGATGCACAAGAGGCCAGAATTGGAAGAGCGCAGAGATCTCGGAGGGTTGTAGGGCTGGAGGAGGTTACAGAGATAGGGAGGGGCGAGGCCATAGAGGGATTTGAAAACAAGGATGAGAATTTTAAAATGGAGGCGTTGCCGGACAAGGAGCCAATGTAGGTCCAGCAAGCACAGGGTTGATGGGTGAACGGGACTTGGTGCGAGTTAGGATATGGGCAGCAGAGGTCTGGACGACCTACAGTAAAGATGTGGAATTACAGGCCCAGGAGGGCCTACAGGTGACATCATCGCCCTGTATCAATACAAGTTTGGCTCAAAACGCCCTCACCTGGCAAAGCCGACGCCTCGACTGGTGCCATTGGCATCCCGCAGTATCCTGGTGGAAATAACCTGGCCAAAGGGTTTGAGCATGTTCTGTAGCTCCTGCTCATCCATGGTTAGTGGCAGGTTGGAGATGTACAGGTTCGTAGGGTCCTGTTCTTGTTGCTGCAGAGTAAAAACAAAAATCTAATTAAAGCGCTGTTACATGCTTGTTACAGTCCCGTTACAGTGCCGCTGTGGGCCTGGGCCTGGTCCCTTCCCCCCTCCCCACCCCCCCTAAGTTTTCTCCCTTCCTCTCCTGAAGGTAGATGCAAAGTCCATATTGGGGTACGGCTGCACAGGTGCTGAATGCCCTCTGGTTCCTCACCCAAATGGCCATTCTCCATGTGTGAGCCTTGCCGGTGGTTGGTGACCTTTTTGACGGGTGAGGCACAGCGTATTACGTAGAATTACACAGATAGAATTATATAGAATGTACAGCAGAGAAACAGGCCATTCAGCCCAACTGGTCCATTCCGGTGTTTATGCTCCACACGAGCCTCCTCCCTACTTCATCTAACCCTATCAGTGTTACCATGGCAACGGGCCCTTCCTGTGGAATCTCACCACCAACCTTGTTTGGCGGCTGCTTTCTTTTAAACCTTCATGTTCAGGATTGGACTGAAATGTTGTGGAGAAATGGAACAAACTAACTTGAGCATCATCAGACTGTCTTGCAGAACGTGTTGCTGCTCGGGACTGTGTGAAGATCAGTGGTGATCTTTTCAAATTCCTGAAGTTGGAAGGAGCAGAACATTTACAGCCAATCATATTTACACCAGAGGCTCCACCCTGCTCATTCAGGCTTCGGCCGACAGCGCCATCTAGGTGAGGCAGTGCCTCACTTCACCAGCCTCCGGTGAGCCAAGACAATGAGGGTCCACAGACTTTGGTCCAGCCTGATCCTTTTCTCACTTATCATAGAATCAGAGCACCGTTCTAGTCAATCTCCTCCGCACCCTCTCTAAGGCCTTGACAACCTTCGCAAAGTTTGGTGCCTAGAATTGGTTACAATACTCCAGCTGGGGCCCTAACCAGTGATTTATAAAGGTTCAGCATAACTTGACATCCATACATGCACGTTTCCCAGCAGAAATCACTGAGTAATAATCTGTTCCTGGCCCATTTCTCCACTCGCCAGCTTTTTTTTTTATTATTCGTTCATGGGATGTGGGCGTCGCTGGCGAGGCCGGCATTTATTGCCCATCCCTAATTGCCCTTGAGAAGGTGGTGGTGAGCCGCCTTCTTGAACCGCTGCAGTCCGTGTGGAGAAGGTTCTCCCACAGTGCTGTTAGGAAGGGAGTTCCAGGATTCTGAGACCAATAGTAGTACCAGTGACTTGGGGGCAAGATCAGCCAACATGGCACAGGGCAGAATCCAATCTGGGACATTCCTGGCCCGTGCGGCTCGGTTCCACACTGGGCAGCGCACTTACTAACAACCACTGGGGGGCACCGTTGCACACTTGTTCCAGTTCTAATTACATACCCTTTTACAATGGTTTCCCATGTCAGATACACTTGCTACAGTACAGTATATGCTATTTCTCTGTAACCTGCAGTGAAATAAATCCCATTATCGTTGTCGTTGAAACCGCATTTGACTTCAATTTGTGCAAATTTTCTGTGGAATCCATCAAAGCATCCACCACTGTCCAAATAAGATAGAACTACAACCATAAACTTTACCTGGATATATTCGACACAACACAGGCTGGGGTGTTTTTCAAGAATGTAACACACCTTGGTGATTTGACCTTTGACCATTTGACCTTTGCTGTCATGGTTTAGGATGTAATCTGAACACCTCAGTGTAGTACTGTATTTACATATTCCATACCTCCCAAAGGATTGTTATATATTTGTTACGCAACTGCTAAAGGAGCTGTTATATATTTATTCCACCCTTGTTACATACTCATTCCACACCTGTTACAGGGCTGTTACACACTACAGAGCTATTATATACGCTATTCACATATTACAGAACTGTTCTATGGCTCTTCCATGGCCGTTACAGGGCTATTCTATACCTGTTCCAGCCTACCGTGGGGTTGTTACGTACTTGTTGCACACCAGATGTATGCCTTTTGAAGTAATACATTGGTCATGAAGCAATTTGGGACATCAGGTGAAAAGTGCTCAGAAATGCAGCTTCTTTCTTGTTCTGTGCCTGTTACAGGGCTGTTATATACTTGATCTGATGCTTTAGATTTATTAAAATCCTTAAACTGAAAAAAATGCTCCCAGATATAAAGTCCAGATGGGAAAACATATATGGAGCTGAGTTTGGGAAACACTGAGGGAGAAGTGATTGTGCCTTACTGAGTAACTGGTAACTAGAGTAAAGTAGGCCCAATAATTTGAAGGGTTGGAGATATCCCCACGATGGTGCAAGGATTAATATTTTATGAATAGATTCATAAAATAAAACTTTAAATTTTAGGAAATAATAAAATTGGAACGAAGCTAACCCCACTCC
Source organism: Heptranchias perlo (assembly GCF_035084215.1). Taxonomy (NCBI): domain Eukaryota; kingdom Metazoa; phylum Chordata; class Chondrichthyes; order Hexanchiformes; family Hexanchidae; genus Heptranchias; species Heptranchias perlo. The sequence continues at coordinate 8,663,174 of NC_090370.1, forward strand.
TCCTTGTCTAGACTGTCTTTCCTCATAACTCAGTCCTCTTAGTTCAGGAATCAGCCTTCTTCTCCTCTTGTGGATGCCCTCCAATAATTTGACATCATATGGAGACCAAAACTGAATGCAACACTGCCTCGCCAAGGCCAGATACAACTCAACATCACTTCCTTTAACTGATAAGTCACAACCCTAGCTTTTCAACCCGATGTTTTATTTGCTTTCTTGATCACCTGCAAACATGAACCTATCCACCAAACCCCAAGATCTCTTGCTCCGTTCCTCCACGTGCTTGCTTCTTCTCTCTAATCTCATGGTTTTGTGCGTTCAACTCCATCTGGCACCTCTCTGCCCATGGACCTAGCCTTTGGATTATCACACGTTTGTTGACATCACTGGCTGTTGTACACAATTTGCCATCATCTGCAAACATAGACATTGTGGACAATATTCTACCCTCTAAGCTATTTATAAAAATGATAACAATGGCAGCCCCAACACCGACCCCTTGTGGGACAGCACGGGTTACTGGTTGTCCCTCGTACACCTGCCCACACACCGCCACCCTCGGCCCACCATCTTCCGCCAGGCATCAATTCTCTCCCATCAAAGCCCACCTCTCTAGTACCCTAACTCTCCAATCAAAACCCATCCCTCTAGTACCCTAACTCTCTCATCAAAGACCATCCCTCTAGTACCCTAACTCTCCCATCAAAGACCATCCCTCTAGTACCCTAACTCCCCCATCAAAACCCATCCCTCTAGTACCCTAACTCTCTCATCAAAGACCATCCCTCTAGTACCCTAACTCTCCCATCAAAACCCATCCCTCTAGTACCCTAACTCTCCCATCAAAACCCATCCCTCTCGTACCCTAACTCTCCCATCAAAACCCATCCCTCTAGTACCCTAACTCTCTCATCAAAGACCATCCCTCTAGTACCCTAACTCTCCCATCGAAACCCATCCCTCTAGTACCCTAACTCTCCCATCAAAACCCATCCCTCTAGTACCCTAACTCCCCCATCAAAACCCATCCCTCTAGTACCCTAACTCCCCCATCAAAAACTATCCCTCTCGAACCCTAACTCCCCCATCAAAACCCATCCCTCCAGCACCCTAACTCTCCCATCAAAACCCATCCCTCTAGTACCCTAACTCCCCCATCAAAACCCATCCCTCTAGTACCCTAACTCACCCATCAAAGACCATCCCTCTAGTACCCTAACTCTCCCATCAAAGACCATCTCTCGAGTACCCTAACTCTCCCATCAAAACCCATCCCTCTAGTACCCTAACTCTCCCATCAAAACACATCCCTCTAGTACCCTAACTCTCCCATCAAAACACATCCCTCTAGTACCCTAACTCTCCCATCAAAGACCATTCCTCTAGTACCCTAACTCCCCCATCAAAACCCATCCCTCTAGTACCCTAACTCTCCCATCAAAACCCATCCCTCTAGTACCCTAACTCCCCCATCAAAACCCATCCCTCTAGTACCCTAACTCTCCCATCAAAACCCATCCCTCTAGTACCCTAACTCTCCCATCAAAACCCATTCCTCTAGAACCCTAACTCTCCCATCAAAACCCATCCCTCTAGTACCCTAACTCCACCATCAAAGCCCATTCCTCTAGAACCCTAACTCTCCCATCAAAACCCATCCCTCTAGTACCCTAACTCCCCCATCAAAACCCATCCCTCTAGTACCCTAACTCTCCCATCAAAACCCATCCTTCTAGTACCCTAACTCTCCCATCAAAACCCATCCCTCTAGTACCCTAACTCTCCCATCAAAGACCATCCCTCTAGTACCCTAACTCTCCCATCAAAGACCATCCCTCTAGTACCGTAACTCTCCCATTAAAACCCATCCCTCTAGTACCCTAACTCTCCCATCAAAGACCATCCCTCTAGTACCCTAACTCTCCCATCAAAGACCATCCCTCTAGTACCCTAACTCTCCTATCAAAGACCATCTCTCGAGTACCCTAACTCCCCCATCAAAACCCATCCCTCGAGTACCCTAACTCCCCCATCAAAACCCATCCCTCTAGTACCCTAACTCTCCCATCAAAGACCATCCCTCTAGTACCCTAACTCTCCCATCAAAGACCATCCCTCTAGTACCCTAACTCTCCTATCAAATACCATCTCTCGAGTACCCTAACTCACCCATCAAAATCCATCCCTCTAGTCCCTAACTCCCCCATCAAAGAACACCCCTCTAGAACCCTAACTCCCCCATCAAAACCCATCCCTCTAGTACCCTAACTCTCCCATCAAAGACCATCCCTCTAGTACCCTAACTCCCCCATCAAAACCCATCCCTCTCGTACCCTAACTCACCCATCAAAGCCCATCCCTCGCGTACCCTAACTCCCCCATCAAAACCCATCCCTCTAGTACCCTAACTCACCCATCAAAGACCATCCCTCTAGTACCCTAACTCCCCCATCAAAACCCATCCCTCTAGTACCCTAACTCCCCCATCAAAACCCATCCCTCTAGTACCCTAACTCTCCCATCAAAACCCATCCCTCCAGTACCCTAACTCTCCCATCAAAGACCATCCCTCTGGAACCCTAACTTTCCCATCAAAACCCATCCCTCTAGTACCCTAACTCTCCCATCAAAACCCATCCCTCTCGTACCCTAACTCTCCCATCAAAGCCCATCCCTCTCGTACCCTAACTCTCCCATCAAAGCCCATCCCTCGCGTACCCTAACTCTCCCATCAAAACCCATCCCTCTAGTACCCTAACTCTCCCATCAAAGACCATCCCTCTCGTACCCTAACTCTCCCATCAAAGACCATCCCTCTCGTACCCTAACTCCCCCATCAAAGACCATCCCTCTAGTACCCTAACTCTCCCATCAAAGACCATCCCTCTAGTACCCTAACTCTCCCATCAAAGACCATCCCTCTAGAACCCTAACTCTCCCATCAAAGACCGTCCCTCGCGTACCCTAACTCCCCCATCAAAACCCATCCCTCTCGTACCCTAACTCCCCCATCAAAGCCCATCCCTCTAGTACCCTAACTCTCCCATCAAAGACCATCCCTCTAGTACCCTAACTCTCCCATCAAAGACCATCCCTCTAGTACCCTAACTCACCCATCAAAGACCATCCCTCGCGTACCCTAACTCTCCCATCAAAGACCATCCCTCTCGTACCCTAACTCTCCCATCAAAGACAATCCCTCGCGAACCCTAACTCTCCCATCAAAGACCATCCCTCTAGAACCCTAACTCACCCATCAAAGACCATCCCTCGCGTACCCTAACTCCCCCATCAAAACCCATCCCTCTCGTACCCTAACTCCCCCATCAAAGCCCATCCCTCTAGTACCCTAACTCTCCCATCAAAGACCGTCCCTCTAGTACCCTAACTCTCCCATCAAAGACCATCCCTCTAGTACCCTAACTCACCCATCAAAGACCATCCCTCTAGTACCCTAACTCTCCCATCAAAGACCATCCCTCTAGTACCCTAACTCACCCATCAAAGACCATCCCTCTAGTACCCTAACTCTCCCATCAAAACCCATCCCTCTCGTACCCTAACTCTCCCATCAAAGCCCATCCCTCGCGTACCCTAACTCTCCCATCAAAGACCATCCCTCTCGTACCCTAACTCTCCCATCAAAGACAATCCCTCGCGAACCCTAACTCTCCCATCAAAGACCATCCCTCTAGAACCCTAACTCACCCATCAAAGACCATCCCTCGCGTACCCTAACTCTCCCATCAAAACCCATCCCTCTCGTACCCTAACTCTCCCATCAAAGACCATCCCTCGCGTACCCTAACTCTCCCATCAAAGACCATCCCTCTCGTACCCTAACTCTCCCATCAAAGACCATCCCTCGCGTACCCTAACTCTCCCATCAAAATCCATCCATCACTCATACCCCATTTATAATACGATTCTGCTTCTATTTGGAGTGATTTTATAGCACGTGTCGCAAGCTTTCCCCCGTTTACACCTCAGAGCACTGGCAGAAACTGAGCGACAACTGGGCTTGCACAAGACTGAGCTTCCAAGTCACAATGCCGGAGGATGATCTGGAACGTGGAAAAAAAGTTGAACAGCTGGCCTGTACAGGAAGATTCCGATATCAGTCCACCAGCAGCCTGGAGGAAAGGTGACTCCTGGCAGCTTATGCCATCAGAGGCAGCCGTTTATAATCGCCATTCATGGTGCATTGCCTCTGGAGGCATGAAAGCCACTTCGTCCACCTCAAGGCACTTCCACGGGGGAATTAAACTCCGTACCATTGAAACCAATAGTTGAGATCGAGCACAAAGAGCAGTGGAAATCTGGAACTCTCTCCCCCAAAAAGCTGCTGAGACTGGGGGTCAATTGAAAATGTCAAAACTGAGATTGATCGATTTTTGTTCGGCAAGGGTATTAAGGGTTACAGAACCAAGGCGGGTAGATGGAGTTAAGATACAGATCAGCCATGATCTAATTGAATGGCAGAACAGGTGCGAGGGGCTGAATGGCCTCCTCCTGTTCAGAGGTAATTGGACTGGCTCTGGGACTCGTGCCTACCATCCGGTGAGGTGGGTGCCCTATACCTGGACCACCCTAAAGGTAACCAGAGCTGGCTCCCCTCTCTCCGGCAATCAGGTTGGAGAATGAGTGTTAAAGCCTCTTCACATGGCAGTTCCTGCTCAAGGCAGGGGGTTGCAGGGGGCGGGGGGTAAAGAGAGAAGAAAGAAATGAAAATCTCCAGCAACACTCGGTTAAAGATTCAGCAAATGCTTCACCGCTGGACACAGTATGGAAATTTCCCAGCTGCTCCAACTGACAGCTTCAGTCCTCTGCATGCAACTCGCGGCTAATGCTTGATTAACAGTTCTTGGAAAAATGAAGGGCCCCCGTGCGTCTTGTTCCAAGAATCCAGGAAACCAGACATTAGAGATTTCAACCGCAAAGTAGAAGAAAGAAAAAAAAAATGAGTGGCTAATTCAGAAGTGTACCTGCCACGATGACAATATCCTTTTACTTCCCCTGCACCCCCTCCCCTGACTCTGCGTCCCCCCACCCCCACCCTCGCACTCTCAAAAGCATATATTTACACCTTTAAACCTACAAATGAAGTTCTTTTTTTTTTGCTCGGCTGTTTTCACTCAAACAGTGTCGAACTGTGACTGTAAACTGGCAAAGGACCATCTCAGATACCAGACCTGTACAAATCACTGTAACACACGTACTGCACCTGGAGCTGTACCAGATGTCTGCCCGTGTTCTCGTGTTGTTGTGCCAATTTCTTTCCTTTTTCTCTCTGCCCCCTCCTCTCCCGGAGGTACCAGAGGCGTCCAGAGGCCCTCTGATACCTCTCCCAATGCCTGAACATCCACACACGGCAGCGTTGCCAGAGTCGTACTGGATGGCAATCGGAGCAGGAGCCCTGCTGGGGTGGCAACTCTGGCCCATTTTCTGGGCATTCCTTTCTCTAGCCCTCGGCGCAAAAGGCAAAGGGCCAACTGTGGTGCCCAAACACGTGCCCTGTCGGAGATCAGCTGACTCAGCACACATCAGGGATCGAAGCCAAGACCCTCGGGTGTCTTTACCAGGCCTTTGTTCCACTTACAAGCTAGAATTGACCAAATGAAAACAAGCGACCTGTTTTGCATTATCAACAAGGGAGATGAGGGAGCTGTCAAGTCCTCAGCACAGGTTACTTGCAGAGTAAAGCTCCTTCTACTCTGCCCCAGCAATGAAGACCCATCCTGTAGCCCCTCTGAGTGAGATTGGCAGTTTAAAAGGCAGAGATTAAAGTGGCCAACAACCTGTTCATTTTAAACAGATGTACCTAAAAAGGGTTAGCACCTGTGCTAAAATACCAGAGAGGAATTTCGCACCAGCCAGTTTGTAAGTGACCCACCCCGGTTATACTTCAGAGACTCTGTTTGCTGTAGTTTCAGTCCTGAGTTCGGAGACTCGGTTTGCTGTAGTGTCAGTCCTGAGTTTGGAGACTCTGTTTGCTGTAGTCTCAGTCCTGAGTTCGGAGACTCGGTTTGCTGTAGTTTCAGTCCTGAGTTCGAAGACTCTGTTTGCTGTAGTTTCAGTCCTGAGTTCGGAGACTCTGTTTGCTGTAGTTTCAGTCCTGAGTTTGGAGACTCTGTTTGCTGTAGTGTCAGTCCTGAGTTCGATGACTCTGTTTGCTGTAGTTTCAGTCCTGAGTTCGGAGACTCGGTTTGCTGTAGTTTCAGTCCTGAGTTGGGAGACTCAGTTTGCTGTAGTGTCAGTCCTGAGTTCGGAGACTCTGTTTGCTGTAGTGTCAGTCCTGAGTTCGGAGACTCTGTTTGCTGTAGTGTCAGTCCTGAGTTTGGAGACTCTGTTTGCTGTAGTCTCAGTCCTGAGTTCGGAGACTCGGTTTGCTGTAGTTTCAGTCCTGAGTTCGGAGACTCTGTTTGCTGTAGTTTCAGTCCTGAGTTCGGAGACTCGGTTTTCTGTAGTGTCAGGCCTGAGTTTGGAGACTCTGTTTGCTGTAGTGTCAGTCCTGAGTTCGATGACTCTGTTTGCTGTAGTTTCAGTCCTGAGTTCGGAGACTCGGTTTGCTGTAGTTTCAGTCCTGAGTTCGGAGACTCGGTTTGCTGTAGTTTCAGTCCTGAGTTCGATGACTCTGTTTGCTGTAGTTTCAGTCCTGAGTTCGGAGACTCGGTTTGCTGTAGTTTCAGTCCTGAGTTCGGAGACTCAGTTTGCTGTAGTGTCAGTCCTGAGTTCGGAGACTCTGTTTGCTGTAGTGTCAGTCCTGAGTTCGGAGACTCTGTTTGCTGTAGTGTCAGTCCTGAGTTTGGAGACTCTGTTTGCTGTAGTCTCAGTCCTGAGTTCGGAGACTCTGTTTGCTGTAGTTTCAGTCCTGAGTTCGGAGACTCGGTTTGCTGTAGTTTCAGTCCTGAGTTCGGAGACTCTGTTTGCTGTCGTTTCAGTCCTGAGTTCAGAGACTCGGTTTGCTATGGTTTTAGTCCTGCGTTCGATGACTCTGTTTGCTGTAGTTTCAGCCCTGAGTTCGGAGACTCGGTTTGCTGTAGTTTCAGTCCTGAGTTCGAAGACTCTGTTTGCTGTAGTTTCAGTCCTGAGTTTGAAGACTCGGTTTGCTGTAGTTTCAGTCCTGAGTTTGAAGACTCGGTTTGCTGTAGTTTCAGTCCTGAGTTTGAAGACTCGGTTTGCTGTAGTTTTAGTCCTGAGTTTGAAGACTCTGTTTGCTGTAGTTTCAGTCCTGAGTTCGAAGAATCTGTTTGCTGTAGTTTCAGTCCTGAGTTCGGAGACTCAGTTTGCTGTAGTGTCAGGCCTGAGTTTGGAGCATCAGTTTGCTGTAGTGTCAGTCCTGAGTTCGGAGACTCTGTTTGCTGTAGTTTCAGTCCTGAGTTCGGAGACTCGGTTTGCTGTAGTTTCAGTCCTGAGTTCGGAGACTCGGTTTGCTGTAGTGTCAGGCCTGAGTTCGGAGACTCAGTTTGCTGTAGTTTTAGTCCTGAGTTTGAAGACTCGGTTTGCTGTAGTGTCAGTCCTGAGTTCGGAGACTCTGTTTGCTGTAGTTTCAGTCCTGAGTTCGGAGACTCGGTTTGCTGTAGTTTCAGTCCTGAGTTCGGAGACTCGGTTTGCTGTAGTGTCAGGCCTGAGTTCGGAGACTCAGTTTGCTGTAGTTTTAGTCCTGAGTTTGAAGACTCGGTTTGCTGTAGTGTCAGTCCTGAGTTCGGAGACTCTGTTTGCTGTAGTTTTAGTCCTGAGTTTGAAGACTCTGCTGTAGTTTTAGTCCTGAGTTCGGAGACTCTCTTTGCTGTAGTTTCAGTCCTGAGTTCGGAGACTCTGTTTGCTGTAGTTTCAGTCCTGAGTTTGAAGACTCTGTTTGCTGTCGTTTCAGTCCTGAGTTCAGAGACTCGGTTTGCTATGGTTTTAGTCCTGCGTTCGATGACTCTGTTTGCTGTAGTTTCAGTCCTGAGTTCGGAGACTCGGTTTGCTGTAGTTTCAGTCCTGAGTTCGAAGACTTGGTTTGCTGTAGTTCCAGTCCTGAGTTTGGAGACTCGGTTTGCTGTAGTGTCAGGCCTGAGTTCGGAGCATCAGTTTGCTGTAGTGTCAGTCCTGAGTTCGGAGACTCTGTTTGCTGTAGTTTCAGTCCTGAGTTCGGAGACTCTGTTTGCTGAAGTTTCAGTCCTGAGTTCGGAGACTCGGTTTGCTGTAGTGTCAGGCCTGAGTTCGGAGACTCAGTTTGCTGTAGTTTTAGTCCTGAGTTTGAAGACTCTGTTTGCTGTTGTTTCAGTCCTAAGTTCAGAGACTCGGTTTGCTATGGTTTTAGTCCTGCGTTCGATGACTCTGTTTGCTGTAGTTTCAGTCCTGAGTTCGGAGACTCGGTTTGCTGTAGTTTCAGTCCTGAGTTCGAAGACTCGGTTTGCTGTAGTTTCAGTCCTGAGTTTGAAGACTCGGTTTGCTGTAGTTTCAGTCCTGAGTTTGAAGACTCGGTTTGCTGTAGTTTCAGTCCTGAGTTCGAAGAATCTGTTTGCTGTAGTTTCAGTCCTGAGTTCGGAGACTCAGTTTGCTGTAGTTTCAGTCCTGAGTTCGGAGACTCTGTTTGCTGTAGTGTCAGTCCTGAGTTCGGAGACTCTGTTTGCTGTAGTTTCAGTCCTGAGTTCGGAGACTCGGTTTGCTGTAGTTTCAGTCCTGAGTTCGGAGACTCGGTTTGCTGTAGTGTCAGGCCTGAGTTTGGAGCATCAGTTTGCTGTAGTGTCAGTCCTGAGTTCGGAGACTCTGTTTGCTGTAGTTTCAGTCCTGAGTTCGGAGACTCTGTTTGCTGTAGTTTCAGTCCTGAGTTCGGAGACTCGGTTTGCTGTAGTGTCAGGCCTGAGTTCGGAGACTCTGTTTGCTGTAGTTTTCGTCCTGAGTTTGAAGACTCGGTTTGCTGTAGTGTCAGTCCTGAGTTCGGAGACTCTGTTTGCTGTAGTTTCAGTCCTGAGTTCGGACACTCTGTTTGCTGTAGTTTCAGTCCTGAGTTCGGAGACTCGGCTTGCTGTAGTTTCAGTCCTGAGTTTGAAGACTCTGTTTGCTGTAGTTTCAGTCCTGAGTTCGGAGACTCTGTTTGCTGTAGTTTTAGTCCTGAGTTTGAAGACTCTGCTGTAGTTTTAGTCCTGAGTTCGGAGACTCGGTTTGCTGTAGTTTCAGTCCTGAGTTCGGAGACTCTGTTTGCTGTAGTTTCAGTCCTGAATTTGAAGACTCTGTTTGCTGTCGTTTCAGTCCTGAGTTCAGAGACTCGGTTTGCTATGGTTTTAGTCCTGCGTTCGATGACTCTGTTTGCTGTAGTTTCAGTCCTGAGTTCGGAGACTCTGTTTGCTGTAGTTTCAGTCCTGAGTTCGGAGACTCGGTTTGCTGTAGTTTCAGTCCTGAGTTCGGAGACTCGGTTTGCTGTCGTTTCAGTGCTGAGTTCGGAGACTCGGTTTGCTGTAGTTTCAGTCCTGAGTTCGGAGACTCGGTTTGCTGTAGTTTCAGTTCTGAGTTCGGAGACTCTGTTTGCTGTAGTTTCCGTCATGACACCACAAGTCCCGGCCAGAATGGAGATGATTGGGTAAGTCCTGCCCCGCCTCCAACTCATCGGCTGACACAGTGGTGTCAATATGCACACCAAAAACAAAATCAGTCTTGATCCTCGCTCCGGTGGACCCTGCCGGAAAGTACGCAGCAGGGAAGAGCAGCGTGGCTGTGACGCCCCTTGCAGGCAAATAGCCTTTCAATCAACACTTGCTCTTCGGGGCTGCGTGTGAAGAATGGCCACGTGGGTGGAAGGCAGCGGTGAAACCGTGCTGCGGTCTTGCCAGTATTCATAAGACTATTTCAGTTGGCCACGTAGGATATGAGCAAAATTCCTCAATTGAATGAGTCTTAGAACTCAGTGCCAGCTATTTCATGTCCTGCAGAGTCAGGGCAGACTCAGTGAGATTTTGATTTTGCTCCGGTTAATGTGATCTCTTAAATTCCTTTCAAGTAGAATGGCTAATGGCTGTATTAAGAAGTACACAAAGGAGTTTTATCTCCCATGTACTGAACAGTGTGCTACCAGAGGAGATGAAACATCAATGCTTCTGCCACAAACCCTTATTTAGTAAACCAAATGAACGAACACTATGTCATGCAATGTTCTAAACAGAAGTTCTTGACTTGGGAATTAAGAATTCCTGCTGATACAGGGACATCGAGTGCAAATATGACATGAACCTCCATACAAAGGGAATGTTTCACTGCAGTGATGCTCCCTCAGATTATTGGATTTGCATTACTTGTCTAGAACAGATGACAGATTCTGTATTTAAGCCCTGGGGGTATTCCTCCCTGTGCTGCCGGTCCCCGACTTTCCATCTGTTCATTTTGAATGGGCGGCAAATCCCGCCCTGGATATTTATTGAAGAGACTAATCTCAATTTGTGGAAATGTCAAGGAGTTTAGTGCACATGGTTTGATCATTGGTCTCCAACACACATTTTCTCACACTGCCTCTTGTATTACCGCCATAGCGGGGGCAATTTTAACCTAACCCGCTGGCCGGGAAACGGGTGAGGGGGTCCAGGCCCCTTTTACGCCCCTGCCCGATTTTACTTTCCATCAGCTTCGATGGAGCGTAAAATTGGGGCGGGGTGCAAAACGGGCGGTCGACCGAAACCAGTCAGCTTCCCGCCGGGCCGGTTGGGTTAAAATTGCTCCCAGTGAATCAACAGTCACACCTCAATAGGGCTGCCGAGGAGGGGCAACAGGGAATTACGGCAGAGGGAGGTTCTCCCAATTTCCTGCTGCAACTTCAGCAGAATCCCAGGAGAAACAACGTTTGTAGGGGTTTGGGGGTTCTGCCAAAGTTCTGGCGGGAGATCGGGGTGCCCTCAAGTTCCACCGTGGGGTAATTGTGGAGAATGCAATTACTCTCGCCGTTATTGTAGTCAGCACATTAACCCGGTTAAAATAAATGCATCAACACTTCAGTTAAAATAGCGGAGAGGAGGAATTTCAGATCACCCCGTTAAGGATTTGTACACTCGTTCCCCACGGCCTAATTTCCAGGCCTCCAAGTGTTCCTGAAGGCGGTGAACAGGCCTTGGGAGGCAGAGACGAGTCCACGGTAGAATAATCGCACATGGGCCCTGCTCTTAACTTCAACAGAAGCGCGGCGGAAACCCCATTTCCGGGGAGCAGCGCCAAAGAAATTCCAGGCCGAGGACTCTGAATGGACTGGGCTTGATGGGCTGAATGGTCTCTCCTCATTCCAAATTTTACTGCTATGAGGTATCCAGATATTTGCCCGAAAATCCTCCGCAGTTAGGCAGGTGTTAGTAGGTCCTCGGCTCTGACTGGTCAATATTATCCGTCAACCAACATCACTAAAAACAGATTATCTGGCTATCTAGCAATTGTCACGTTGCTGTTTGTGGGATCTTGCTGTGCGCAAATTGGCTGCCGCGTTTCCTACATTACAACAGTGACTACAATTCTTAAAAAATCAACTTCACTAGCTGTGAAGTGCTTTGGGACTGTAAATTTAAACATATGATGGCCTCGGAGAATAACGCGCTGACTTGCGTACAGCACTGGTTTGGGCGGGGGTGGAGGCAGACCCAATGGGTAAGTATCCCAGCCCCTTCCCCTCACCCCATCCATCACTTGAACTCCCGATTCTGAGTCGCTCACTCGGTGATTGCTCTCGAAGCGTTCCTCGCCAAAATCAGGAGCTCTTCAGCGACCTTTCGCCCGATTAGTCGCTGCTCCCCAACTCCTGCACCCACGCTCCCCGGCGTCTGGTTACAAAGTGGCACTGCCAGATTATTGGGTGCAAATCGCTCGCACGCCCTGGCCCATTGTGCGTGGTGCAGGGAAAAGCCAACAAAAGTAAGACTTTAAACGGGAATTATTCTTGAATTGAACAAGCTCCAGATTCACTTCAGAGGAAAGCTCAAACATGTCGAGCTGAAGCCACAAAAGGTCAACGACAAGAGTTAAAGCAAATTGAACCTGGCACACAATACCCCGACAAGTGTAGTCGTCTACACTACAGAAGCCATTCTCCAGAAGTGTTTGAGCCGATTTATAGCGGTATACGGAGGCATGTTATTTTTTTTAAGCCTTCTCAATAGGCCAGCCTGAATAGGCCCAAAGAATCAGTTTAATAGGACCTACAAGCATTCCTTTCAGCTGAGGGCACACACAGAGGGAGACAACAAGAGCAATTGATATTTTTCTTCACAGAAGAAAACGGTGGGAAAAACTCCTCTCCAGTTCTCAGCTTCTGGCACTTGACCAAGGACCAAGAACTGGAACAATTAGCAAGTGTCATGGGCCAGCTTTGTGATACTTTAGCCTGCAGGATAAAGAATGACAGCTGCTTTTGTGTTGCATCATGTCAATGAGCTAACCCAAAAGCTGGTCTCTCCCCCTTCGTCCCTCCCCCCTCCTGCTCAAACAGGAACCACACACTAAGATATGGTGGCCAAGAGCTAATCCTATTAAATAAAACTTTCAAAAAGGACATCTTTGGGCCTGTGTTGTTGTTTCTCTACAGCTTGCTGGCAACAATGCAGCAAATTCCATTCAAGTTTACGTTACACACTCCCTCAGGGAATTAGACAAGAAGGGCACTGTGAAGTTAAGAAAGAAGGCAACTTCTTAAAGTCACCATTCTCTAAAACCACATCAAAACTTAAACCAGGATTTCAAACTTAATGCTGATTAGCATTCATAAAGCGGGCGTTGGATTTATACAACACTGTAACACAGCTCTCAGAAACATCGCAAAGCACTTCAATGACTTTTGAGAGTAGAGCGACTTATGCTGGCATAAAAAGCACAAGCAGCCATGTGTGCACAGCAAGATCCCACAAATAGCAATGAGAGGAATGAGCAGTTAATCTGTTTTTGGTAGCGTTGGTTGGAGGAGGGCTGCTGGCCTCTCCTCTTCAAATCGTACGGTGGGATCTTCAACATCCACCTGAACCACTGGAATGGGCAGGCAGGGCCTCAGTTTAGCTTCTCAGCACTGGGAGTGTCGGCCTAGATCATGTGCTCAAGTTCTGCAGTGGGGTTTGAACCTACAACCTTATGACTCCGAGGCGACTGCGCTGCCAACTCGAGTCAAGCAGCTGCTTTCATCCAGGCGTCCTGGTTTTGACCCAGATTCTCCTTGTTTTGTTGACGTTTTCTTTTGGGTGAGGCCCAGGATCACCATTCTTACGAGGCGAGAGGGGACCTTCCTGACCTGCCGCCTTGTTTTCCATCGCGGCGACGTGCTGAAAACCTGGTACTAGGGCCCGACTTCAGACCCCTGCTGGCCGCAGAGTCCCTGGGGGACTTGCTGAAGAGAGGAAGGTCAATTCTAACCCCTTCCCCGGATGTTTTGAGACACTTGGGGCCTTCTGGCTGCTGATCCCTATCTCCCGATCTTGGGAGGCCCCGAGATGCAGTCCTCTGGATTATGCAAATGGCTTGGGGGAGGAAATTTGCATGCACAGATGCAGTGCGCATGCCTGTGGGTACCCACTGGACCTGGCCTCTCAAGAGGGGTAAATTTACCCTGTCCACTCGCCAGCCGCTTTCAAGGTCAACAGGCTCGAGGGGCTGAATGGCCTCCTACTGTTCCTAATTGCTACACCATGCTGAACCTGCTCGGTCTCACAGCAGAATAGCTGGTTTCACTTTTGGTGGCTAGTCTCACAATCAGGGACGTGTTCATCAAGTGCGAACATGAGATGGGATGGAGTCTTGGAAGCAAGATAGCGAGAGACCGAATCCTTGGGGCTTAGTTAAGATGTGTCGGAGGAGGCAGCTGCAAGGGGGGAAGGCCTTAAAATATCAATCGTTCCAAGGGTGCTAAAGACTCCAGTTTGAGATAGGAGTTATACTATTGGCTCTGTGTTGCTCTACACAAGTGGAACTCTACACTTGGGTGAGGCACCAGAGGGCAGCCCACACACAAGGAATTGTATCCCAGCACGAGTCAAAACCCCCCTGACCATCGCCTGGCAGTTTCGCTGACACAGTGCCAAGTGCAAGATCGGTGACACACAGTCCATGGGAAGGAACGGCAAGACTGAGACAGAATGAAACAGGAGGATGTCTGGAGACTCAACTCTCGCAGCTATTGTTTTGGTGCCATCCTGTTAACTGTGAATTAATCACAAACAGATGCTTATTTTTATAAAAGCACAATAAAGCAGTAGATTGGGGGGAAAACAGCTTTCAAAAGGGAAACCACCTCTCCCCCTCCCTCCCACCCCCGGCACCTTCAAAATAACACCCACGTTAAAGTCTGGGCAGATTGAAGCTCTTAGTGGGTAAATACACCAATTTTGGTCTGTGCCAAGGTAGTTGAACTCAGTTGGGGCGGGCAATAGAGGCTCAACAACATCCAGGGCAGAGCAGGGCATTGCTGCAGGAGTTCCTCAGGGCAGTGTCCTAGGCCCAACCATCTTCAGCTGCTTCATCAATGACCTTCCCCCCCCCACCCCACCCCCATCATAAGGAGTGGGGTTGTTCGCTGATGATTCCACAGTGATGCAGCTCCATTCACAATCCCTCTGAGAATGAAGCAGCCCATGCCAGCCTACAGCATGACCTGGGTAACAACCAGACTTGGGCTGACAGGTGGCAGGTAACATTCGCGCCACATAAGTGTCGGGTAACCACCATCTCAAACAAGAGAAAGTCTTGCCATCGCTCTTTTGACCATCATCTCAGGGGTCACCATTGACCAGAAGCTGAACTGGACCAGCCCATATCAACAACATGGTTACAAGAGGAGGTCAGAGGTTGGGTACTGTGTGACGGGTGGTTCACCTCTTGACCCCTCAAAGCCTCTCCACGATGTAAAAGGCTCAAGTCAGGAGTGTGATGGAACACTCACCACTCGCCTGGATGGGTGCGACCACAACAACTCAAGAAGCTCACCTGACCAACACCCATCTTACTTCGACTGTACCTCCCTGCCCCATGAACCCTACCGCCAAGAAGGACAAGAGCAGCAATATCACAGGAACACCATCACCTCCAAGTTCCCCTCCAAGTCACACACCATCCCGACTGAGACCTCGGTCACTGTTCCTTCATCGTCGCTGGGTCAAAATCCTGGAAATTCCCCACCTGACACTGTTGTGAGATCACCATCACCACACGGACAAGCAGTGGTTCAAGGAGAAGGCCCGCCAGCATCTTCTCAGGGCGATTAGGGATGGGCAATAAATGCCAATGCACACAGCCTAGGCTTATACATGAAGAATGGGCAAGTTGGGCAAGGGACTGGTGGGCTGCTGGAGACCCTGGATCCACGTTCCAGCCCGAGTCAGCACCTTCGGTTGGGGGTCGTGGAAATCAGGGGAGAGAAAGAAGTCTGCAGACTTACTTACAGCCCTAGAGGTTACTGTGGTTCATCTGCTTTCTTCTGTGCAGAGTTATTAGGCAGGTGTTATTTATTCTTGCGCTCCTGCTCAATTTTTTCCCCTCACATTAGGTGTCTTTGCTTCACTGAGGATTTTCAAATGGCTGCCTTACTACCCTGTCAATGAACCTATAATGATCCAAACTGATTACAGACTTACAGCTTTCTGGCCGGGCTTACCCAGTCCAAATCAAAGAAACAAGACTCTGTTCTGGATAGATACTGTTGGAAACGCTCGAGCAACTCAAAAGTGACCAAAGTATGACTGAAGTAAGTGAAGCAAGTGGTTGCTTGCCCATAGTTTCAAGGGGCGTTATCATCTTTCATTTACAAGGCATTCAAATAAATAGTCCTCTTAAACCTACCTCAAAAAACATTTAGCATCATTCATGTACTGTGTGATGATATTTTTGCAATACTTTAGGGAGCAGAGACTTTTTAATGCTTATTTTTGTGAATTTGGAGCCTAATCAAAGTGAGAGATGGTTAGTGCTGGGGAATGGAACATTTCCCATTTGAGGCAGCCTTTGTCAGTACCAAGCGTGCCCAGGTAGGGCTTAACACATTTAGATGCAGAGTAAAGCTCCCTCCTTATTCTACCCAATGTGCCTCAGCCTCCAATCCAAGAAGTACACTCCCAACTGCACCCAGTGTGACATTTTCCAATTCCTACATCAGCCATCCCCATCGCCCCTCTCCGACTGCTGATTTATGGCTAGAAATTGCCCAGTGGGATCATTTTGACAAAGTGAAGGTTAAGACGGAGGAACTTCTGATGGCGGAATGACTCCACTGTTTATCCGCATTTTGCCTGAAATCCCTCCCGGTGATACCCGCCGATGTCCACACGAGAAGACAGAACTGAAGAGTAGTGCAATACAATTCAACAAATGGCATTAACACTGTACGGTAAATGATTGTGTACAAAGGATCAGCAAGTTACTTACAGGAGGGACACCATTTACTAAACCTGGCATTCAGCTGTGAATGGATTTTATTTTTCCACAGAAATTCAAATTCAAAAGTCAAAGAGGATCCCCAATTATGAGATATGGTTATAGGTTCTGACCTGTCCAAATTACTTTTTCTGAGATAAACACAGGAGTTGGCTGGCCTTGCACCAGCAATCGTCATATTAAAGCAACAGTTTATGCAGTGCTTTTAGGTCTTAAATAAAAAATCTTTGTGTGGTAGCTAGTGATACTGAGGCACACTTCAATGAAAGTCCAGGCAGAATAATAACTTGCAAAGTACAATATCTGGTTGCAAGCAGTAAAACTTACTATTTCATATCCTGCTGTGCCACAGAATGACACAAGATTTTAGCAAAAAAGGCAAATGAAAACTACCTTTCGAATTACACATTCCATTCAGGGACAGTAATAGTTACTCGTTTTGCCATGTTATCGTTGACAGTGCAAGATAATGGAACATTTTACAATATCATGAATATGCATCCAAGCATTTAAGGTGGAAGCAAAAGTGAATTATATTCCCTCTGCGTAACAGTGCAAAATCATCCGACCAAACACGTGGTGCCTCTCGAGACATGTGATTTACTCCTCACAGTTTGAAATAATTACTAACCTGCTCCAAAAGTCTGGGAATATATATATTGGAGCTGGGAATAAGACTTATTAAATAGACAACAAGGTGCACTCTTGCAAAGAAAAATCTGAAAACATTGCAGCCTGTCTTATTTGCAAAAAGCGGAAGGGTTGCCTTTAAGGCCCCGGGCGAGTGCAGGGCCTTCTGGGTATGTTGGGTTTCTCACACGTCCAGCTAAGCCAATCAGAACAAAGATCACCAGAGGCCTGCGCACCCCATGGTGGATTTAGCAAAACTTTTGCAGCTTTCAGCTCCTAAAGTGCATCGTTAGCAGCTTTGTCCCAGGCACGATGCAATTGGCTTTTCAGTTGTGCGACTGTTATGGCGCTTTCGGACCTCCACGAGTCCATTAGTGCAAAACAATAGCGCATTGCAGCATGTGAGTTGGAAAGCAATGGTAACCCACTGATATTTAGCGCACAAAGAGGAAATTCTCGCCAGCAATGCCAACTAATGCAGTATTGAGGGGCAGTTTGGTGTTGTGGGCCTGAGTCTACTAGATGTTGCATTGAAACTGTCCAAACTCATTTCACATGGGTCAGAAGAGACCTTTATTTCATTAATCTGGGCTGGATTCGAACCCAAACCTAAGGGTGAAAGGCAAGTCTGATAAAATACACACACACACACACACACACACACATATCTATATAAACAAACAAACATTACTGGGGAGAGGGCTCTTTCAAGGGACTAAACATAATGTCAGTTGATCTCAGTGCCTTTCACAATAGTAATCATTCCCAGCTCTTTGTGAAATGGGAGACTGCCTGCGAGAATCCCCCACCAGATTGACAGGCCTCCAGAGGCGGTGATGCGAGCAGTCCTGAGAAGTACCTCAAATTGCTCAACGGAAGTCCAGCCCAAAGCCGGAAAAAAATGGAGAGGCCTAGTTGAGAGGCAGCGAGCGCAAATTAAGATCAGTAGAGTTCAACTTCCCATACGTCCCCACCCTGGGGAACTGCAGTGACCGAAGGGGGGCAGCTTCCCAAGTATGGGCAATTTGAAGCTGCAAATGTGGGGAAGTGGGCCAGGAAATTCCAGCAATGAGTCCACCTCGAGTGAGGCAAAAGCAACCTCAGACAGCGTGGCGTGGGGGGGGAGGAGTGATGGGAGCAAGCTGTAACCCTCCCCCAATAGTACATTTATCTCCCAAAGCTGGTGTCCACGCTGCTGACCTCCCGAAAAAAATTTTTTATCTGATATGTAAATACAAAGTCAAAATTGTTCTCATCAATCCTGCATTATAAACAGCGAGGTTGAATCAAACATATTTTGCTGTTCCAAAAACTCAGATAGACACATTCCTGGTTAACACTACCTAGTTAATGCCTCCTTTAATCTGGGTCTCTATCCTGAGCAGTAACTCACTCTGCCCTGCCATAAAGTTTCCATTTTTTATTTTTTCAAAAAAAATTTGCTTTGAATAAACCTGTTTTTCTCTCTTTTTTCTTCTCTGCCCCACCCCGCAACCCTGCTCCCAAACCCCAGCTGGAGAAACATCTCAAGGGCTGAGGAGCTGTGAGTTGAGGGCCAGAGATGCAGATCCTCGGTGGGCCAGCAGTGACCAATGGGCCATATTCTGAGTCCAGGTGTTATACCGAGACAGATGTTGCCTGCCCGCTCGGGATATGCAGGTAAACGGATTCCGATACCATCCCACACCACCCCTCGGTGTGCTCGACCTCTTGGTGTACCAAAATAGACACATTCCACTCCCTGGACAACACCTCTTCCTCGATCCCTAAGTCTGCCTTATTTTCCACATGGCACATCTAGACAAAGTTACCGGTGGTATATGCTTTCTGCCCCATTCAGTGGCTTGAGAAAGCCCCATTCTTTCTCCAGCAACTGTAGAAGGAAGAATCTCATCTGATCTGTGCAAACTGGATTCAATTTCAAACCCTGTTTCCTTCACCACCGGCGCACAGTGGCTGCAGTGTGTACCATCCACAGGATGCACTGCAGCAACTCGCCAAGGCTTCTTCGACAGCACCTCCCAAACCCGTGACCTCTACCACCTAGAAGGACAAGAGCAGCAGGCACATGGGAACAACACCACCTGCACGTTCCCCTCCAAGTCACATATATCGGCCATTCCTCCATCGTCACTGGCTCCAAATCCTGGAGCTCCCTCCCTAACAGCACTGTGGGAGAACCGTCACCACACGGACTGCAGCGGTTCAAGAAGGCGGCTCACCACCACCTTCTCAAGGGCAATTAGGGATGGGCAATAAATGCCGGCCTCGCCAGCGATGCCCACACCCTGAGAATGAATAAAAAGTGAACCTCCCAGTTCCCTTTTTTTTTAAAGCGTACATCTTAAATAAAATGAGTAAATATGTATTGCACATAAACTACAGCCGACAGTTTTGTTAATCATACTTGAAGGATGTGTTGTAGCCTTTTAAAGTCACTGAGGGCACTGTCACCTGGTAAAGCTGTAATTATGTGACCAGAACAACACACCATCGTGTGATCACTGGTCAGCTGATGTTTCTGCATCACTGTAACTTAAAGTTTCATACTGAAAACATGAAGCTAGTCCCCGATAAGGACGGCCTGCCTGCATTAATAAGCTGTATAGACCAAAATGTCCCAGGTTCAATCTCTGGTCTGTACTGGGTGAGCAGAAAATGAAAATTAAACAGTTTAGCGCCGCAGATGAAATGTGGAAGCCCAAACATTCCCCTTTCAACCATGAGCTTAGCACACGGACACTGTGTGAGAGGGAAGACTTTCATGTGTAACGAGCCCATCAACATGTTCGTACAAAATTCCTTTCTCCATTATTTTAACTCGTTAAACTGTTGCCTTCGTTGCAACAGCACACAGAGGAATTTTATACAAACGTTAATGCGTTCTTTACAAATAGCGAAGAGTTACGCTCAAAATATCCTGTACTGACTTAAGGAGGTGAGAAAACTAGCAGGTTAGGGTAAAATGACCCCCTTTGGGCTTGAAATTACGCTATTTTAATGTGGACATTGGCCTGTTTATTTTAAATGTGTCAAGCAGCTCCATTAAAAAAAGTTAACAAAGGAGTTTGATGTGACCGTGTTAAGCATTTGTACACAAATCTTCCCACAGCTAAATTTCAAGGCTTTCCCCCTCCTCCCTAATATTTGGGCAGCAGGCAGGGCAGAGCTTTCCTCTTCTCCAACCACCGCCCCCCTCCCCCAACCCACCCCACCTCCCTCCCCA
The DNA here is from genome assembly GCF_035084215.1 of Heptranchias perlo. Taxonomy (NCBI): domain Eukaryota; kingdom Metazoa; phylum Chordata; class Chondrichthyes; order Hexanchiformes; family Hexanchidae; genus Heptranchias; species Heptranchias perlo. Next base: position 8,683,392 of record NC_090370.1, read on the forward strand.
CCCGTCCAATTTTCTCCACAGGTCCGCTGAAGGTGCCGACTTTAACTGGCACCCGGTTCCACAGGCGCTGACAGGCCTCTGGCGCGAGTGGGCGCCAAATGGCTATTTGACCAGGAGGGCATCACTGTTGAAGCCTGATCCTGTCCTCACCTGGTACCCACACACATCCACTTTACCATCTGGATAGCGATCAGGAGCCAAGGCTGATTCCACCCCCCCCCCCCCCGCCCCCATCCTCCCATAAGACCAGACCATAAGAGATAGGAGCAGGAGTAGGCCATTCGGCCCCTCGAGCCTGCTCTGCCATTTAATGAGATCATGGCTGATCTGATTTTTACCTCAACTCCACTTTCCCGCCCTTTCCCCATATCCTTTGACTCCCTTGCTGATCAAAAATTTGTCTAACTCAGCCTTGAATGTGTTCAATGACTCGGCCTCCACAGCTTTTTGGGGTAAAGAATTAAACGGGCGACCCCTTATTCTGAGACTATGCCCCCTAGTTTTAGATTCCCCCATGAGGGGTAACATCCTCCCAGCATCTACCCTATCGAGTCCCCTCAGAATCTTGTATGTTTCAATAAGATCTCCTCTCATTCTTCTAAACTCCAATGAGTATAGACCCAACCTGTTCAATCTTTCCTCATAAGACAACTCTTCCCACCCCAGGGGCACTGAGCTCAGTTGTAGCACCTTCTGAAATCACCGTCTTACAGCATGGAGGTATATCAGATGGCTCTGGACCTAATGACCGTGTGGACCCTCTCTACACTTCAATCTTGCTAGTAACACATTCTTAGCCTTGGCCTGCCTGCTGGCAGATGCTGACTTTTGGAATTCTGCCTCTGTTGCATCACTCACACAACTGTTTTAAAACGAGAACACAGACTCATCAGCAGATAACATTAATCCTTTTTTTAAGGTATTGCAGTGATAGCACATGCTATCACTGCATGACTGCCAGTCCATTGCTCTTCAGTCAACGAACAGCTATCCCTTATCAGCAATCCACAGGGAGACAACAAGAAGGAGTTTCTGTTTCAAAATGTCTTTGCAAACTTGTAATTGCCACACCAGATTGCCTGGAATGTGAACCGTTCCTCCTCCCATTTTCCACTTTCCTCTCCTGCAGCCTCAGACTCCTCCTGTGCTCAGTTCCATGACTGCCAATAGCACCCCCACCCCCCTGCGCCCAGTTCCCGGCCCAAGAGGCAATTCTTCACGCGCGAGCCTGGCCAGTGAACATCAGCAAGCTACTCAACTACAGGCGGCGTCACAGCCATAACCCAAACCTTCTCTCGTCAGATGCCCGCACACATGCAATCTGCAGCAGTTCAGAGATTAGGAACGGGGGCCCTGGCTGATTTTCCCCTCCCCACCCCACCCGGGGACAATGAAGCTGATTGCTGCACCTCAGTGCCACATCAGCTGGCACCAGCTAACTCAACACAGACCAGGGATGGAATCTGGGGCCTTCTTGGTCTATCATGGCTCAATGGCAAACCAGGCCCCAACTATGAGGATGAGGGGGGGGGGGGGGAATGGGGGCTACTATTTGTGCCATCAGAAAAGTAGGGATTTAAGAAAAGGCCATTTGGCCCATCAAACCCTCTCCTTCAAGCCCTTTCAGATGCCCGATTGCTGAAATGACAGAAACCACACTGGTTGAATGTGACAAAAACAAAAGCATCCAGTGAGCAAGGCTGAGAACCAAAAAGAAAATGAATCTTGTTGGCAGGAGTGAAACACCAATAGCTGTCATCAAAAGGCGTCATTAAAAGGAAAATCAAGTTCGGAGGTATTTACTGTCGGATCTGGTGCACAGCTCTCTGACCTCAACGTGACCCCCCCCCCCCACCACCATATTTGGCAGCGGAGGAGTTAACTGCATCTGGACTAATGTAATCTCACAGGTATTGCGGACAGCTCTTTCCACTCAGCCGGTGTGTCGAGAGATGGGGACACTTGTACAGGACTGATGTGGCGAGAAGTTGGCAACTGCGGGTGTGAAGTGAGTGTGGGAATAAAAAAATATATATATAGAGTGATGCAGTGTTGTATGTTGTTGGACATTTACCGTCTCCATTCCCAATCTGGTGAATTCCTGATCTCAGGCAGGCTGTGGAGAGCAGAGTGGTGATCCCCAGAAGAAAAGAGGGACAGTCAGGGGAGTGCATCTACCCAGGCCGTTTTTAAAGGCCTCTCGTCAGACAGTTAGGCACAGAGGCCTGGGTTGGACAATCGGCCTCCCAACCAGCGAAGTCTGAGGAGCTCACAAAAGGGGCTGGGATCCCGATGAAGGGGGGTGGGGAGGTGGACGAACTTATGAAAGGTGGGTGGGAATGGGAATATAATCATCTTTAAGCAACGATAAGTGGTCAGCCTATGCAGCCAGCGCTGTATTACAAAGTGCAAGAGTGTGCCCTTACCTTTGCCATCTGAGCCTGTACCCCACTGGCCTTCAGCGCAGACACTGCCTTCTGTGCAGCAGCAGGACTGTCGAAATCCACAAACCCATAGCCTTAAAAAAAAATCCAACAGTGTCATTACAAGTGATTCAATGTTAATCGGACTTGAGCAATCATCACAGCTGTACCGAACATTTAAAAAGGGATGCATTCAACAGGGGGACTGAAGTGCGCTAAAAGGATTGGTGCAGGTCAGTCCGGGCCAAAAAAAAAACACACACACACACACACCTCTCTTGCCAGTGGAAGCACTTCTGCAGTAAGGTGGGGCTGCTGGAGGTTTAACCTGCAGGGCAGATTTGAAGCATCTTTGGGAACGGCATTTTGCGCAACCGCGCATGTGCGACCTTGCTCCGGTACCGCATGTGCGACCTTGCTGCAATACTGCATGCGCAGGCTCAGAACAAAATGGCAGAGACCAGTGCACAGCCCCGAGGTGGGATGTAACCGTGCGTTTAACGTGCGTTTTGAGAGTGTTCCCCAGTGGTCCAGTGGGTAAAGGCATTGTGTGCTACTGACCCAGGCTTGCTCCCCGGCCTGTGCTGATCCAAACCGAAGCAGTAGTAAAGGTGCTAAAGTTGGCCTCAGTGTCGCTGGGTTAGGGAGACGAGATCGACTGTCGGTGACCCTGTACTAGAAAACGTGCCTAAGTAGACTGTTAGGTGAGAACAGGATCGGGATTGGCTAATGACTCCCTCTGCAATTAAATGACCTGTCGACACTCACTGTCAAACAACAACAACTTGCATTTATATAGCGCCTTTAACGTAGTAAAACGTTCCAAGGTGCTTCACAGGAGCGTTACCAGACAAAAATTGACACCGAGTCACATAAGGAGATATTAGGACAGGTGACCAAAAGCTTGGTCAAAGAGGTAGGTTTTAAGGAGCATCTTAAAGGAGGAGAGAGAGACAGAGAGGGAATTCCAGAGCTTAGGGCCTAGGCAGCTGCAGGCACGGCTGAAAACGGTGGAAGGCTCACATGTGCACAAAATGGCCACTTTTCAGGGGTGGGGGGGGAAGGGTGTACCAGTGAGCACCCTGTGCCTGTGGAACCATACCCAGCGAGGAGTCAGTGAGAGGAGGAGTGAAAATTAAACATGTGCTCGACTGCAATCCTCGATCAATTGGAACTCTCCAGTACATGAGTGCTACATACGAGTGAAGTGGGGAGACTCTCGCCACCCAGTGATCTGGCCATCCACGGCTCATCCAGCTCCTTATCATTGAAAGATTCGCTCCAAATGCCGGCAGCCTTGCATTAAAAAGACCACTGTCAGTCAATTTAAGCAGAACGTTTGGTTTCACACCATGCAACATGGTGGGGGGGCCTATCACTCTGATCTGTACCTTTTAAAACAGCAATCATTTTAGACATTTTTGAAGGGCAATGCAAGTCATACAGACCCGAATCAGCTAAAGGCAGCCCAGGCTGGTGTTCAGTGGATCTATATTTGGCCTCAGTGTGCCTGAGCTAAGGGGATAATTTAGCCATGGCTCCTGCACCTGGTTGGTATAAAATTCGGGCCTGTAGATATTGGGTGGGGAAAGGATTGGGCTTGATTGAGATGACCTCCATCAAGAACTTGTGTTTACCTAGCACCTTTAACATAGAAAAATGTCCCACAGAGGTATAAACAAAAAAAACAGGGGCGCCAAGCCAAAGAAGAACATATTAGGACAGGTGACCACAAGCTTGGTCAAAGAGATGGGGTTTTAAGGAGCGTCTTAAAGGAGGAGAGAGAGGTGGAGAGGTTTAGGGAGGGAATTCCAGAGCTTGGGGCCTAGACGGCTGAAGGCACGGCCGCCAATGGTGGAGTGATTAAAATCGGGGATGTGCAAGAGGCAAGAGTCAGATGAATGCAGAGTTCAATGGTTGGCGGGGGGCGGGGGCAGTGCAGGAGGTTACAGAGTTAGGGAGGGGTGAATCCATGGAAGGATTTAAACACAAGGGGGTGAGAATTTTAAATTTGAGGCGTTGGTGGACCAGGAGCTAATGTAGGTCAGCGAGCACAGGGTGATGGGTGAACGGGACTTGATGCGAGTTAGGATACGGGCAGCAGAGTCTTGGATGAGTTGAAGATTACAGAACATAGGAACAGGAGGAGGCCATTCAACCCCTTGAGCCTGTTGTGCCATTCAATTAGATCATGGCTGATCTGTATGTTAACTCCATCTACCCGCCTTGGTTCCAAGTCCCTTAATACCCTTGCCTCACAAAAAATCTATCAATCTCAGTTTTGAGATTTTCAATTGACCCCCAGCCTCAACAGATTTTTGGGGAGAGAGTTCCAGATTTCCACTCCCCTTTGTGTGAAGAAGTGCTTCCTGACATCACCCCTGAACGGCCTAGCTCTAATTTTAAGGTTATGCCCCCTTGTTCTGGACTCCCCCACCAGAGGAAATAGTTTCTCTCTCTATTGACCCTATCAAATCCTTTAATCATCTTAAACACCTCAATTAGATCACCCCTTAATCTTCTATACTCAAGGGAATACAAGTCTAGTCTATGCAACCTGTCCTCATAATTTAGGGTTAAAGGTGGGAAGATGGGAGGCCGGCCAAGGGGAACATTGGAATAGTCGAGTCTGGAGATGGCAAAGGTGTGGATAAGGGTTTCAATGTCAGATTGGCAGCAGCAGGCGATGTTATGGAGGTGGATGTAGGCGGTCTTTGCGATGGAGAGGTGTGGGGTCAGAAACTCAGCTCAGGGTTGACTAGGATGCCAATGTTGTGAACAGGCAGATATCCTGCCAGCATTCACCATCTACGCTCATACTGTGCCAGCCTGATGTTTCCATTTCACACATTTGCAATCCGCACAGCCTCTTTGAGCAAGACTGACGCATGTAGTACTAATGTGCACCAAGTTATTGCAAATATTGTGTCCTTGACCACTAGGCACTTGGTCGATGCTGCTCCAAACTCATTTTACAAAGGAAACCCCCAGCTAACGAGAGACAGGAGACTTTCGTTCTCATCGGTCCGAGCTGGTTTGGAGTCCAGGCCCCAGAGGCGAGAGGGCAGAATCGAATCCATTGCCTTCCCTAGGAAAACGATGAATTTGAAATGAAAGGAAGGGTGAGGGAAAGAAACAGTGAAGGGGCTCATCTGGCGAAACCGCCTCTCTCTGAAGCAGAGGCGAGCTGATTCAATTTAGAAGACGTGTCAGCAAAATAAGTGAAATGGAAGGTTCACCTGGCGGAAGCAGCAGCCCTGAAGCCCATCGCTGCTCGACACAGGGGCCTGGAGTGTCAAAGGTCAGAGAGCGTCAACTGACCGCAATGCATGGTCACCTTAAAAGACCGCTCTGGTGAAGGTGACTGCTTCGCCGTGATCTCTCAGACGTACTGATGGGAGGGTGGACAGTGTTGGTGGACTGTGGGGGGCCTCGCAACCAAGCTTGGTCCTATCCTGCTGCCCACACATTTTCCAGAGGGAGCCAAAATCAGGAGCAGGAACCCTGGCTGTTTCATTTTGTTGTTGTTGTGGTCCCCAGAGGGGGCTTTGGTCAATTGTAGACCTCTCCCACCCCCTCCTATTAATGACCCAACTGAGACCAGCTCAGTTAGGGTTGACAACTCTGGTCGGACATATTGCTGGCAGTTCCATCACATGACCAATGGCCTCCTCCAGTCAAACAGCCTTTTTTCTCCCCCCATCTCTGATATTTTTAGAACGAATAAACTAAAGTGTTAAAATAAAATGAAAAAAAGAACACTTTTTTCTTTAAATGCCCAAATGATTTTTCTCCTGGGTGTTGCTCGCAGCAGTGTCCAGGAGATTAATCTACAATTCCTGCAGACTCCTGGACAAACCTGGAGGGTTGGCAGCCCTTCTGTGTGCACCTTTGTACCATCCCATTTACCCACTAAACCATTGGGGGAGCTGTACCTCTTTGGTACATAAGGGTCACTGTTGCCATGGTAACAGGTTGGCAGACTGTGACTAGTGGGGTACCACAGGGACCAGTGCTTGGGCCCCAGCTATTCACAATCTATATCAATGATTTGGATGAGGGGACCAAATGTAATATTTCCAAGTTTGCTGATGACGCAAAACTAGGTGGGAATGTGAGTTGTGAGGAGGATGCAAAGAGGCTTCAAGGGGATTTTGACAGGCTAAGTGAGTGGGCAAGAACATGGCAGATGGACTATAATGTGGAAAAATGTGAAGTTATCCACTTTGGTAGGAAAAACAGAAATGCAGAGTATTTTTTAAATGGTGAGATTGGGAAATGTTGATGTTCAAAGGGACCTGGGTGTCCTTGTACATGAGTCACTGAAAGCAAACATGCAGGTGCAGCAAGCAATTAGGAAGGCAAATGGTATGTTGGCCTTTATTACAAGAGGATTTGAGTACAGGAGTAAAGATGTCTTACTGCAATTATATAGGGCCTTGGTGAGACCACATCTGGAGTATTGTGTACAATTTTGGTTTCCTTACTTAAGAAAGGATATACTTGCCATAGAGGGAGTGCAATGAAGGGTTCACCAGACTGATTCCTGGGATGGCGGGATTGTCGTATGAGGAGAGATTGAGTTGACTAGGCCTATATTCTCTAGATTTTCGAAGAATGAGAGGGGATCTCATTGAAACATACAAAATTCTTACAGGGCTCGACAGGGTAGATGCAGGGGGGATGTTTCCCCTGGCTGGGGAGTCTAGGACCAGGGGTCACAGTCTCAGAATAAAGGGGGAGGCCATTTAGGACTGAGATGAGGAGAAATTTCCTCACTCAGAGGGTGGTGAATCTTTGGAATTCTCTACCCCAGAGGGCTGTGGAGGCTCAGTCATTGAGTACATTCAAAACAGAGATCGATAGATTTCTCAACATTAAAGGCATCAAGGGATATGGGGATGGTGCAGGAAAATGGCGTTGAGGTAGAAGATCAGCCATGATCTTGTTGAATGGCGAAGCAGGCTCGAGGGGCCGAATGGCCTACTCCTGCTCCTATTTCCCATGTTCTTAACACGTCGTCAAGATATGTGCGCACAGAACAGGGCGTACTGATGCGATCAAGTTGTTGCGCCCCCCTGTACAGATTTATTATTTTTTAATCTTATATTTCAGATGATCATGTGGCAGCCACAATGGAAAAATATGCAGTGGAGCCTCTGCGGGAGTCTGACGTGGTATCCAAGATGGCGGTGCAGGTCTCGGGACTTAACCTGCCTCAAAATGCACGGCACCTACACAGGATCAACTTGCAACTACAACGTGCTTGAGACCCAACGAGTACAGCACTGGGAGCCTGTTTGCTGTGATAAGTGGCGCAAAGTTTCTACAACCTGCCATTTTGGAAATCCGCCTCTCCTCGAGTCTTGTCAAGTCGGAGGCGCCAGAAGTTATTCAACAACAACAACTTGCATTTATATAGCGCCTTAAATGTAGTACAACGTCCTGAGGCACTTCGCAGGAGCGTTAATCAGACAAAATTTGACACCGAGCCACATAGGGAGCTATTAGGACAGGCGACCAAAGCAAAGAGGTAGGTTTTAAGGAGCGTCTTAAAAGGAGGAGAGAGAGGAAGAGAGGGGGAGAGGTTTAGGGAGGGAAACTTCTTCGACTGTGAACAGGCCCAGGACCAAAAGGGAAGGCAGTGCTGCCAATAAACAAGGGCCATCACTGGGTAAGCGGCTAAGTTTCGCCCTCCAGCCGTGCGAGGGTAGTATGATGTTTTTCCTGGAACCTCCTGAAATGGAGCACCCTCCATGTGCGCAGCAGCTTACCCATGTTATTTGAAAAGTACAGGATGTGCTGGTGTGACAAAATTAACACGTGACCGATATGGGGGAGGGGAGCAGGAGTGCTTCAGCCGGTCAAGATGGCAGTGGTTATGGGTTCTTTTGGCCAGAGCTGTTGCCCTCCTCCTGGTAAAGTGATGCCATGCTATAAACCCTACAAATGTTGCCCATCAGGCTGGTACAAGAACACATACAGGTCCCGTGGTATACGTTTTACAGCGAGTCTGTAACACCGATACACTAGAATGTACTTATTAAAAGGTTCTCGTGGGGGCAAAGGGGCCCGATTGTAACCAGAGAAGTGACCTGCTCCCAGACCTCTTCCAGTGCTGCTGAGGGGGAAGGGAAGCCGCCCTTGTATTTATACCACATGATGCCATTTTCAGCCCGAATCATTCCCCCCCCCCCACCCCCGAGGTGTGGTGGCAACCGAGAACAGACGTCACTTTAAGGCGAAATAGTTCAACGTTGTCCACAATCTCAAAACAGCAGTAAAGGCTGCGTTCCAGACCAATATTTACAGCTAATTATCATTTCACATCTGTATCTCAGGCCCGGTGTAAACAATGCACGATAACAAGGCCTGGAGTACAACTTTTAGCATTGACCATCGCTCACTCAGAGGTCTTTGTTACTTGTGGGGTTTAGCAGGTCGGTCCCATTCATGGGATACAAACTGCATCTTCCTCTTCTTGGATTCTCTGTCTCAGGCATGTCCAAGCTGGTTCTCCTTGAAGGCCACGTGGATGCTTCCCACGGAGCCTCGATGGTGCCACAAAAGGTCAAATCCACGTTCCCATTAATTTGCGTGTATCTCAAGTTGCTCATACCAACAGATCTTGGGTGTTCTGATTTAGGATTTATTCATTAATGAGGCCACCGCACAAAAAAAAACAGCCCGTTCCAAACCCCCAGGCCCACATAATTCAAACAGGACAAAGCAGCAAGACATTTAAGTGTAGATAGGATTAATGTACCTGGACCTCATAGAAAAAGAACTTGCATTTATATAGCGCCTTTCACGACCTCAGGCCGTCCCAAAGCACTTCCCAGCCAATGAAGTACTTTTGAAGGGTAGTCACTGTTGTAATGTAGGAAACGTTACAAGGATTACAAGGCCATGTTGCTAGGGCCCAGGGGCCACAGTTTGGACGCCCCAGAAGCACGTTACTGAAGCAGATGTGCTGGGATGATGTGGAGCAAGAGGTATCCCTCCAGCCAGGCCACTCAGAATCGTGAAAGCAATGAATCAGTGTTGTCCACAGATGGTGTTAGACCAGGAATTTTGGAGACATGAGATGTTACTTGGCACACTGGAATTGGGTCAGGTAGGTTTAATGTTTCCTATTTCTGTGAGCAGGGGCGGGGAAGGCTCATCCAAGGGTAGATTCAACTCAAGATTTTCTACATGCCATTTAATATGTGTAATACAATTCTTGTATCTATAACCAGCCAGCATTTTACAGGGACTACCAAAGGTCACTTCTCCTTTACACAATGTGTTTTGGGAAAACGATGACATCAATGTGGCCCTCTTATGTTCCAACTGTACTTAAAGGGGCTCCGTCCCCTCAGGCTCTGGATTAGTTTTTGAGTGGCGAGTCCGGAAACTTCTCAAATGAAAAAACAGACGCTGAAGAGTTGGTCCCTCCCCTCCCCCCAAAACAGGCACTTGCGGCAAGGAGCAATGGTCTGGAAATCGCCGGGCCTGCACCCCTGGTTTTCGGTCCTGTCAACGTAAAAATGGGACGGAAAGTCGAGATCTGCAGGCCCGCCATTCCTCACCGGGCACACATCCAGTCCGATTTTCCCCTTTGCTAATGAAGCCCATGATGCGCAGACATTAATTATTAATGTGTGTGTCAATCAATTTTTAGCAGCAGCAAAAACAAACAAAAAAAGGAGTCAAAGTCTTTACGATCCCCATCCAAGACACAGATGAGGAAGGCCATTTGGATGAGCCACACGAGAACAAGCCTCCAGTCTCGCCATCACAGCACGAGCTGCAAGTTATGCCGTGGCGGTTGCTTCCGCTACCTACCCAGATGTCCGTTGCCATGTGTGGATCACTCTCCCAGACATGCTCTTACATTGGCCTCTCACCAGTTTGACCTTGTCCCACCTCGTTCTACCGTCAAGAGTTTACCTCGAGTCTCGCACCACATGGAAGCCCAAACCGCAATGCAAAAATGTTGAGAGAGAGAGAGAATTCTGCGTTGGACTAAGCAAGAGGGAAAAAAAACCTGAGAATCCTTACCTCATGTTTAAAAACAAAAAGACTTTTGCTTCGGAGCCAAAATTCTCTGGAAGGTTCTGTGGTACAGTGCCAGGCCACAAGGTGGACACAGAGATGTTATCCTTCCCAGAATGCATCCTGCTCTTCCAGATGTTGAACTTTTGAGCTCTGTGCATTCCTCTGAACAGTGGATGTGGTTCATGTCCATAGGGGTCTCCTGTAGTGTCAAGACCTCATATTTGCTTAAATGAAAGCTTATCCCACACGCGAATTACAGACTACTGCTTCCAGATATCCAGCTTCACATTAGAAAACGGAAGAAATGTTTCGGAATCGAGTTTGTTGAACCTTGCGTCTTGTTTTTTTTAAAATTCCACCGCAGGTTCCCTCAGTGGATTAGCTGGTAGACGCGCTGCCCCATTGTAACACTGAGCCCTAAAGACCAGGGAGATCCCAGCGGCCTATGCCGAGTTAGCTGATCTTAGCCATGGGAGTCGTAGGCATGCTAGAAAGGGACACCAAAAAAAAATGCCAAGGTTCCCACTCTTAATCCAGTGACCCCCCACCCTCCCACCATTGGCAAAGGTGTGTGTGTGTGTGTGTGTGTGTGTGTGTGTGTGTGTGTGAGGCGAGTTGTGATGGCCCCCATGGTAAACCAACCTGCCTACACGCATTGGCTTTGCTCACACGTTAATCTGGAACTCTCCCCCGAAAGGGGGAGAGGTGCACGCGTGCCTGAGTACACGTGCGCGCACATGTGTGTCAGTGGAATAGGCTCATGGAACTCACTGCCTAGACTTGTATATGAAGAACGGCCAGTCAGGTGAGGTACTGCTGGGACGCCAGCACCCATGGAACCATCTCCAGCAAGAATCAGCACCATCGGGAGAGGGGAAAGAGAGAAAACTGGAGGGGGAAAAAAAAAAGAAAGCAGGCAAAAAGGTACAGAAAGGAGCTGAAAGGTAGAAATCAAATCAGAGCAGCAGTCAAGAGTCGAGCTGGATAAAAATCATCCTCCACTTCTGAGACGATCGACAGCTGCACGAAAAGTGGAAACAGAAAACGGACGGCTGTGAAATTAATGAGAGGGAGCCTGGGAATCGCTCCCTGCTCATGAAGTTGCTCTACTTTTTCCAGAAGGGCCTTTTCAAAATGGGTCACAGTAAATACAGTCCCCACTGCTCAGAGCGGGCGCGTTTGTGCCAATGCGATGGCCGGTGTAATGGGGTAGAATTAATAAAATTAAAAATCATTTCAATTATTTGTCCGTGGCTGCCGGGCAGAATTTGTATTTTACGATTGTTTGTGATGACACCTATTTTTTTTCCATGAAAATCTCAATCAGTGGCTTTGCCTGTCAATAGTTTCAAATTATATCGGCCATAATTTCAATGGGATGTAAAATAAAAAGTTCTTTTTTCAAAAGAATATACTTTATTAAAGACTGCCAGAGAGAGGAAGGTTAAAATATCAGTTTCCAAGAGTAGGTCAGCCTCCTCAGTTATGACTACCTCTCTCGGTATTTTTTTAAATAGAAGAGAGAGAGGCAGGGCTTGATAATCTTCAGATTCTTTCTATACTTGTCGATTTACGTGAAGGATTAAGGGTGAGATTTGATGTAATTATACGAACCAGTGAGTGCTGTTTCTGCCCGAAATAAACAGGGCACTTAAAACGTTATAACCACCAACTTTGAAACAGTCGTTAATCCAGACAGATAATGGTTATCACCTTTTGGCCATTATAATCGACCGTCCATATTAAATGTGGACCTTTTAAGAGGTGGGAACTATACCATGTTTTAACCAGCAGTGAAAAGCATACTTTAACCAGCAGTAATTCAACCTCTCTATCTACCGATAGCCAACATGTAAAGCAGGCTTAGTATCAAAGTTATAGACCAGGGGAACGCCAATGGATGTAAAGGTTCATGTGAATCAAATTCACAAATGCTTTGGCGTGTACTGATATTTTTCTTACCTCCCCATCTCTTCTGAATCGCGGGTGAGCTAAACAGTGGAGTTACGGACAGGTTATTCAACTGGGAGGGCAGCACCGCTGAACCTGATCCTCCCTTCACACTTTCCAGCAGGGGTCCCTGGATAGCTTTCTGGGAGACTGAGGAAGGTCGGGAAGCTCCCATCTTTGATCCCCTATCTGTGCAGAGTTAGCTGATCTTAGCCGGGGGTGGGGGGGTGGGAGCAAATATTCCCCAGCCCTGTTTCAGCTGGGGAAGGGAGAAATCAGTCAGGGTCTCTGTTCCTGATCAGTGACTCCGGCTGGAAAGTGCGAGTGCGTGGATGTCATCTGAGGACAGGACTGTACTCAATTGCGACGACCCCTACAGTCAAATAGCCGAGAAGCACTCACTGTTTTAAGCTGACACATTAAGGTCGTTAAGATTGAGTCACGTTATTTTTAAAAACCCGGTTGTATTTTTCCAAAAATAGATAAGGCTGCTGACTTTTAATGCTTTTAAATCATAAAGTTTAGTCGAAGAATTCACTGAACACAGCAGTGCCAAAGTGAGAGTCATTGCCCGTGAATAAAAAACAAGAAGTCATTTGCCTTGATAACAGATTGAACTCCCGACAAACTAACACCAGTAGACTGGAAGAAATAATGCGGGGGAGGGGCTGGTGGAAGGGGGGGGTCAGAGGTCAGATCCAGCAATACGCCCATGGCAACGAGATGGGGGACATGTGGTCGGTTATTGGCCTCTTAATCACCATGAAAGATCCCCCAAGGGGGCAGTGACTGCAAACGACTGCAACTTTATTTGGGTCGCCATCTCGGAGACAAGGACTATTGTGGCTCATAAAATGGCCCCTTCAGTCACCCTTGGAGGACTGAAGGTGGATCTTATCCCCCTTTGGCCTGCCAATCTCAACAGGAAATGTTGCTGGAAGAACACCGAGTTCCATGTGTATAAATACTCTTACAGATGCCGTTACATGTTTCAGACAACATTATTGCACGCTCCCTCTGGTTCCCCCTGCAACACAGTTCTCCGTCGGGACCTCCCGAGTGTTCCGTGGATAGCCGGAATCCCAGGAATGTGAAGACTGCAATGGCCGAAGTGTGCATTTGGATGAAATGATCTGCCTTTGGACTTAGCTTCGGTGAACGGTCTTAAAGCTGCATTTGGCTGAGGAGGGGGTCACGGCTACGTTTTCGGGGAGGGGGGGGGGGGGGGGGAGAAAAATCACTTTTGACATGAAGAAAAGGATTCTTTTCATCATCGATTAAAACCTCTTCACAGACAAAGGCTGTAACCCTGGCACTCTCTGCTACATGGGCTGTTTGCCAGCTCCCCGTCACTCTGCACCAATGGACCTGCGGTGCATTCACCCCCACCCCCCCCCCCTGGGCTGTGACTGGAGAGTCTCGAGCCTTTTACTTTGAATTAGCAGCAAGCAAGTAAAGATTAGGGACCCTTCCCTGCTCCCACTGACCGAGAGGCGTGCGTTAACCGTTTCAGGTTGAAATCCTGCTCTGCCATATCAGCAATGAATGCACAAACATCCACTATCTTAACGGAGGCGTGAACCTGTTTATTTACCCGGAAACTTCAGCTCATCCAAAACTCTGCTGCCCGTATCCTAACTCGCGCCAAGTCCCGTTCACCCATCGCCCCCTGTACTCACTGACCTACACTGGCTTCCGGTCCGGGAACGTCTCAATTTTAAAATTCTCATCCTTGTTTCCAAATCCTTCCATGGCCTCGCCCCCTCCCTATCTCTGTAACCTCCTCCAGCCCTACAACTCTCCGAGATCTCTGCGCTCCTCCAATTCTGGCCTATTGTGCATCCCCCACTTCTTTTAGCCCTCTAGGCCCTAAGCTCTGGAATTCTCTCCCTCTCTCTCTCCTCCTTTAAGATGCTCCTTAAAACCTACCTCTTTGACCAAGCTTTTGGTCACCTGTCCTAATATCTCCTTATGTGGCTCGGTGTCAAATTTGCTTTCGGAGTTCGCTCCCGTGACGTTTTTACTACATTAGAAGGCGGTAATATTAATGCAAGTTGTTGTTGTTAACACTTTCTTTAAAGTAGTGGAATCTCATAGGAACATTTTAACATTGATAGTTTCACACAGTGCAATTTCAACTGATTTGCGAAGCTCACTTGTTCTTCATTAAATGGTTTCCTAAAATGGTATCACAGAACTGTCGGTAGTATTGATACAGTTACCAGAGCATGTCCTCCCTGTACTCACAACTAAAGCATGAGATCTTGCTCAGTTATCGTACACTTTGATGGCACCAGATTGAATAAGACCCATTAATTCTGATAACTGGTCGAATACTCCCATAAAAACAAATCGCAATATTATTATCTCTCCCTTGTTTAACGTCTCCGCACACCTCACATCATTCCTGTACAGTACTTAATCCCAGTTTCCAAGAGGAGCATCTCAAGACGACTCCACTCTGCAATTGTTATCCCACCTTCCTTGCACTCCATGCCGCCTCCTGTCAGCACGGATTAAAATCAGGGAATGCCGACATTGGGAATTGCAGATGTGAATCTACGGCACAGGGGCGAGGGCATGGATGGAACCTGTCCCCCTGGCCCTTGCTTATAAGTCCTTTGGATTTCAGAAACCATAGAAGTAGAGTCTCCTACCTTTGCACTTGTTAGTCGTCTTATCCAGAATGGCTTTTGTGGAAACTATTTTACCGTACCTGTGAAGAAGAGGAGAGAATTTAGAAATAGCAAAATGGGTGATGCAGCAGTTTCAATCAGCATTCGAGCCAGTGATTTGTTACCGTTGGCAACAGCTCAGGAAGCGGCATGTTCGCTGGCTCTGGGACGTGTTATGCAACCTGTGGCACACACAGCAAGTGTCGAAATTCATGGCATTTGCCAATATGGCCCCGTCATGCTGTGCATAATCTAGGAATATGTTCATATTGCAGCAGTCCTTTTACTTCCCCATACCCTTTCAATGTTCCAATACGCTGCCAGCCGTGGCTCAGTGGGGAGCACTCTTGATCCTGAGTCCAAGAGGTCATGGGTTCATATCCTACTCCAGATCCTTAACCACATAATCCAGGCCGACACTCCCAGTACAGTACTGAGGCAGTGCTGCACTGTCGGAGGTGCCATCTTTTGAATTAGACATCAAACCGAGGCCTCGTCTGTCCTCTCAGGTGGATGTAAACAATCCCACAGCACTATTTCGAAGAAGAGCAGGGTCCTGGCCAATATTTATCCCTCAACCAACATCATTAAAACAGATTATCTGGTCATTATCTCATTGCTGTTTGTGGGATCTTGCTGTGCGCAAATTGGTTGCCGGGTTTCCTTCATTACTACAGTGACTACACTTCAAAAGTACCTCAATATGAACATAGGAACAGGAGTAGGCCATTCAGCCCCTCGTGCCTGCTCCGCCATTTGATAAGATCATGGCTGATCTGTGATCTAACTCCATATACCTGCCTTTGACCCATATCCCTTAATACCTTTGGTTGCCAAAAAGCTATCTATCTCACATTTAAATTTAGCAATTGAGCTAGTATCAATTGCCGTTTGCGGAAGAGAGTTCCAAACTTCTACCACCCTAGCTATAAGGTGCTTTGGGGACATCCTGAGATCGTGAAAGGTGCTATATAAATGCAAGTTTGCTCTTTCTTTGTTTGTTCTCCTCTCCTGAAGGTGCTGACTTACATTAGGCCACAGCTCCGTGGGCACCAAGAGCCAGCCAGTATCCCATCCATGCGGTCAGCCTTCATGTGTGTGTGAGCCGAGACAGAAGAGGGCTGCCAGACTATCTGACTATAGACTGGGCCTTTACGGCCGAACCCAATCCTGTCTTCAAAATCCAAACACGGCCCGCCCTCTAAGCCTCTGTGGGCTTCTTTTCTCAACTTAACAGGTAGCCACGGCCACTTTGCAGCCCACCTCCTCACGTGACCTCTGACAGGTCCCGCAACTAAGTTCAAAGCCTCCTTTCAGTTAGAAAACAGCCATTGCTGGATGGACCTCCTGCATTTCCCGATACATCCTTAAGTAAACGGCAACTTACAGCCTCTGAGTTCATCTTCCAACTCATTATAAAAAAATGGTAAGTGACACGATGGGGGCAATTTTAACCCCCCAGGACGGGCGGGAGAGGGTTAAAAATTCAAAAATCAGAATCCCGGCCCCAACACACCCACTTCCAGTTTTAACGCAGGCGGGTTGGGGGGCCACTAAACTGCTCTCCAGAGGCGAGCCCTTCATTTAAATATTTCAATATGTGCCTCAAATTTTAGGACAGTTTCAAATTTAACGGCTGCGCTGGAGTGCTGCCCCCCCCACCCAAAGGTAACCTGCTTCCCTCCCCTGCGATCGGAGCCTCATGATCGGACCCCTCCGCCCCCCCTCCCCTCGCAATGTCCTCCACGGCCCACAATCTCGCCCTCCCGCCCCGGTTGTGGCCTAGTGCCAGAGGCCTTCCTGCCCGACAGCCTCTCAATCCGGCCTGCTGCCGGCTGGGAAATGGAGTCAGAAAATTCGGCAGGACCTCCCCCTGACTCCATAAATATCAGGGCCTATACTTCAGTCTCTGGACACTGAGCCAGGAACTGGCTTTTAATGGATTAAAGTGCTTTTACCCAATTTCCCAGTAGTCCCAGTCAAATATACTAAAACCCTATTAAATGCTTTAAAGGATTAAAAGGCAATTCCCGACTCAGTGTCGTGAAACGGGCACTCGCTATTTTTTAAGGTTCCTGCCACCTTGAGGATGTGCTGAGCCTGTAAATTTGCCACGGGATGAGTGATGAAATGTAGAAGTGGGACTCCAGAGGGACCCTGGCCCTATTTTAACTGTAATTTTTCAGACGCAACGTTAAACCGAGGCCCCGTCTGTCCTCTCAGTTGGACGTAAAAGATCCCATGGCACTATTTCGAAGAAGAGCAGGGGAGTTCTCCCTGGTGTCCTGGGCCAATATTTATCCCTCAACCAACATCACTAAAACAGATTATCTGGTCATGGTCACATTACTGTTTGTGGGACCTTGCTGTGCACAAATTGGCTGCCGCATTTCCTACATTACAACAGTGACTACACTTCAAAAGTATTTCATTGGCTGCAAAGCATTTTAGGATGTCTTGAGGTTGTGAAAGACGCTATATAAATGCAAGTCTTTCTTTCCTAAAAGATAAGGGCACCTGCCATACCCACTTTTAAGATTAAACAAAACCTCTATAGTCCCAATTACATACAACCTATCATTACATAAAATCCTCCCATACCCTTGCAACCCCCTCTACATCGCTACCTCCAGTCCCATATTCCCTAGTCCCTGCTCCCAATGCTCCCACACTCCATCACCTTCTCACAGTACTCCCACACCCTAACACCCATCTCCATAAAACTGCACCGCCACCAAACAGCCCTCTAAACTGCAAACCTTCTCTTCAGACTCCAAAATCCCGCCACCCTCCTCCATTCCCATAAACCCCTCCCTCATTCATAACCCCCACTCCCCAGTCAACCCAAACCCCAACGCCCTCTCAGTACTCCCACTCACTACTTCAACACCACAGCTTTACCCTCACACCACTACCAAATCACACAACCCCTCCAGACCACACTAATACTGCACAACTCCTGCCTGTCCGCAACCCTGAATATTTACTGTACCATCTTCCTCTCGATCCTGAAATTCAAAACAGTGTAAAGCATAAAACACAATGCATTACACAGTGTTCCGTTCCATTCGCAACCCCTCAGATAATGAAGCAATCCGGGCTTGGGCTGATAAGTGGCAAGTAGCATTCGCGCCAGACAAGTGCCAGGCAATCACCATCTCCAACAAGAGAGAGTCCAACCACCTTCCCTTGACATTCAACGGCACTACCATCGCCGAATCCCCCACCATCAACATCCTGGGGGGGTCACCATTGACCAGAAACTGAACTGGACCAGCCATATAAATACTGTGGCTACTACAGCAGGTCAGAGGCTGGGTATTCTGCGGCGAGTGACTCACCTCCTGACTCCCCAAAGCCTCTCCACCATCTACAAGGCACAAGTCAGGAGTGTGATGGAATACTCTCCACTTGCCTGGATGAGTGCAGCTCCAACAACACTCAAGAAGCTCAACACCATCCAGGACAAAGCAGCCTGCTTGATTGGCACCCCATCCACCACCCTAAACATTCACTCCCTTCACCAGCGGCGCACTGTGGCTGCAGTGTGTACCATCCACAGGATGCACTGCAGCAACTCGCCAAGGCTTCTTCGACAGCACCTCCCAAACCAGCGACCTAGAAGGACAAGGGCAGCAGGCACATGGGAACAACACCACCTGCACGTTCCCCTCCAAGTCACATACCATCCCGACTTGGAAATATATCGCCGTTCCTTCATCGTCACTGGGTCAAAATCCAGGAACTCCCGACTTAACAGCACTGTGGGAGAACCTTCACCACACGGACTGCAGCGGTTCAAGAAGGCGGCTCACCACCACCTTCTCAAGGGCAATTAGGGATGGGCAATAAATGCCGGCCTTGCTAGCGACGCCCAAATCCCAAGAATAAATAAATAAATATGCCTTTACATCACAGAAAACACTACAACATCCAAATTCCCTTGACCAACACAGGAGATGTGAGAGTGACGCACACAAAGCAACATCGTAGTATTCATCCAAAGACAGGCATTAAAAACAGCAAGAGCTCTGGAGAATGGCAACATACAACAGAGAGTGGGGGAAGGGAGCATGAGATGGGACAGACAGCAAGATGGAGCAATGACGAGCAAGATGTGACAAATAGGAGCTAAGCTGACGCAAAGGGTGCAAAGAAAGATAAAAAGAACATTTCTTCCTGTTCTTTATGACCATGGGAAGAAATGTCTGCAAATCTCCCCCGCAACAGGACATGCCCTCCAAATGACCTTAGGATGTACCCAAGAGCAATTAATCTCTAATTGATTTCTGGGCGTGCCTATTTGAAACTATTCACCCTTGTGGCCTTAAAGGGACCTACCACATTTCACTCAGCTCCGTCTTAGCAGCAGAATAATACACCACGCATGTCATGGTGTAACACTCCTGTCCTTATAAAACAGCGCAACATGTGGCTTATTGTGAGCGTTGTCATGGAAGATTCACGAGTATTTTTACGAAAGTTCCGTCTTCAGCACAGCTTAAGTTTGCCTGAAGTGATCTCGGAGTTTGGCAGGCCACAGATACGACCCAACTCCTGTTTCTTCACACTTTCAGCTATTTTCCAAATGATGTGAAGAATATTTGAGGTTTGTTTTCTTGAGGTAACTTGCGCTACATTCTACTCATCTTTCACCTCCGAGACCTGTCCTCAAAATCCAGCTGGCCGAGGTTGAAAGTCCCTCTCTCTCTCTCTCTCTCTCTGCTGGCTGGAGAGTTGTCTTCGAAAATGACTGGAAAGTTTCTCAACCCAGTTCCCAGTGAGTGTGAGCCCACAGCATAAAACCGCCAGCAAGTTTTTTGACCACTAAGGGAATCAAGTGATATGGGGATCGGGCGGGAAAGTGGAGTTGAGGTCAAAGATCAGCCATGATCTTATTGAATGGCGGAGCAGGCTCGAGGGGCCGAATGGCCTACTCCTGCTCCTATTCCTTATGTCCCATGGGAAACAGAAATGACACATTGGTGCTGCAGAATATGTTCTTCTGAGGTTGGGGCTGAGGTGCAGAGTTGAGGCAGCTGGCTTGGTTGTCTCTGACCTTCGAGTGACTTCCCTCACCTCGATGGAACTCGATATGGACTCTTCCCCAAAAGGAACTGAAGGGAAACTGTTGAAAGCCATCTTTATTCTTAAAAAGAAAATGCAAAGACTTAAATTTCTGCTGTCACACTGAGTTGACCTAGTTCTTAAGAAAATCATTCTTGGGATGTGGGTGTCGCTGGCGAGGCCGGCATTTATTGCCCATCCCTAATTGCCCTTGAGAAGGTGGTGGTGAGCCGTCTTCTTGAACCACTGCAGTCCGTGTGGTGAAGGTTCTCCCACAGTGCTTTTGGGCAGGGACTTCCAGGATTTTGACCCAGCGACGATGAAGGAATGGCGATATATGTCCGAGTTGGGAAAGTGTGTGATTTAGAGGGGAATTGCTATGGTAACAATGGCACAGTCTCTCCCATGCCTCCTTCCCTCCGCCCCCTCCCAGAAAACAATGCAGCCCCTTAACACAAGCACTATATTTATGTAAAAAGCTCCAAAAAAAATGTAAATCTAAAACAAAAACAGAAAATGCTGGAAACACAGAGCTGGTCAGTCAGCATCTGTGGAGAGAACAAACAGGCCCAATTCAAAAGGTAGACTCGTTTGTTCTCTCCACAGATGCTAACTGACCTGCTGTGTGGTTCCAGCATTTTCTGTTCTTGTTTCACCCTGGCTCAAATACTCCCTTTCCATCTCACCGTTACGTCAGTTACTGCATTTCCCCTCGATCTGTAATTCGATCCCTTCAATATGAAATGCTCTCCTTGCAACACATCGATTTTGGGTGGAACTGAGCCAGCAAAAGAAAGATTTGCATTTCTCTAGCGCCTTTCACCACCTCAGGACGTCCCAAAGTGCTTTACGGCCAATGAAGTACTTTTGAAGTGTAGTCACTGTTGTAATGTAGGAAATGCGGCAGCCAATTTGCACACAGCAAGATCCCACAAACAGCAATGTGATAAATGAC
The DNA here is from genome assembly GCF_035084215.1 of Heptranchias perlo. Classification (NCBI taxonomy): domain Eukaryota; kingdom Metazoa; phylum Chordata; class Chondrichthyes; order Hexanchiformes; family Hexanchidae; genus Heptranchias; species Heptranchias perlo. The sequence continues at coordinate 8,704,505 of NC_090370.1, forward strand.
CAGACAGTCTGTTTATTTAATGTCCGTTGAGGGATAAATATTCGCCATGACACCGGGGAGAACTCCCCTGCTCTTCTTCGAAATAGTGCCATGGGATCTTTTACGTCCACCTGAGAGGGCAGACAGGGGCCTCGGTTTAACGACCAGAAAGGCCTCAGGCTTGACCGAGCTACCTGATATCAGCCAGGGCAGTAGTAGGGGGAGTGATGATTGGATTCCGCGCCTCTGGGCTAGGGAGAGGAAAAATCAGCCCGGGCCCCTGCTCCTGGTCACGATCCAGTGGCCCCTGGTGGGAAACATGTGCGTGTGGATGCTGAATAACGTTAAAATTGGCCGCCTCGCCTGTGAAGCCATTCCACATTCAAAGAGCCTACACGCCACTCGCTGACTGGGCTGAGAGATAGAGAGACCACTTGGAGGAGCTGGAGGAGGGTGAACCCAGCGAGGAGGGGCGAGAAAATTGGAAAGAAGTCAAATCTTGGTGGTTTCGAACCAGCGCAGCGGCGTGAGACCAATGGATGGGAGCAAGTATGTTTTAAAGGCGACAGGCGTTGAGGTCGTTGGGGTCGCGATGACGGTTTCATAAGAACATAAGAAATAGGAGCAGGAGTAGGCCAATTGGCCCCTCGAGCCTGCTCTGCCATTCAATAAGATCATGGCTGATCTGATCCTAACCTCAAATCTAAATTCATGTCCAATTTCCTGCCCGCTCCCCGTAACCCCTAATTCCCTTTACTTCTAGGAAACTGCCTATTTCTGTTTTAAATTTATTTAATGATGTAGCTGGGCTAGGGACACGGTCCCTTGGAATACAAACAGAATCGGATTCACTCTGTGGCACCGCCCTCGTGTACACGAGTACGGCCTCCTCCCTCGACTCCAGCCCATCGGAAACTTTATGCATGAGGCAAAACAAACACTTAGCCGAAGGCTTTTCTCTCTTCCTATGAGGGAAAAGGTTACCAGAGCTGAATGAATCAGGAGCTCTAAAAATAATTCCCGTCACGTGTAAAAATATTTCCTGTTCTCGTCGGTGGCAGTCTCGATAGTGCGTATAAATTTCCTGAATGACTCATTCAAGCAAGGCGTCCGTGTGATCTCATGCTCTTTTTGAATGACCCCCCGGTGTTAATTACAGTTTATTTGGGTGATGAATTGTGCTGGTGGCCAAGTTCGTGCGAGAAGACGCAGGGTGTCTCACGGAGAGGAGGTGCAGTCAGGCCGACTGGCTGTTCTACTGTGGGGGGCGGGGGGGGGCATCACAGCCCAGCCCAGCCCAGCTTAATCCTGTTCTAAACTCGACGTTTGTACACCTGCGCGGTCCAGCAGGAGTCACCGGATAGCGACCAGGGGTGGAATTCCTGGCTGGTTTATTTAGCCCCTCTCCACCCTCCTCTCTCCTCAGTGACGATGCCGATTGTAAAACTCCAACTCCTGTCTGGGCTGAGATGGGCAAACTCAGCACAGTGCAGGAGTCAAATCTGGGACTGACTCGTCCGTGTGTCTCAGTCCCACATCCCCAACTTCACCACAACCTGAACATCGAATAATCCAGTCTGCGGATGAACCACAATAAACCGCTGGACATTTCTCCTCTCCAGTCTCCACTGGAATCCAGCTTCAAACCGGAAGTGAGAAATCCAATGACTCTGGGCCCCTAAATAGTAAAACAGACTTGTTCCTTCTTTCAGTGAGCCGAGAGGGAAAAGCCAGAAAGTTAGCCAATATCGTATTTAAAGAGTCTGCTAATTTAGAAAACTGCAGCTGGGGCCCGTTGTCATGTCAGTGCCATTTAGAGTCAGCCATCATGCGCCAACCACCTTGACACCAGTAAAATGTGAGACCCTGATTGACCACCTCTGCCAGCTTTACCCTTCGGCCCTGTTTACAGCAAGTCACCGATGTCAGTAGCTGGTGGGGAGGGGAACGTCATAAGGAGACGCTGACGTTAGGAGATGTTTTACGCACTGGCTTCTAGTCGTGCCAAAAGCTCGACTTGTTGGCAAGAATCAAATGTCAACATCTGGAGCACAAGAGAAGCAGGGAAACCCAATGGGCACAGCCACGAACAGAGTCTGACCATTGGCTCGGCGATTGGCGTGTTGGCATCGGGCACACAGCAAATCAGTGTCGTTTTATTTTTTTTTAACAGCTACAGACCACAGGCGGTTTCATGTTGCGTCTGACCTCTCTGTCCTCGGCCTCCTACATGGTTCCAATGAAGCTCAACGGAAGCTCGAGGAACAGCACCTCATCGTTCGACTCGGCAGGTTACAGACTTCTGGACTCAACATTGAGTTCAACAATTTGAGATCATAACCACTACTCCCATTTTCTCCGACAACAGGTGCTGATAATGGCTCTGCTGACACTAGTTACCTTCCCGAGACCCAACTTTTGTTTCTTTACTTGTCCCATTACTACCTCCTTTCACCTTGCACCATCACTTGTCATTTAATCACTCCTGCCCTCCACCTGATCAAAGACCTTCCCCTTTGTTCTCTCCTCCCCTTCCTCCTCCATTTTTTCCCTGGCCCTGCACTTGCTTATGAACTGTTAAATCTCGACCTTCTTTCAGTTTTGACGAAAGGACATTGACTTGAAACGTTAACTCTGTTTTTCTCTCCGCCAATGCCGCCTGACCCGCTGAGTAGTTCGAGCATTTTCTGTTTTCATTTCAGATTTCCAGCATCCGTGGTATTTTGCTTTTGTCTCATGTTGTGCTCTTGCGGCCGGGCTCCCCAAGGGCGGGTGTGGCCGGCCAAGTGTACAACTGCTGGGGTTCATCAAGACCAGCGAGAAGGAAGACCCACTAAAAATGGCAGCCAGTCTCGCTGGGCGCCAGTAGTTTTATCTTTGGCTCGCGGCCGGTTTCGTAACACTGGGCTTATGGAGCTCGGCAGTACCAGTGTGCGTTTTATGTTACATACAAGTGCCTTTCACCTCTTTTATGCTCCAATAATGTGCCTGAACCCCAACCACGCCCTTACAGTGCCAGTGCACTCTTTCAAATCCCCACACCAGCCATCCTTGAGTAAAATGACCAATTTAGTGCTGAATTAGGGAGAGTTTTGTGCTGTACAAGAAACGGTCCACAAACTATCAGAGACAGGAAACCAGACAACAAATTAACATCAGAACCAGGGAACAAATTAACAGAGCAACCAGGTAACAAACTAACACCAGAACCAGGTAACAAATTAACACAGCAACCAGGTATCAAACTAACAGCTGAAACAGGCAACAAACTGACATCAAAACCAGGTAACAAACTAAAACCAGAACCAGGTAACAAACTGATACCACAACCAGGTATGAAACTAACACCTGAACCAGGTAACAAACTAACACCAGAACCAGGTAACAAATTAACACAGCAACCAGGTAACAAACTAACACCAGAAACAGGTAACAAACTAACACCAGAACCTGGTAACAAACTGACAACAAAACCTGGTAACAAACTAACACCAGAACCTGGTAACAAACTAACACCAGAACCTGGTAACAAACTAACACCAGAACCAGGCAACAAACTGACAACAAAACCTGGTAACAAACTAACATCAGAACCAGGCAACAAACTAACACCAGAACCAGGTAACAAACCAACACCAGAACCAGGTAACAAACTGACACCAGAACCAGGCAACAAACTGACACCAGAACCAGGTAACAAACTAACACCAGAACCAGGTAACAAATTAACACCAAAACCAGGTAATAAACTAACACCAGAACCAGGTAACAAACTAGTACCAGAACCAGGTAACAAACTGACATCAGAACCAGGCAACAAACTAACACCAGAACCAGGTAACAAATTAACACAGCAACCAGGTATCAAACTAACAGCTGAAACAGGCAACAAACTGACATCAAAACCAGGTAACAAACTAACACCAGAAACAGGTAACAAACTAACACCAGAACCAGGCAACAAACTGACAACAAAACCAGGTAACAAACTGACACCAGAACCAGGTAACAAACTAGGACCAGAACCAGGTAACAAACTAGCACCAGAACCAGGTAACGAACTAGCACCAAAACCAGGTAACAAACTGACAAAGCAATCGGGCAACAAACTAACACCAGAACCAGGTAACAAACTCGCACCAGAACCAGGTAACAAACTAACATCAGAACCAGGCAACAAACTGACATCAGAACCAGGTAACAAATTAACACCAAAACCAGGTAATAAACTAACACCAGAACCAGGTAACAAACTAGTACCAGAACCAGGTAACAAACTAGCACCAGAACCAGGTAACAAACTGACAAAGCAATCGGGCAACAAACTAACACCAGAACCAGGTAACAAACTCGCACCAGAACCAGGTAACAAACGAGCACCAGAACCAAGTAACAAAACTAATACCAGAACCAGGTAACAAACTAACACCCGAACCAGGTAACAAACTAACAGTAAAACCAGGCATTAAACAAACACCAGAACCAGGTAACAAACTAACACCAAAACCAGGCAACAAACTAGCACCAAAACCAGGTAACAAACTAACACCAGAACCAGGTAACAAACTAGCAACAGAACCAGGTCACAAACTAACACAGCAGTCAGGCAACAAACTAATGCCAGAACCAGGTATAAAACTAACACCAAAACCAGGCAACAAACTAGCACCAGAACCAGGTAACAAACGAGCACCAGAACCAAGTAACAAAACTAATACCAGAATCAGGTAACAAACTAACACCAGAACCAGGCAACAAACTAACACCAGAACCAGGCAACAAACTAGTACCAGAACCAGGTAACAAACTAGCACCTGAACCAGGCAACAAACTAACACCAAAACCAGGTAACAAAGTAGCACCCGAACCAGGTCACAAACTAACACAGCAATCAGGCAACAAACTAATGCCAGAACCAGGTATGAAACTAACACCAGAACCACGTAACAAACTAACACCAGAACCAGGTAACAAACTAACACCAAAACCAGGCAACAAACTAGCACCAGAACCAGGTAACAAACCAGCACCAGAACCAGGCAACAAACTAACACCAAAACCAGGTAACAAATTAACACCAGAACCAGGTAACAAACTAACACCAAAACCGGATAACAAACTAGCACCAGAACCAGATAACAGAACATCACCAAAACCAGGTAACAAATTAACACCAAAACCAGGTAATAAATTAACACCAAAACCAGCTAATAAACTAACACCAGAACCAGGTAACAAACCAGCACCAAAACCAGGTAACAAACTAACAAAGCAATCAGGCAATAAACTAACACCCGAACCAGGTAACAAACTAGCACCAGAACCTGGCAACAAAACTAACACCAGAACCAAGTAAGCAGGTAACAAACTAACACAGCAACCAGGTAACAAAGTAACACCTCAGACAGGTAACAAACTGAAGCAGATTTAATCCCAAAAGGCATGCCTGGAGAGTAAAAACAGCATCAAAATGGCAAAGAAAACTTTCAAATTCAACATTATCAGAGAAGTGAAGGATAACAATAAAAAGTGTTTTAGTTAATTTAAGAGAAAAAGAAAAATGAAGGATGGAGTCGGGCCGCTGAAAGTGGGATGGGGTGAGGACATGATAACATGCTACGCAACTGCAATAACGCTGAATACGTTTTTTTGCCTCAGTTTTTACCGAGGAGGAGACAGGAAACTTATTTGATCTGGAAGGGAACTGGAGGGCATTGCAGAGGTAAGTTGTGACACTATTCACATTTTTGCCAGCATGGTTGCCGAAAAAGCTGTGCAACTTAAGGTGAATAAATCTCAGGGGCCAGATACGATACATCCGAGGCATCTTAAGGGAAAAAAGGGATGAAATTGCAGGAACTCTGGCACAAATCTTCCAGAAATCACTGAATATTGGAGAGCTGCCTTGGGACTGGAGGAAGGCAGGTGTTACTCATATTTATCTAAAAGCTAGCAAAAGTGGCCGAGGAAACTACAGACATAGGAACATAGGAACAGGAGTAGGCCATTCAGCCCCTCGTGCCTGCTCCGCCATTTGATAAGATCATGGCTGATCTGTGATCTAACTCCATATACCTGCCTTTGACCCATATCCCTTAATACCTTTGGTTGCCAAAAAGCTATCTATCTCAGATTTAAATTTAACAATTGAGCTAGTATCAATTGCCGTTTGCGGAAGAGAGTTCCAAACTTCTACCACCCTTTGTGTGTAGAAATGTTTTCTAATCTCACTCCTGAAAGGTCTGGCTCTAATTTTTAGACTGTGCCCCCTACTCCTAAAATCCCCAACCAGCGGAAATAGTTTCTCTCTATCCACCCTATCTGTTCCCCTTATTATCTTATAAACTTCGATCAGATCACCCCTTAACCTTTGAAACTCTAGAGAATACAACCCCAATTTGTGTAATCTCTCCTCGTAACTTAACCCTTGAAGTCCGGGTATCATTTTAGTAAACCTACGCTGCACTCCCTCCAAGGCCAATATGTCCTTCCGAAGGTGCGGTGCCCAGAACTGCTCACAGTACTCCAGGTGCGGTCTAACCAGGGTTTTGTATAGCTGCAGCATAACTTCTGCCCCCTTGTACTCCAGTCCTCGAGATATAAAGGCCAGCATTCCATTAGCCTTCTTGATTATTTTCTGCACCTGTTCATGACTTCAATGATCTATGTACCTGAACCCCTAGGTCCCTTTAGACATCCACTGTGTTTAAACTTTTTACCATTTAGAAAGTACCCTGTTCTATCCTTTTTTGATCCAAAGTGGATGACCAGTGAGTCTGACGTCCATTGTGGGTAAAGTTATTAAAGATAAGATCATGGAGCAACCGGATAGAAATAATATCATAAAAGATAGCCAATATGGGTTCATGAAGGGGAGATCTTGCCAATCTGACTAACTGATTTTCTTTGAGGGTGTGACAAAGGAGCTTGATCGGGGTGAGGCAGTGGATGTGGTGTACTCGGATTTCAGTACGGCCTTTGAAACAATTCCTCTGGAGAGGCTGGTACTGAAAATAGAGAGCAGGAATCGGTGGACATATTTTACAATGGATACATAATTGGTTGACCAATAGAACCCAGAGGGGTTTTTTTTATTCGTTCATGGGATGTGGGCATCGCTGGCAAGGCCGGCATTTATTGCTTATCTCTAATTGCCCTTGAGAAGGTGGTGGTGAGCCGCCTTCTTGAACCGCTGCAGTCCGTGTGGTGAAGGTTCTCCCACAGTGCTGAGCAGTGGTGCAGGGATTGTATTGGGAGAATATTACCAGTAGGGTCTGTTCAGGAACCTCTACTGTTTAGTATCTTCATAACTGATTTGGCGCTGGGAGTCACAAGCACAGTGGCTAAATTTGCAGATGAGACAAAGCTAATGAAGGTGATAGACTCCAAAGTTGAACAGGATAAGCTACAGGAGGATTTGAATATATTTGGGAATTGGGCAGATAGGTGGCAGGTGAAATTCAATGTAAAGAAATGCAAAGTGCTTCACATGGGGACAAAAAATCCAGGAAGGGACCATTACTTAAAGGGAGAGAAAATAATGTGCCTGGAAAATGAAAGCGATCTAGAGGTTCTGGTTGACAATATATTGAAGCTATCGCAACGATGCTCGGTGTAAAGCCCACACAACCTGCGCTTGAAGGGGGGCAAATTCAAAACTAATCTGCAGGAACAATATTTCAGTGAGCGAGTCAGTCTGTGGGACGGACTCCTCAGGGAGTTGGTGAAAGCAGTTAGTTTTGATGCACTCAAATGCAAATTAGATAGATTTCTTTCAGAAAATAACATTTTGGGATCCGATATATGAGTAATTTGAGACATGACATGTTGTAAGTGTAACATGCTCGAGAGGAACAGGTAACTTTGGACCTGTGGTTCCCAAAGCTCTCCACCACTGGGGGTTTTCCTCACCTCATGTCTGGGTCTGTTGTAGACTAATTGATAGAGATTGATTGCTGTGATTAGTCAGCAACTCCATTATTGTTGTGTCATGTGATTACCAGGATGGTAGAAGGGGAACGAGATGGACCTTTGTCTTCTTTTGTCCAGATGTGGAGATGCCGGTGATGGACTGGGGTTGACAATTGTAAACAATTTTACAACACCAAGTTATAGTCCAGCAATTTTATTTTAAATTCACAAGCTTTCGGAGGCTTCCCCCTTCCTCAGGTGAACGATGTGAAAAATGAAAATTCACATCGTTCACCTGAGGAAGGGGGAAGCCTCCGAAAGCTTGTGAATTTAAAATAAAATTGCTGGACTATAACTTGGTGTTGTAAAATTGTTTACAATTCTTTTGTCCAGCAATTCTTATGTTCCTAACGCCAGAACCAGTTAACAAACTAACACAGAAATCAGGTAACAAACTAACACCAGAACCAGTTAACAAACTAACACCAGAACCAGCTAACAAAGTAACACTGCAACCTAGTAACAAACTAACACCAGAACCAGCTAACAAACTGACACCAGAACCAGGAAACAAACTAACACTGCAACCTAGTAACAAACTAACACCAGAACCGGGTAACAAACTAACACCAGAACCAGCGAACAAACTAACACCAGAACCAGCGAACAAACTAACACCAGAACCAGGTAACAAACTAACACCAGAACCGGGTAACAAACTAACACCAGAACCAGGTAACAAACTAACAGCAGAACCAGGCAACAAACTAACAGCAGAACTAGGTGACAAACTAACAGCAGAACCAGACAACAAACTGACACCAGAACCAGGTAACAAACCAACACCAGAACCAGGTAACAAACTAACACTGCAACCTAGTAACAAACTAACACCAGAACCGGGTAACAAACTAACACCAGAACCAGCTAACAAACTAACACCAGAACCAGGTAACAAACTAACACTGCAACCTAGTAACAAACTAACACCAGAACCGGGTAACAAACTAACACCAGAACCAGGTAACAAACTAACAGCAGAACCAGGCAACAAACTAACAGCAGAACTAGGCAACAAACTAACAGCAGAACTAGGTGACAAACCCTGCTGAGGGGAGAGGGGGAAATCAAGGTATCTGGTTCTGCTTACTGTCCCCTGACACGTGTGTACATGAAGTGGGAATATGATCAGACTCAACTGTGGTGCCGAACAAAAATGAATAATCGTCTGAAACTCACTGTCTAGGCTCACACACTAAGATTGACATCAGTGGAATTGTATCTCAGTACAAATCGGTGCCTTCGGGAGAGGAAGGGAAAACATTTAAAGAGAAAAGAAAAAAATGACATTTCTGTGACTCACTGTCACCTATCCACTCACCTCTGTATTATATAACCGCTATGTTATTTCCTGTAAGGCTTTATTGAACAAAACTTCATGTTCATGCAGTCTGAGTCACATGGCACAGCAGCGTGGTCAACATTGTGGACAGCTGCTGTCTGAGGACTTTGTACTCTGCTCCATTACCGATTTTAATTAAAGGGTAAAGCACACATATATGTTGATGGGTTTTTTTGAGCCAACAGAATAACATGAGTTCTTGGTGACAAAAGACTGACATCTTTTGCTTTCAGTGTTTTGGGTTCAAGTCCCATTCTAGAGACTTGAGCACATAATCTATGCAGACACTCCCCAGTACTGAGGGAGCGCTGCACTGTCAAGAGGTGCCGTCTTTCGGATGGGACGTAAACTGCCGCTTGGGGTTCAGATGGATGTAAAGATCCCATGGCACGATCTGAAGAAGGGCAGGGAGTTGTCCTGCGGTGTCCTGGCCGACATTCCTCCCTCAACCAACATCACCAAAAATAACCCCCAGATTAAGTGGCTTTCATCTCATTGCTGTTTGAGGGATCTTGCTGTGTACAAAATGGCTGCCACATTTCCAAAAACATAGCAACAGTGTGGGCTTTTCATTGTATGTGAAGTGCTTAGGGATGTTTGAGAGATGCGATAAGGCGCCATATAAATGCGCATCTTTTTCTTTCTCTGATGTAGATAGAATTAATTATTACAAGGCACAGTATTGCGTGAGAACACTGCAGGACTGTTTTGTCTACATGGGCTAAGCTGTATCGCACCATCTCCTACTCTTAACCCTTTATTTCCCAGGGCCTCATAACTGTGGAGCTCCTTACGAAGGTGCAACCATCGGGACGCTCCCCCCCCACCCCTCCAATTTATTTCACATGGATTATTTATCCCCCCATCTCGCCAACAAGATAATAGACAGTCATCTGTTTGTTCTTGGGGAGTGGACAAGTCACATTTATTGCCCGTCCCTAGTTGCCCAGAGAGGTGGTGGTGGGCCTTCTTCTTGAACCGCTGTTAGCTGGGGATATTGACCCTGCAATGATGAAGGATATGGGCAGTATATGTCCAAGTCAGGATGGTGTGTGGCTTGGAGGCGAATTTGGAGATGATGGTTTTCCCATGATGTTGCTGCTCTTCATAGAATCTTACAGCACAGAAGGAGGCCATTCGGCCCGTCGTGCCTGTGCCGGCTCTTTGAAAGAGCTATCCAATTAGTCCCACACCCCAGCTTTTTCCCCATAACCCTGCAAATTTGTCCTCTTCAAGATCATGTCCAATTGCCTTTTGAAAGCCCCTATGGAGTCTGATTCCACCACCCTTTCAGGTAGTGTGTTCCAGATCTTAACAACTCTCTGTGTGAAAAAAATTGCTCCTCATTTCCCCTCTACTTCTTTTGCCAATTATTATAAATCTATGACCTCTGGTTACCGACCCACTTGCCAGAGGAAACAGTTTCTCCCTACTTGCTCTATCAAAACCCCTCATCATTTTGAATAACTCTTTTTAATTATTTCCACTTTTTTATTCCTTTCCCCCAGTTTTCTGTTCTTTGCTCCCCTTCACTCCTGGATGTAGTGATTCACACTGGGGTACAATTCCACAGGGCTTAGCTCTACTCTCGTACCCTGCCCAGGTGATTCTGCATGTTCTGATGTCCACAAGTGTGCACTGTCCAGTCTGATAGCAATCAGGAGCAGGAACCCTGGCTGATTCCTCCTCTCCCGAAGCCTTGCAAAGCAGAGGGCAATCATCGAAACCCCGCCCCTTCCCTCCTCACCACCACTCTAGCTGAGATCAGCTCGCTCAGCACACAGCAGGGATCAAATCGGGGCCTGTATGGCTCAGCTCCACGGCAAAGCTGACAATCTCAAGCAGCGGACACGCAAATTGACATCGCCAGCGAACAATGAACAAATTCACGTCTGGGAGCTGTCGGATGACATTTCCCAATTGAAGCGTTGAAAGCACAAAGCAAAGTCCACAAGCATATCAGTTGGGGATCTAAACTGCATGCCAGAGAACAGGTAGACAAACGAAACCTCACTGCACAATGGCAAACACGAACCAGCTTGTCCCCCAAGCCACTGTACAAATAAAGTTACACTTGTAAAGGAAGCTATTGTCCTCAGCAAAAAAAAAAGTTACTATAATGCCTCTCGGGTAATAATAGCATGCACATATTGGAACAAAATATGCCAGGACTCATTGAAGAAATATTTAGATGCTCTAATGGGAAGGGGTAGGGTTGTTATTCTGGAAGGATGAGAACAAATGGGCTGAAGGCCGTTCTCACCAAACCCATCTTGCAAGGAGATTTGATAGAGGTATTCAAAATCATGAAGGGTCTAGACAGAGTGGATAGAGAGAAACTGTTCCCATTGGCGGAAGGGTCATGAACCAGAGGACATAGATTTAAGGTGATTGGTAAAAGAACCAAAGGTGAGATGAGGAAAAACTTTTTTGCACAGCGACTGGTTAGGATCTGGAATGCACTGCCCAAGGGGGTGGTGGAGGCAGATTCAATCATGGCCTTCAAAAGGGAACTGGATAAGTACTTGAAAGGAAAAAATTTGCAGGGCTACAGGGATAGGGCGGGGGAGTGGGACTAGCTGGATTGCTCTTGCATAGAGCCGACACAGACTCGATGGGCTGAATGGCCTCCTTCCTTGCTGTAACCTTTCTATGATTCTAATATTGTGTAATTAGGGGTCAGCCCAATGAAAGAAATAAAGACTTGTATTTCTACAGCACCTTTCATAACATCCCAAAGTGCTTTGCAATCAACGAAATACTTCTGAAAAAGTGCAGTCACTGTTATAATGTAGGAAACGTGGCAGCCAATTTTGTGCACAGCAAGGTCCCACAAACAGCAATGAGATAAATGATCAGATAATCTTTTTTTTAGTGATGTTGTTTATCGGATAAATATTGGCCAGGACACCAGACGAGAACTCCCCTGCTCATCTACAAAATAGTGCCGTGGGATCTTCTACGTTCACCTGAGAGGGGAGATGGGGCCTTGGTTTAAAGTCTCATCCAAAGGACGGCGCCTCCGACAGTGCAGCACTCCCTCAGTAGTGTACTGTCAGCCTAGATTTTGTGCTGAAGTCTCTGGAGTGGGACTTGAACCCACAACCTTCTGAATTAAAGGCAAGAGTGCTACCGACTGAGCCATGGCTGACACTTCTAAGTGATATGGGCGATTATCACTTGGGAATTTCATTTTGGTACATCACAAGTCCTGTTGTGTGTCTACTTGTGATGCAGAACAGTAGATGGTTGGTGGCTATGACAACAGTCATCCACCCTCTTGACTGGGCCATCTTGGTGGTGAGTGGATGGATGATGGATCCCAGCAGAGAAGGAGGACCACAACACCTCAAACTCCCCCAAGCTTGCTCTGGTGCAGCTTATAGTGCCACTATAGTGGGATTGGGAGAAGGTTGCTGGCCTAAGCTCTTGGCCAAGGGAACTAAACAGACTCTTAAATTATTTTTTTTTACAACTTCCTCTTCAGTCTTTGATTGCAGTATCTCACTATCCTGCTTCCCTCTTCAACCCAAGAGAGTAGCCTGTCCCAGGTTTGAAGATTCTCCACACACACACAACAACAACTTGCATTTATATAGCGCCTTTAACATAGGAAAACGTCCCAAGGTGCTTCACATAAGTGTCAGCAAACAAAATTTGACACCGAGCCACATAAGGAGGTATTAGGACAGGTTTGATCAAAGAGGTAGTTTTAAGGAGCGTCTTAAAGGAGGAGAGAGAAGGGCGGAGAGGTTTAGGGAGGGAATTCCAGAGTTTAGGGCCTAGGCAGCTGAAGGCACGGCCGCCAATGGTGGAGTGATTAAAATCGGGGATGCGCAAGAGGCCAGAATTGGAGGAGCACAGAGATCTCGGAGGGTTGTAGGGCTGGAGGAGGTTACAGAGATAGGGAGGGGCGAGGGCCATGGAGGGATTTGAAAACAAGGATGAGAATTTTAAAATCGAGGCGTTGCTGGACTGGGAGCCAATGTAGGTCAGCGGGCACAGGGGTGATGGGAGAACGGGACTTAGTGCGAGTTAGGATACGGGCAACAGAGTTTTGGATCAACTCTGTTATTGGCAGTAAGTTTGTCTCTGTGGGATGGGACTGACCCTTGACAATTTTTGTCCCATCCTCTTCCCCTTGAGGAGCCTCCACTGATGGGGACAGGCCCAATGAAGTCAAAACAATTCTGACATCAATTGATGGTTGGGATTTGAGTTTGTAACTGGCTGGGACGAGGTTAAAACTCAGTTAACACAGCTAATGGGCTGGCAGTTTGCTGAGGTAAATGTGTTAAAGGTTACTACTTAATTTTAATGAATTGACCTGCAGGGGGAAATGAAATGCTTACTCCTTTCTGGCTCTCACAGCTATGTGTTTAATAGATTTCTACAGTTACAGAATAATCCTGAATTGAAGGGCTTCTCTGTAGAGACTGTGATTCCAAACCAAGTAGAAATGAAGTGGACGCACTCTGCTGATGCCAAGCAGGCAAATCCATGTGATGTACGGCCATTAGATTACTGACTATTAACCCTTTCCTCAGGAACTGTACTTGTCCTTACAGCACACTGCTTCCTGAATCTCTCTCACTGAGAGGGGACTGCAGTAAGCTCAGCAGGAGGATGTGCTGTAGGCCGCAAGTGCTCGATGCAGCCTTTGGAGTAGCACGTGCGGTTCACGATGTCTCCTGTCGAGAGTGTCCAGTGGGCCATTTGATTATCTTCACCGATTCACCGCCCAGATACCTGCTTGTAAAGAGCTGAGGGTGCTGGGTTACCTTATCCAGGTACGGCAGCTAGGTCAATGTATGGGCCTTGGCTCAGTTGGTAGCCCTTTCAAACCCAGAAGGTCAATCAACCCCACCAAAACAGATCAGTGGTGAGAACGTGGAACTAATTTAGGCGAATAGTATAGATACATTTAAGGGGAAGCTAGATAAACACATGAGGGAGAAAGGAATAGAAGGATGTTGATACGGTGAGATGAAGTAAGGAGGGAGGAGGCTCGTGTGGAACATAAATACCAGCATTGGCCAGTTGGGCCGAATGGCCTGTTTCTGCATTGTAAATTCTATGGGCTCGAATTTAGCAGGCCTGCGGGTTCCCAGCGGGTGGTCCTCCGGGAGCGTCGAAAACGCGGACGGCGAAATTAGTGGGTTGCCCACGCGATCGTAGCAGGCAACACCCTAATAGGAATCAATTACCTGCTCCTCCGGGGTCCACGGCGCTGGCCTGCACGTCGGTTGGGCTGCGCATGCGCAGTACGATCTGTCAGCTGGAGGCTCTCTAGTTAAAGGGGCAGTCCTCCACTGACAGATGCTGCAACCAATGGGACAAATTGCAGCATGGAGCAGCCCAGGGGGAAGGCTGCTCCCAGTTTAATGATGCCTCACCCCAGGTATCATCAGATGGGGTGAGGAGGAGGGGGAGGACACAGATCTTCCCCCCGGCGGGCGGGAGGAAGCGGCCTGCCTCTGCCACCAAGAAGGCCTGGCTCGAGGTGGCAGAGGGGGTCACCTGCGCCACCAACATATGGCCCACCTGCATACAGTGCAGGAGGCGCTGCAATGACCGCAGTAGGTCCGCCACAGTGAGAACACGAAGTCTTTCCCCTACACTCCGTCTGCCACAACACTGCCCCCACCCCAAATCTCCTTCGGCACCGCCAACACTATTCTGTCACATCACCCTTCATGCCCACTCACACCCCATCCTCATCTTACCTGCACCTACTCACCTCGCCAGTACTCATCCTGCCACTAACACGCAACCCAATCCTCATACAATCTCATGGCTCCATCCCATACTCACCCTCTCGTGCATCTCCCTCATGGCCAGCCTCACTCAACCTGCCACCACCTGTGCTGCAGCCACAGGGCATGCATCACATATGTGCAGTAGGCAGCGTAAGGCAAACGTCTCGTCAGCATGAAGGGGGTGCACAAGGGTGTCTGAGGGTTTGTCATGGGTGTTACCCATATTGAATTTCAGAGCAACAAACATCACACATTATATTGTCACCACCACTGCCATGTCTCCGCGAATCCTGTCCGTTGTGTCCAATAATGCCCGCTCCTGGGTATCACTATGAGGACCCACCACTGATGCCACCCATCGTGTTACTGCAGAGTAGGTGCAGGTGTATTTGCAGGGCTCGTCCGCGCAGACGACTGAGAGACATCGGCGGTGTAGCCGGCTGCACCCTGGAAGGATGCGGAGGAGAAGGTGTGGTGGGCAGTGGTGACTTTGCCAGCGACAGGTAAGCAGTTGGTGCTGGGGCCAGCCAGGAGCAGCTCGGCATGAAAGAGGCTGCAGATCTCCACGACTACATGTCGAGCGAATCTGCGCCTCCCTGTGCACTGCTGCTCGGAGAGGTCCGGGGAGCTGCGCCTCGGTCTGTGGACCCTGTGGCGAGGGTAGTGCCCTCTGCGACGCGTCTCTCTCTGCGGTAGCCCTCCCTCCTGCTGTGCAGGTGGGCGTGCAACAACCCCGTGTTGGGGGGATCCACGTCTCTGAGGCGGACGGCGTGGACTGCGAGGCTGCTGGTGCTGGTCATGCTCTTCGTCCTCCGAGGGTGTCCACACACCACCCAACTGGCAGGTGTTGGTCTGAGGGGTTGTGCAGGGTAGATGTGTGGTTCCTCGGACTGGGGCTGCGGTTTCGTGTCGGTCTGTCCTCTGGCTTGGCCGGGGGGTGGTGGAGGGCAGGGGTTGCCCTATGTGACGCGGTGGCCTCCTGCGTGGGTGAGGGCTCTCCCCCGTGGAGCGCACCTTGGCACCTGCCACAGGCTGCTGGCTGCAACACGCCTGGTTGGAGGGAGACTGTTTCCCCCAGTGTGGGAAACTCACTGCCTTGAACCTAAAATCCCACACTTCGTCTTTTGACAGCTGCTTCAGCTCATTAACTGACCACAACGAGCAAGTTAAGTACTCTCAAGTGGAACCCCGCTGGCTTTAATTGCCTGCGGGATTCCCACCAGCGGGGCTTGCGCGCGCAGCCCCGCACGTCAGCGCGGTACCCGGAAGTGGCCGGGATTTCGTCGCGATCCGGTCACGTGACCGGAGATCGGGATTTTCGGGGCCACCCCGTTGGGAACCCGCCGGAAACACGCTCCTAAAATCGAGCCCTATGTCATAATCTGATCACTTATCTCATTGTTGTTTATAGGACTTTGCGGTGCACAAATTGGCCATTTGCTGCGTCTGCCTACAAAATGACAGTGACTGAACTTCAAAACACAATTCATCGGCTGTGAAGCGCTTTGGGATGTTCTGAGGACGTGAAAGGCACTATATAAATGCAACTTCCTTCTCTCTTTCAAAGACAGTTTGAAAGGAAATCATGCTATCAATCAAGACTGAGGAGCACAGACAACCTGCCTGATGATTTAATAAATGGAACTGGTGTACACTCGCATGATTGACTCTGACACCAATGCCTTGTAAGGGCTGTCCTTGCAGAGGGCTCTCTGGTAACAGCCTTGTTTCTTCAGAGTGTCTGTTGACACCACTGTGTCAGCCAATGAGTTGCACTGTATCAGTGAATGAGTTGGAGGCGGGGTAGGACTTCTGCAGGAATCACAGCAAACAGTCTATTTTACAGCAAATAAAGTCCATTTACTCAGCAAACAGAATCTATTTAAAAAGAGTCTCTATGAACTACAGCAAACAGAACTCATGACCGAAACTACAGCAAAGTCTCCCGATAAAAGCAGGTTGATTTCTCCAGCAAAATGCAGTGAGTAGAGGATAGTTACATAAGACAAATTCTGTGTGTAAAATCAATCCCAGTCACTTACAGCAGTGCGGTCTCCAGGCGTGATTGACAGGGGAATTACCCAATCATCTCCATTCAGGCCAGCAATAGCGGTGTCATTATACGCAGCCTTGTTTCTCAGCTGCAGCATGGCTGAAGCCGATTAGCATTTCTGATAAGGAATCCAATCTTCTCCCCTCCATAAAGTGTTGACTCTCTCCCTATGTTACCACAGGGACTACGCTTCAAAAGTACTTTCATTGGCTGTGAAGCATTTTAGGACATCCTGAGATCGGGAAAGACTCTATATAAATGCAAATTGTTTCATTTTTTTAAGCTGGGGTACAGTTCCATAGTGAACGTCCACCCTCCAGTACGCCAGTACCATTCTTTATGTGTGAGCCAAGGCAGCGAGTATTATCAGTCTTATTCGACTACAGGGGGCATCACAGGTGAGCCTGAACCTGTCCTCACCTGAGTTCCATGCATATGCACTTTCCAGCAAGGCGGGGGGGGGGGGGGGGGGGGAGAAGAGTAACCAACAACAACAGCAACTTGCATTTATATAGCGCCTTTAACGCAGTAAAACATTCCAAGGCGCTTCACAGGAGCGATTATCAAACAAAATTTGACACTGAGCCACATAAAGAGATATTAGGACAGGTGACCAAAAGCTTGGTCAAAGAGGTAGGTTTTAAGGAGTGTCTTAAAGGAGGAGAGAGAGGTGGAGAGGTTTAGGGAGGGAATTCCAGAGCTTAGGACCTAGGCAGCTGAAGGCACGGCCGCCAATGGTGGGGATGCGTGAGGGGCAAGAATTGGAGGAGTGCAGAGATCTCGGAGGGTTGTAGGGCTGGAGGAGGTTACAGAGATAGGGAGGGGGCGAGGGCCATGGAGGGATTTGGAAACAAGGATGAGAATTTTATAATCGAGGCGTTGCTGGACCAGGAGCCAATGTAGATCAGCGAGCACAGGGGTGATGGGTGAACGGGATTTGGTGCGAGTTAGGATACGGGCAGCAGAGTTTTGGATGAGCTCAAGTTTACGGAGGGTGGAAGATGGGAGGCCGGCCAGGAGAGCATTGGAATAGTCAAGTCTAGAGGTATCAAAGGCATGAATGAGAGTTTCAGCAGCGGCATATCTGGGTCTCCACTGTTCTCCTGGGTGTTCCGCTGGTCTCTGGCTGGAGTTTACAGTGGGACACAATTCCCCCAAGAATTTCAGGGCCGCGAGCTGCAATTTCTGGGCTGCGTAGTGTGTAATTGGTCCCAAACAACGGCAAATGCCCCTTAATCTTTTTTCTCAACTAACTTTTTTTTCTTCCTGGCAATTTTCTCTGCTCCTCTCCCAAAGCTGTTGTTCCTCAGTGGCTATTCTTCATTGGTGAGCCTAGCCAGAGGGTGCTTGCAAGCTATTCAACCAAGGAAGTTATCACAGCTCAGCCCGTCCTCACATAATGTCCTCACCAGTGGACTTTTCCAGCAGGGGCGTTTTGAAGAGCAGGGGAGTTCTCCCTGGTGTCCTGGCCAATATTTATCCCTCAACATCACTAAAAAACAGGTTATCTGGTCATTATCTTATTGCTGTTTGTGGGATCTTGCTGTGCGCAAATTGGCTGCCGCATTACATTACAACAGTGACTACACTTCAAAAGTACTTCATTGGCTGTAAAGCGCTTTGGGACGTCCTGAGATAGTGAAAGGCATTGTTCTAAACTTGATAGCCCGGTGGTGAAGGATAGAATTACTAGAGCCTGGTCTTCAGTTGCTTCCGAGCCTTTATTCTCGGAGATCAACATTACCCACACCCTAGATAAGCTCTCCTATAAAATGGATACAAGAGAGTCCCCAATTGATACCCACCACCTGAATACAATTAACACTCATTGATATAAATCACATGATACAATTAACAGGCACGATATAAATTCTTTCTCGTTTCTTTTTATATCCCTTCCTTCCCACTGCCCTTTGCCCAGCCCCCCCTCCCCCCACCAGTGGCAGCAGAGTTTTGGTCCCACTCTTTGGAATTCCCTCTCTGATTCTCTATACTCTGCTCTCCCGCTTTAAAAACCCTTCTCAAGACCCACCTCTTTGCCTTAGCGTTCAGTCACCCCTCCTACCTTTTCCCTTGTTGGCTCAGCGCCTGGCCTAGCTGCAAAGCATCTTGGGACGTTTCTATTCGAACCATAAGATAAATGCTTCATCTTGTTGGGTGCACTGTTGCCTGGCACAATGACACCACTGGAGCTTTCTCACAGCAGGGGGGCGCTTAAATACTCCAATCTGTTGCATGTTTACCTGTTTGATCGCCCCCAGGCCAAAAGCATCTCGAAAACCGACCATTCCCTTGGCTGCAGCTTCTCAGTGAGAACAAATGTCCCTCAAAGTCGCCCGCAGCGCAAGCTTCAGGTTTAGGGGTTGCCAACCCTCCAGGATTGCCCTGGAGTCTCCAGGAATTGAAGATTAATCTCCAGGGCACTCCTGCGAGCAGGAGAAAAATCATCGGGGCGTTATAAAGAAATCGAGAGCTCAGCGGATTTCATTTGCTCTGAACGCTTCCAGTTATTAATCCGAAAACTACTGGAGCTGGCGGGAATAGGCTGTGATGGCACTGAGCCGGACAGAAGAAGAAAGGCCCAGGTTTGATCTCCGCTCCGCACGGAGTTGGCTAATCTCATTTGATGCGACAGTCGGAACTGCAACGAGGGGCCTCAGTGCTCCTGAGTTGAGGGAGGGGGGAAAAGAATCAGCCAGGGCTCCCACTCCTGCCGACGGTTATGGGCCACCCCTCCCCCTCCCGCCCACTGGAAAGTGCGCTTGTGTGCGGGCTTTGGTCGGGGACAGGAGCAGGTTCGACTGTGATGCCCGCTAGAGTCGAATACCTGCCGACATTCAAACTCTAGGCTGGCCCGTGAAGACTGGCCACCCGGGCGAGGCGGGTACCTGGCACATGAGGAACGACACCTCCTCCCAGGACAAGGGCAGTCTTCAGGAGAGGAGGAGGGTAAGTTGAGGGGGGGCAGGAGGGAGGGTGTAAGGAAGAAATACTACTGCAGAAGAAAAATGAGCAATAATGGGCATCTCTACGCTGCACACAGCCGCACAAAACCCAAGACCTAATGGACAACAGTTTGAACTAAGATCCCTTTAGTTAGTGTTCAGTCACTGCGCCATTTCTTATACAACTGACTTTTGTTGAAGTGTGCCAGAATACGGAAATGCTGCTGACCCTTGACCTACAAGCAGCCCCTTCCTGCCCACCACCCCCCCTCATAGCCTTCCCCTCCGCCACCTCAGGGGCCACGTTTAGGAACCTTTCAACTGCGACTTGCTCTGCCTCAACTCAACAACTCGTCGCAGCTTTTCCGCAGGAGGGGAGGGGGGGGCGCGGGGGGAAGAAATTCTTTCCACTGAACTGACGAATAGTTTGACTGATTTCCCATGAGGTGGGCTCGGGACCAGCGACAGCCGGATGTGAACGAGGCTGCATCACATCACAACACAAAGGAACAGAGCAGCATTTTAACTCCCTTGTTCTTGCACAACCTCCTGAAAATGTACTGCTGCAATCAGGCAGTGCATGGAATGGCAATCTGACAATTCAGCCCGCGTCTGTGCGGTGTGAACAAGGGCAAATGAAGACCACCGGCACCACACTGCATTGCGGAACCACTACCACTGAGTGCGATTCCACAACGGATGAGTGGCTGGTTTATAGCAGCATTGGCAGAGGCCTGCCCAGCACTTCTCCAGTCAATGTGAGGCCCAAGGAGAAATGGGTGGCTATCATATATCCTTGTTAAAAAAAAGTTCACTGCACACTTTATAGATATGAAGTAACTCTTTCATTCTAACATGGTGGGAAATCTGAATCCTACTGGCCTTTTATATCCCTGCTGGGCTTTTTATATCCCTGCTGGGCTTTTTATATCCCTGCTGGGCTTTTTATATCCCTGCTGGGCTTTTTATATCCACGCTGGGCCTTTTCCACGCTGTGCCTTTTAAATCCCCCCTAGGCCTTTTATATCCCCCCTGGACCTTTTATATCCCCGCTGGGCCTTTTATATCCCCCCTAGGCCTTTTATATCCCCCCTGGACCTTTTATATCCCCCCTAGGCCTTTTATATCCCCCTTGGACCTTTTATATCCCCCCTGGACCTTTTATATCCCCCCTAGGCCTTTTATATCCCCCTTGGACCTTTTATATCCCCCCTGGGCCTTTTATATCCCCCCTAGGCCTTTTATATCCCCCCTAGGCCTTTTATATCCACGCTGGGCCTTTTATATCCCCCCTAGGCCTTTTATATTCCCCCCGAGGCCTTTTATATCCCCCCTGGGCCTTTTATATCCCCCCTGGACCTTTTATATCCCCCCTAGGCCTTTTATATCCCCCCTGGACCTTTTATATCCCCCCTGGGCCTTTTATATCCCCCCCTAGGCCTTTTATATCCCCCCTAGGCCTTTTATATCCCCCCTAGGCCTTTTATATCCACGCTGGGCCTTTTATATCCCCCCTAGGCCTTTTATATCCCCCCTGGGCCTTTTATATCCCCCCTAGGCCTTTTATATCCCCCCTAGGCCTTTTATATCCCCCCTGGGCCTTTTATATCCACGCTGGGCCTTTTATATCCACGCTGGGCCTTTTATATCCCCCCTGGGCCTTTTATATCCACGCTGGGCCTTTTATATCCCCCCTGGGCCTTTTATATCCCCCCTAGGCCTTTTATATCCCCCCTAGGCCTTTTATATCCACGCTGGGCCTTTTATATCCCCCCTGGACCTTTTATATCCCCCCTGGACCTTTTATATCCCCCCTGGGCCTTTTATATCCCCCCTGGGCCTTTTATATCCCCCCTGGGCCTTTTATATCCACGCTGGGCCTTTTATATCCACGCTGGGCCTTTTATATCCCCCCTGGGCCTTTTATATCCCGGCTGAGCCATTTATATCCACGCTGGGCCTTTTATATCCCCCCTAGGCCTTTTATATCCCCCCTGGGCCTTTTATATCCCCCCTAGGCCTTTTATATCCCCCCTAGGCCTTTTATATCCACGCTGGGCCTTTTATATCCACGCTGGGCCTTTTATATCCCCGCTGGGCCTTTTATATCCCCGCTGGGCCTTTTATATCCCCCCTAGGCCTTTTATATCCACGCTGGGCCTTTTATATCCACGCTGGGCCTTTTATATCCACGCTGGGCCTTTTATATCTTCACTGGGCTTTTTATATCCCCCCTGGGCCTTTTATATCCCCCCTGGGGCTTTTCTATCCCCGCTGGGCCTTTTCTATCCCCCCTGGGCCTTTTATATCCCCCCTGGGCCTTTTATACCCCCCTGGGCCTTTTATACCCCCCTGGGCCTTTTATACCCCCCCTGGGCCTTTTATACCCCCCCTGGGCCTTT